>NC_092696.1:26372571-26972571 GCF_964275005.1 Diadema setosum
AACCTTACCCTAAACAAGTGTTATTTAGGTAGATAAAAACACAAACTTGCACACTAATTAGGCGGTGTCAGGGCATCCTGTATTAGTCTTGCCTGTTGATGTTGTTGGCACAACAGTTTTTATTCCTCTTTCTTTCCCGGCTTGAGAGAATATATTTTACTGGAGTCAACTATTGCTATTCAAATTCTTCCCGAAGGCTGACATTATGAGCATTTGCTGAAATCCACATAAATGGGTTATTAAGGGCTAAAGGGCTGGTATATTACTGGTTGAGGTGAGAATTCAGCTTTTAACTTGTTGCAAGATACTTAGAAACCACTTCATGAAATTTCGAAAAGCATACAATTTTAAGAGGAATTCAGAGTTTATTTGATGAAAATTGGTTTTTGAAGTGGCTGAGATATCCAAAAACAAAGCAAAAAAACAAAGTGATTCGAATAAAAGGTGGGCCCTACCTTTTATAAGGATTACTTTGTTTTGGATACCTCAGCCACTTCAAAACCAACTTTCATCAAATGAACTCTGAATTTCTCTTGGAATTATATGCTCTTTCATGTTTCTCATTATCTCAAAAACTCTTCATCAAAAAATGTTGGAAACCTCAAGCCCCATCTCAATCGAAACTATACCATCCCTTTAACCCGTTGAGGACGAGTCCCGAGTATACTCGGGCAGGTGTCTATGGGAAATGCGTGTTGTAGCAAAATCAGTCCGTCCTCAACGGGTTAACGAATGGGTCCATAGGTTTAAAGCAGTGTTGTAACAATAGATTGATATACTCTTGTATGTTGAGTTGTCTTCAAAACCTGTTCCAGAAATGTCACTTCGTACGTTTCATGAGTGTTTTCTTCTTTTTTTTTAATTCAGAAATTTTCCTCACCTCTTATCAACTTCGTCTGCACTTCCGCCCCTCGGAACGTTCCTCCTCTTCATGACGACGCCTCGAGACACTCTCTTAATTTCTAGGATTTATTTTTAAGTCCTAAGGATTTATTTCTTTAAGTCCTAGCGGACTGTAGATACGGACAGAACCTTAGGACTTAAAAGTAAGTCTTAGCTAGGATTTAAAAATTTAAGTCTATGTTCGACTTAAATTTCAAGTCTATAGGATTTATTTTTTAAGTCTTATTAGATTACATTTAAATCTTTCTTAGACTTGTTTTTAGAATAAATCCAGCTTGGATTTAAACGACAAAAGACTTATTTTAAGCCTTCCTTGGATTTATTTCAGATAAATCCATCATGGATTTAAAATCAGACTACTGAAAATGACAGCCAGTTGATGCACTTTCTTCACATGTAAAGGTCTATTTATTTTAACAAAATCAAACTGATGCATTTTTCACAAACATCGATAAGTTACAAAATATAGAGATGATTGTCATACACATGTAGGCTCCAGAAAAAATGAAATACGACATGATGAAAACAGAGCATATTTTGCAATAGTCTCAGATGGTCACATCTTCACATTCATGTTACTGATGCTTTTTTCACTGTGTTCTGTAAACAAGTTACTAGACGACTGGAACCTTCATTGCCAAATAGATTACTTTTTTCACGTTTTTTTTTTTAAATCTTGCAAGATGACTCCATACGACTCGATTCACTTTCATTTTATGTATTTCTTTCCCTGGTGAGCATCGTTAAGTCGTAAGATGGAAACTATGAACAAATATAAGATTATATCATAATGAATTCTAATAACTTAAATTTTAGAAATGATGCTGTGTAATAAACAATACAGCCTCCATTAAGTTGACGTTTAGATTTACACGATTTGTACGTCCCATGCATGCAATGTAAAGAATTATTTGATTTTTTGGAATGATGCATAGTATAAATTTAATCAAGAGGGAAGTAAAGGCCAAAATTAGTGTAATCAAGAGAAGAAATTTCCCTACACAGAATGGTGTAAAGACTATGAAAATCAGCTACGAAATAAGGAAGATATGCCTCTTTTCAATTTCACACATTTCCAGAAAACAGATCTTGTCCAGTCTTTATGAACGTCCAAATGAGGGAATTGATGATGTCATTCCTTCAAAATATTTTTACACTTTTCACCTGCATGTATTTGCATATTCATGTTTTCTGAAAACGTGTTACATTTCCTTATTTCTTACCAGACTTTCCTAATTTTTCCACTATTCCGTAGAGAAAATTTACAATTGAATCCAAACTGTATTACATACAACAGTAGGGAGCAAGATCTATGTAAACTCTGAAGTAAATTCACCTTAAAACATTAAGAAGCTCAAATAACAATTAACATTCTAAACTTACTTCTAAAATTCCTTGAATATCGATTGTCTGAAATGGATTTACATAAGTACATTTCCATACTGCATTTTGGTAGACAAAATGTTTGACAAAAGAATATACAAATTCCTGCTTAATCTATTGATATTTAAGAATCCATCTCAACTGATGACAGGGAACCATCTCAAGAGACTGTTCAAGTGAGATGGACCACTAGTTTCTTAATTACTTTGATGTCATATCTCGTAACAAAGCACTATGTTGAAGTGATGCAATCTGAATTTTTAACTAGAATTATCACTCATTGTGATTAATATACCCCCACCCACAACTGAGGGAATTAGCTCAACCAGGATTATTTTTTCTTACTTTTTAATAAAGAAAAAAATTACCATGGCAATGCACTGTTCCACCTCTCAAATCAAGTGCTCAAAAACTGAGTGAGCAAGATAAATAAACTGACGATTTCTATGGTTTTTAATTTTACTAAAAATTGTGTAACCATGGCAACACAATGTTGGACATTAAGAAAAAAAATGAAGTTTGCACAACTAAAGGCCCTATATCATAGCCGTCATATGTGCCAAATTTCAAGCTAAATGCTAAAAGGGTGAGGGGTTTAGTTGAATTCACATTACTGTATCATTTTCATGCAAAATATACTGTTACCATGGCAACACATTTTCCACACTGACAAAAGATTTTTTGCACATCTAGGTAATGCAGAGGTAACATGTGCCAAATTTGAAGCCAAAATGCTCTGATGTTTGTATGATTTTCATTGAAAATGCACCGTTACTATGGCAACACATTGTTTAACAATGATGAAATATGAAGTTTGCATATTTCTGAACTACAATGGTTGCATGTGCCAAATTTCAAGCCAAATGCTCAAAGACTGAGGGAGTTACCTGAATCCAAAATATTTTTGTACGATTTTCATTCAAACTATGTTGTTACCATGGCAACACAATGATCAACAATGACAAAAGGTTAAGTTTGCACATCTACGTACCATAGTGGTCAGGTGTGCCAAATTTCAAGCTAAATGCTCAAAGACAGAGGTTGTTACATGAATCCACAATATCTTTGTATGCATTTTAGTGAAAAGATGCTGTTACTATGGCAACGCATTGTTCACCATTGAGGAAAGATTAAGTTTGCACATCTATATGCTAAAGTTGTTGCATGTGCCAAATGTCAAGCCAATTACTCAAAGAGTGAGGAGTTAACTGAATCCACAATGTTTTTGTATGATTTTCATTCAAAATATGCCGTTACCATGGCAACACACTGATCGACACTTACGAAAGAATACGTTTACACATCTACATACCACAGTGGTCTGTTGTGCCAAATTTCTAGCTAAATGCTCGAAGACTAAAGGAAGTGAGCTGAATCCACAATATTTTTGTATGTTTTTTTGGTTTAAAAAAAGCTGTTACCATGGCAAAGCATTGCTCACCACATTGTTTCCATATCTATATACCATAGTGGTCATGTGTGCCAAATTTCAAGTCAAATGCTCTAAATTTGTTTAAGGTGCCCACCTGCGCTGAATCTATCCTTCCTCGTGGGTTCAAGCACATACTTTGGCTGGAAAACCAAAGTTTATTTCTTTGTAAATAGAGAGTTTCATATTAAAGTGTTTAGCCACAACGTCATAATGAAAATAGCAACAAATCAGCGCTCAATAAATGTGATGGACAATGGCTCAACAACACTGTGGGAGTGATGAAAATTAGGTAATCTTTGAATAATTACAAAAGTGTTCAGGGGAACTTAAAACTTTCTTCTTTCAATTTAAATCAATGCAGATCTGGCATTACTTTTTTTTTTCATCATCAACCAGACATAATATACAGAAAACAAGCCAAAGATGAACAATAAATAAATTGAAACTGGACGTGTATAAAAACTTGAAATATTGTTTAAATGTTCACGTAGCAATGCAAATGCAAAAGTGAGGCACATACATAAAGGATAGTACCTCTAAAGGTAACATTGCGGCATGAACTTTCCTTATTGTGTTATTTTCATTTAAAAATGCACACACACAAAAAAAAAAAATTACAAGGAAACTTTACTACAACCAGGGCATGACAGATATGCTTCTTGTGTGCATGGATTTGTAGCTCAATATAAATGGAAAAGTGAGGCACACATAACATAACTCAATATCCATGAGTCAAACATTATGCATGATAGTATCTTCAAAGGAAATATTGCAGCATTTTACCTGTGTTACTTTGATTTAAGAATTCACCGAAAATTAAGAAAACTTTGCTGCACATCAGGGCAAGTCAGATATGCTTCTTGTGTTTGTGGCACAATGTCGGAAAATCTTACTAGCATCATACACTGACGTGTTCTTGAAGTTCGTGGCTAATGCCCAGAACGAAGCCCTCACTTGGGATTGTAGTAGTACATGAATATGCCGCCACAAAATCAAAGAATGCTTCAAGCACCCAAGCATATTTGACGATGAAGACACAGTGGGCTTTAAAGAGTCTGTCAAATTCTTGCTTCTGGTCATCTCCAGCCTGGACTTAGTATGGTCTCGTCCAGGATGAGAAAATACTGGATGTACGTCTAGTCACTCCCTTATCTGACTAAGCAGGGCTGGCTGAAGGTGGCACCTTTAGCATCACTGAACTTCGCGCTTCTCGCTCGTGATGTATACGTTTCGCGCGGATCAACTTGGCGTTTCCCGTTTGCTAGGGCTTTCAGGTGGGAGAATCTCCAGATCAGAAGATGCTTGGGGCTGGGGTTGGAGTCTCTGCATCAGCAATGCCATGAACATTGGTTCCTACCTGAAAAGAGATTAAACATGTATAGCACTACTGATATTTCGAACTAAATTTCACTTGAATCGTTTGAGCAAATGACAAAGACTACAATTATTATCAAATAAACTTTGCATTACATAGAGGGAAGTTAAGTTCTCAGTGAGAGGGCACTCTGGAGGGAAAAATATTAAAATATAATTTTACATATTGATCTTAAATACAATATTCATCACATAACTTTTAGTTTGTGATGTACAAGTAAATATTTCTGATATATTTCAGAACATATTATTTTAAAACATTTTGTCTCATCTGGTAAACCTCAAAGCCTTGAAAAAAATTCCCAGAAATCAGATTACTTTTTGCCATCATCGGGGTGGGGCCTACTTGATATTTACATGTTCCAGACTCATAAGATATTTGATATACATATTATTACAAATCAATAGAAGTCAGCATGCATTTCTAATCCGTAATTTAATGAATTTAAAAGAAAACTGTCAAAACACGGTAGATACCCCTACACAATACTCATTGCTGAATGTTCTAAAGTTTGTTTGAGAAGAATCGCTTCAAAAACACTGATATATCAGAGAAGAAAACTTTGCATTTCTCACGACAGCATGAGAAATTCAGATTTTTAAATTCCACCTGTTACTGAGTACTTGCAGATTCTACACGAGTCTTGCTTTGTAAGATACGAAGCTAAAATATTCTTCTCTAAACATGAGCTGGTACTTAAAAGCCCAATGAAACATGCATATTGATAATTCTCAAAATTGGAAGCTCAATGATTTGATCATAAACTGATTTCAAGTCTATAAACATTAAGCATATACTGTACTTACAGGCACATAGTAATTCTGCACCAGGTACTGCTGGGCATCCCTCGGGAGCATGAGAGATCCTCTCCCTTTCTTGTACATGGGGATGTTGGGTCTGTGAAGCATCGCTGCAAGTAGTGACATTCCACAAAATTCCTATAGAATGGAACACAATACAAAATATTTTTTTTTTCAACTTTAAGTATTTCACACATTCTCTTTAACATATTAGATATGACGTATTGTATAAGCTCTGACAATCCCTAACATTCAGTTTTCGACTTATTATCAATATCAGTCTATGAAGAGCAAACTCGTACACATTCACTTTCCTGAAAGGTGTAATAGCAATGAAGCATAAACAAATGAGTAAGTTTTACTCTTACACTTTGGACAGAAATTGTTCTAGTAATTATAATCAATGCCACAAGATCTATGAGGATTGGCGGAAGGACTTACTGTCTCCATCCATGTCTTCACATCTTCTTACGATGTCTTGCAACTAAGGGTAGTTTCGCTTGGCAAGTGCAAGATTCTATTGACGTAAAATGGCCCCCATCTGTTCACCATCTCCTGCACTTTTCTCGGTACAACTGGGCAAAGTCCGCATTGATCTGAAAATAAACACAAAAACTGTGAAATATCAGTGATAAGGAAGTGGAAAATGAAAAACAGAAACGCTTGACAAAAAAAAAAGGAAGAAAACAAATATGCTTCGGGGGTATAAACGGTCGCCATAGCCACATTTTTAGATTTTTATGTAATTAATTATTTCTTATTGGTCTCGAGGGTTGTATTTCATGCTGGAGGAAAAAATGAGACCGATATCTCTGATTTTTGTTTCAGATGTTATCGTTAAAATCAATTTTTAGAAATACCAGGGATGTCTTGCATATCTAAACACCAAGAAGGGATAGTCCTGACAGAGTACTTCTTGGAGTACAAATTATACAAATAACAGGTAATTTGCATTCCCTTTATCTTAAAAAATATCAAAAGTAAAAAATAAAAAAAAAGGCCTCATATATTGTAAAACTTCACTACATTCTCTCACTGGTGTATGTGATGCTTAAAGCATACATCTCGGCCAGAAGTGTAGATCTGTAGAATTTTTAAGTCTAGATCCTTCTACTCAAACACAGATCACCACATTGATTATGCTACAAAGAGAAAGACTGGAGTAGAATATCTTTATCCAGGCGCGAAATCTTGTTCCATTGCACGAGTTAATCCCATACATTATTTGTTTCATACAACGCCTTCAACAATAACACTAAGAGACGTACTAGTTCAAGAAAGAGTCTTGAATTCAGTGCAGAAATGGCAACCATAAGGCCTAGGTGTCCAGGCCTACTACTGAGTGGTAGTAATAATAGTAGAAGTATTTTCATGGAATGCAAATCAGTAGCACAATCACATGTACGCAGCCGAGTGCAAGTAGCATTGAAGTTGATTATTCCAGTAAAATGAGTGACATGATGCACGCTTGATAGTAAGAGTGTTGAGTGCACACGCCAAAGGTAATTGTTCATTGTGACATCAGACTCAGTAGACCTAGTCATGCAATGGAACAGAAACTGTTTATTAATTGTAGACCCCCTATTTTAATATGGGAGTCAATGGAAATTGGTGATGTCAGCCAATATGGCCCATGCGATAGAAGTTTTTACAGTTCAGAGCTTGACGCCACTGCACTGGCATTGCAACATTGGCGCCCTAAACCCTGGGGCGCTCATCACATAGCCTCAGGGGGCTTCGTGTTTGGGCTGGTCGCAGTTCTATTTTATTAGTGCCCATAGGGTCTACGTACTATTGGTGGCCTATAAACACAACATTAAAAATTAAACCCATCGAACAGCATATGCCCTACATTTTATCACAGCATAGGGCATGATAAGACCTAGAACTGTGCCTTTCTACGTAGAAATTGATAAATTAAACCTTACAAGAGTGTAGGAAGGGGTGAACTGACACTAACTTGTTACTGTTACTCAGTCAGTGTTAGACGACAGTTGAGTTAGGCCTACGCTACAGTAGCCTGTCGTTATTGCCCATAGCTTTACCTTTCAGTCAAGACACCAACATCGTAAATCATTTAGGTCTATAGGTAGAATGGGCGCTTTATAAGAGTCCCTGTTACACTTGTACTTGCAGTTTCACCGAGATAGAGCCCCCACAATACTAGTATAACGTTAGCCTACATGTAACTTGCTACAATGTTTGGATAGACACATTAGCCATGAACAGCTAACGTTAGCACTGGCGCTTTCAAAGGGATGGACAGCGCTGTATACAGCGGCAAGGCTCAAACTCGCCAAAAATGTAGGGCGGTTAGTGCACATCTTAACATCTTTTATCTTTGGTTACTGAGTCCCAGAGTTATCAAACACATTCTTAAGCATGCATACAGTAATATGCTCACCTTTAAGCAACTTGGTCAAGCTTCCGTCAGATCATGCCCTCAAAAAACTCCGGCCTGCATGACTTCTGCCTTCAAGACCAACTCAACTGTTCGAGTCAATAGCGTTTGTTTGCAAATGGTCGATAAGACGTCGACTACTTGCACTGAATGTACAATATGTGTGTGTATGACTACGCTATCGCTAGCATCGCATGAAGCAAAGTGACGGCCAGCGCCAATTCCGGTTTTAGGCGGTTCAAGATAGCGCATGACGTCATTTACAAGTCATCTGATTGGCTGAAAGTTTAAGTCCTTGTTAGATTTAGATTGCGAACAGCTTCGACACTCAACTTTTAATCGAAGCCACCTAAAATAAGTCTTAAAGACTTAAAATATTTTAAGTCGTAAGAAAGATTTAAAATTTAAGTCCTAGAAATTAAGAGAGCAAGAGGGGGAGCGGCCACTAATCACGCCTCGTCTCTTCACAAATATGGAATTCGATCTCGCGACAACGGCCACATTCAATCTGCTGTGTCAACAGCAATTTGGGAGCCTTAGAAAGTGACTCTCGACGTCTTCCTTGCCACGTTTTCACCCTCTGTTTTTGTTCAATCTGTATCTCTCAATATCTTTTATTTTTTCTCCTTCTCTCTATCTCTCGGTAGGCTTGTCTATCTTTATGTCTATTTGTCCCTTTGTCTTACTATTGACAGAGCATCCTACATGAAAATTACAAATACAACAAAGCTCAAGGATGCTGGAGTTTCACTTAACACTAGGCATATTGTAATTTGGGAATATAATGACAAATCAAATCAATTTGTGCAACTAAAATTTAAAAGTAATAAATGACTTTAAATATGTAACAGACATGATGATAAATATGCATTATGCAGAACATTATACCAAAGACTTTACACCATTGGGTTTTATCCTGTTTGTTTCTAAATTGTATTGACCTTTAAAGGGAATTCTTATTCGTTTCACAATTTAGAGGCTTATGATTCATAACAGTTGTAAAAAAACAGATATAAATGCATAAGAAAAAGACAAAATCATACACTCACAAGTGTGGAGATGAGATGTTTGGGAATTAGGACAGAACAATGCATGCTTATTTTTGATAATGTCAACCCATGACAAAAGAGAATACTGTACACATGTCATACAATGTATTTCATGGGTAAAGTATTTTGCAACTTGGGACTTGTACAACAACTTTGCGAGTCTTTGAATTGGCAATCAAGAACTACATTGATAAAATGAGAAAGAAGTGTATGTTACAGTCCTTTTCTAAGAGAAAAACTAAGCAATTTCAAACTTGGAGAAAACCTGCAATGCATTTTGTTTCACAAGATGCGATATTTTGCAAGTTGATCATTTCCCAAAAGTTGAGTTACCTTGCAAATTTTAGAATTAATAAAAACACTTCGAAACACATACTATACAGTACAAGACATGGGACTTCATCTGCTTTGATGAAACACTGACCTATAGCACAATGACCCACAGAACTCTGCACACTGACATTGCTGACTGGCAGCTTGTGGACACCAATTACCACTGGTGAGCAGTAGCTCAATCATTTGTGACTTGTGCACCTCAACTACCATCAAGGAAAAAGGATGGGGACACAATCTTTGCTTTAAAGTGGTAGACTTGATACAGAAATTTAAGATTAACAAAAAACACAAAGGTGAATGCAGATAAATTTATTTGATAATGAAAAGAAAATGATAATTGAATATAAGCGTATCAGGGCAATTACCCCCCGGCTAATTACTGGTTAGTGATAAGGTTAAAGATTAGGGTTAGGGTTGGGTTTATGGTTAGGAGTTTAGGTTAGGGTTAGGATTAGGGTTAGAGTCAGGGGAAGGGTCCGGGGTAATTGCCCAGGGGGTAATTGCCCTAGACCTGAATACAAGCCCTTTAACTGCCCTTTAAGATTACTATGACACAACACGTAGCTCTGACCATGACTAGGTCTATTAACTCTGTCTCATTTTCTCATTCATTATCAATGACCACGTTCACATGGTCATGCTACCATGGATGATGGTTCTCATTAATGGCAGACAAATTAGCTCATGACTAAGAGCAACATTCATGCAGCACTTATCCTTGATGACAAGACTCACAGTGTTAGTTAAGGTTGATACAACTCTAAGGTTGCTGTGCCCTTTATCGATCGGTGCACGTCCTGGACGGGAGTATATCATGCAGACCTGCCAAAAGCCACTCATTTCCACCAATGATCTTGTTCTTCCATAGAGATCAGTTCTTTCCAATCTCAGTATGCATGCAGAATATTGCCCGATTTCCCAACACAGAAGCCCTTTGTTTACATTATCAGCTTCCAGCTGCCTGGCGCCTCACCTGAGCAGAGCACACACTTTAGTGCACATATATATGCAAATTTCAAATATGCACAGCTTGAACTCCTTAGTGCCTTGACCTTCAAAAACACATGAATATTCCTGGATCCCTACCAAAATTTCCTCATCAGTTCCTTGAGTCATTAACAACTTTTCCTGAAGGTTTCATCAAAATCTGTTCACAACTTTTTTCAGTTATTTTGCACTCAGACAAACAAACAAAGAAAAAACAAACTTGATGAAAACATAACCCCCTTCCTTGGTGGCAGTAACAAGGAGTTCTATTGACACAGTCTTCAACTGATGTAAGAGGCCCTAAGGGTGTTGCTATCAAGAAAGTTTAATAGCAAATTACAATTTAATATAATTTGGTTCAGACAGCTCCATGTAAACCTTAACTAGTAAAAGACTGGAGAGCTATGCAGTTGTATTCATGCACCTGTCTTACTGTTAGTATGCAATAAAAACAAGAGAAGCCATATTTATGTGGTGCTTACAGGCAAAATATAGTTCTCAGAAGGGCTCAAATTTCATCTGCCAACATTTGGAATTTGCGGCAATACACTAAAAGGGCCTACCAGGACACTTGTCAGGCTGACGCAATTTGCCAGGATGATGAGTTCTTTTGGAGTATATTGAGATCAAAAGAGTAATATAATTTTGATCACGTGCATATATGCTGAAGAGCCCTCCCCTATGGTATTGGATAGGTAGAACATTACATGATGATTGATCGTGCCCTAGCAATCATATTTCCAAACTAGCTGCATGTGATTCACTCTCGTGAGGAATATTAGTGGATACTGCTATGGCCTCATTTGTCAATTATCAATTACTGGTAACAAAACATTACAAAGCAAACAGAATCAGTTATATTCTCGGATTGCAATAACTGTCGGCATACCATTGTGACTAATGTTTTGCATTTTTGTCATTACCCCGGGGAAATTTTGATGTCACATTGTTATTTCACACATTTTTACATGCATATCGTTGCTGGGGCGACAAGACCTCTATCTGAAATTTTGGTGAAAATAACTTTTTTTTAATTAATGGTCAAATAATCTGTTAAGTGATGTCCTGTCCAAATCCTAGCTGTCTTACCCCCAAAGTAAAACCATCATAGCATGTCAAAGGAAAGGCTCTCCCATTTGATGCAGTACATGCTTTTGCTGCCATGGTTTTTTTTTTTTCGTAGTTTTTTTTTTTTTCTCTCCTGAGCATTTGACACTTTGTAGATATGAGGTCTTGTCCCCCCAGTGACAATATATGTGTCCACTTTTAGCAAAAAAAATAACATTTTCTGCAGGTGTACAGAAACTATGTTTTACCTTTGAGAATAAGCTAACATTGTACCAAAAGTCATGCTTGGAAAGTAAAGCAATGCAGGCTTAGAGCCAAAAAAAAAAAATCAAAAAAAAAAATCAAAGACTTTCAAGTCAACACGACCAATCACTCCACAACTGGAGTGCATGCCATTTTCCCTCAGTCCAATTTCCACAGTGTTAGGATTTTCAAAAGGGGTTTACGGTGCACCAAGGGGACAGACCCTGCACAGCTTGTGAAGTTGTAAATCTCTCTCATCTGAGAGAAGGAAGAATTTAAGATGAATCGGAGGCAGGGACAGGATGAAAGAATGAGGGAAAGTAAATGTCAGCATTGAACTAACAAACAGTGATGCCGGCTCACAAGTGCGGCGCGTGATTCATGGGACACATGAGCCGGGGGTAGAGAAGTTTTACGGCATTCATCGTTTGTTACTGAACGTACTGCCAGTGTAGCATCCTAGCCTCACAAAGTCTCAGGCAAGGTCTGTTTGTACAATCTCCACTGAAATGCTACAACAGAAGGCCTCATCACCTTTTTAATAGTCCATACACAAAACTGTTAGTCAAATTTTATGAATCTCAGTGCTCCCATCACTAGGTAATCACATCATTTCCCAGAGACTCCAACCCCAAGCACCTTCTGATCTGGAGATTCTCCCGCCCGAAACCCCTAGCAAACGGGAGACTCCAAGTTGATGTGTGCGAAGCGCGAAGTTCCTAGGGTTCTAGATGTTCTCTGGTGCTGAACATACGATAGCAATAAGTAAGAAATGCTTTCCACCGGGAGACACAGAGCCAGGGCGGGAGAAATCAAATCTCAAGCGGGAGAACGGGAGATTTTGCAAAAATGGGCTTTCGGCGGGAGATCTCCCGTCGAAAACGGGAGAGTTGGAGTCTCTGATTTCCTTACCTACAGGAATGCTCTCATCCATCCCAGATGGTATGGTTCCACAGTATCTCATCTGTACAATATCTATTTATACTTTCAAGAGATATGTCATAACATAACTGCATGACAGGTAGATCGACAGTCCTGGAAACATCTTAACCCATTGAGGACGAGTCCCGAGTATACTCGGGCAAGCGTCTATGGGAAATGTGTGTTGCACATACATGTAGCAAAATCAAACCATCCTCAATGGGTTAACCCCTCCCTCCCAAGGCTCTGAAATCCCACAGCCTTTGCACAGGACCCACTAACTTGCCATGGTATAGGCAAAGGGCTTTATGACTCATTACTATACATACTTCCTAGTGGTCCATCTTGTCACTGTTGATTTGTTTCCTACATATGAAGAGCTTAATTATTGCAAAATGTGTTAAGTGTCATTTTAGAAAAAAAAATACACTAGCAAAATAAAAGCTTTTCAATGATACCGTACCTCACTTCGTCGGTTGAGAATGATAAGGGCGTTAAGTTCTCACAAAACCCATAGTGTTCGAGACAACTTAATGCCCTTCTCATTCTCAACAGACGCCTTGTTAACCAACAAGAAATATTCTTTAACCCGTTGAGGACGAGTCCTGAGTATACTCGGGCACGTGTCTACGGGACATGCGTGTTGTAGCAAAATCCTTCCATTCTCAATGGGTTAAGCTATGATGAATAATATTCCACATTTTATAATTTTTTTTTTACTTTTTATTTTTTTATTTTTTTTTATTTTTTATTTTTTAGCTTTTGTTGGAAATATCTCAGCTTGGCAAAAATGGAGTTAATTTGAGCAATTAAACTCTTCATAGAACTTTTTTTTTCACATTCATTGCATGTACGGTGCAACACTTTAATAACACTCCCAAAACCCGGGTTCTCATTTGTTGTGATGTAATCTTAAATTAAAGAACACTAAAGCATGGTTAAAACACAAGCAGGCACTGGCTTACAAGAGTCATGGAAATAATGTCATATGTTTGTATTGTACAGTGGAGCATCTTAACCCGTTCCATACCGTCTGAATTCTGAAATGCCCATAAACTTAAAGGGGCTCTTACAGTACTGATTGAGGTGAGAATTCAGGTTTATAACATTTTTTGGTGAGATTATGAGAATAGAGAAACCTCTTATGAAATATGAAAGAGCATGTAATTTCAGGATGGATTCAACGTTTATTTGATGAAAATTGGTCTTGAAATGGCTGAGATATCGAAAAAAGTGATCCTAATAAAATTGACATCCCATGACTTTTACTAGGATCTCTTTGTTTTACCTTGCTTTTGAATATCTCAGTCATTTCAAAACCGATTTTCATCGAAGATTCCCCTTAGAATTGTATGCTCTTTAACATTTCATAGAGTGGTTTCTAAATATCTCACAAAACGTACCAAGCTGAATCCTCACGTCACCCAGTACTGTACAGTCCCTTTAATATGCAAGCCAACAGGTTCCTGTAAGGAACGGATTAAGAAAAGGGATTCTTACATTTTATAACAACTTCCAGGCTACATGTATACTACACACTTGAATAGTGCAGTGAGAATGAACCCACCAGGGAAATAAGTGAAAGTGCACACATCAATCCCTCCAATTACATCTTCCCTTCATGCCTACTCAGCCTTCTCCAAATGCCTGCTATTAGATGGCTTTGACTGCATTTATTCTGGATTGTGAGAAGAGTAAATCGATAAATAACATTGTGTTTCATGCAAACAGGTAGCATTTCAAAAAAGCTACATTTTTTCCTCTCAACCATGGCATTAATGAGAATAAAACTTTCTACTGGAAAGGTATGTGGTACTGTCTTTGTGTTTGAGGCACAAAAGTGAATCTGCTGAGCCTCTACATTATGTAAGGTGTGAATAGGACAAGTTGCATGCTGCACAAACTGTTAGGATTCTTGAGAAAGGGAAGAACAGATTCCTATTCTGGTGGTTCAGATAGTCTTGACAGAAGTCTATCGTTGCCATGTGAACGGAGAGTGGAAAGATAATGGAAAGTGTGAGGCAAGCATTCAGTCTGTAGTAAATAAGGCATGCACTGATACACCATCGAGCAACATCACTATCTTGAAGATGGCAGGAACGCTGAATTCGCCTTGTGTTTAAAGATAATATAAAGTTTTGGTACCTCAAAAGTTTCCCTGAATTTCCTTGTCTTAGTTTTAGGTTAAAGTACCTTTCATATAACTAACACTGTGAGACTTACTCACCCCAAAGTGCTGTCATGTCTTAGTAATCATGCAATTAACCTGCGACCAGCAGCCCCATACACATAGCGTAATGGGGCTTCGCATTGTAGTATTCAGGATCATGAAAGATTTAGTATCGCGGGTAAATATCAACTTAAAGGGAGAGCTACATACACTGAATACTACAGCCAGCACACTGGCACACATCACATGCGCACAAATTTCAAATCCATGAACGGAAGATGTTTGTGTGCGCATGCGCTGGCCATCAATTCAGTGTAGCTCTCCCAAGGTCCTCTCGACCGAGTCACATTCAGTCATCAATTCAAACAGAAAGGGACTATTGGCAAAACCAAACGTTGCCCGAAGCCTGTTTTCAATACTTCAACTTAACTAGTAAGTCTTCAAATTGAAGAAATTTTTGGATTTTAAGTTGATACATGTATTTACCCGCGATACTTAATCTTTCATGATCCTAATACTACAATGCGAAGCCCCATTACGCTATGCGTATGGGGCTGCTGGTCACAGTTAGCTATGCGTATGGGGCTGCACACCGCTGGTCACAGTTGTCATGCAATAATGGTTTCGTACAATACGTGTACTACCTCGCCGCCGTACGGCGGCGGCTCTGATACGAAACCATTATTGCATGATTACTAAGACATGAAGCACTTTGGGGTGAGTAAGTCTCACAGTGTTAGTTATATGAAAGGTACTTTAACCTGAAACACAAACTAAGACAAGGAAATTCAGGGAAACTTTTGAGGTACCTAAACTTTATATTATCTTTAACCCATTTAGGATGGGCTGATTTTGCTATTACACGCAATTCCCATAGACACCTGCCCGAGTATACTCGGGGCTTGTCCTCAACGGGCTAAAAGCTTTCAATATCAACGGTGCATTGAAACAAAACAAGTGGTTTTGGACTGAAATGTCATGGTAGGACTGCTCACCACAAATAAAAAGAAAAGAAACAAACTGAAACAAAACAGTATACAGTGTGTTTTCTTGAATAAAACATCCCTGAATTAACTGGCATGGGTGGGGAAAATGTCCTTTCCATTATCTTTCCACTCTCTGGGGAAAGTGTCCTCTGTTTTGTTTTGACTGAAAATAATCTTGCCTCTTAAAAATACGAGCTGCAAGTAGGCAGATTATTGAGACTAAGAAACATTGAGACACGGAAGCAGAACTCTGCATATATCAACAAGATGAGTGAAATTGCAAATCTTTACTTATTTCGGAGGCCTTCGCACATACATGTACACATCACATTTATGACATATTGTATTATCACATGTGCATTGTATAATTTTATGTGTGTGTGTGTGGGTGCAAATCATAATCTCAGTTCAGGATTATAGGCAACTAATAATATCATTGAATGGCACAGTAAATGGTGCTTTGGCTGTCATTGTTGTTGCTTTTATGTTCATCTTTTGCAAATAATCTGATTCATGTCAAATTACTGGCCAGTATGTGCAGAGGTGACTTAAAATTAATTATATAACTTTAACATTAAAACTCTTTTTATCTTTTGGTATGTACTGGCTGTTGCACTGCTACAGGGCCGGTGGAGCGTTTTCATAAGTGTGTGTGGGGGGGGGGGGGGGGGGGGGCACTTCCGGGTTTCATAAGTTATTAGTCCTCAGCTCATCTCTCCCCTTTGACTTCCAGGTTTCTTTAGCTAACAAGCAAAAAAAAAAAAGAATAAAATAAGAGGTCTTCAGCTCATCTTTCTCCTTCCACTTCTGGGTTTCTTCAGCTGACAAGCAAAAAAAAAAAAAAAAAAAAAAAAAAAAAAAAAAAAGGGGGGGGGGGGGGGTTGGGGGTCTTCACACTTCAAGATCTCTAACTATTTCTTTTTAGTGCCAAAGTGATGACACCTTTTATGTATGCCTGTGTATGGTGCACAAAAAGCAGGGGGCCCGAGCCAAAAAAAAAAACACATCTTCTTAATTCTCCTTATTCACCTCAAACACTGGAGAGATTTTTGCTCCCTTTAAACTCTTTGAAAACGGGTTAATTCTGCTACAACATGCATTTCCCATAGACACTTGCCCAAGTATACTCGGGACAACACAGACACTTTTACATCTCTCTCTCTCTCTCTCGCTCTCTCTCTCTCTGACACACACACACATACATATTTGCATTACCACTTATAACTTTTATGTTTTGATATTCAAAGCGCCTGGGGCAGTAAAGCCACTTCTAATGAATTAGGAGTATGGATGGCTGCATAAGAATTCCGCTTCTCAGCACACCCCAAGAGAAACCTACCGTGGCAGTGATGGCACAAAATGAATATCTGATCAAGTGCTTGGGGTTAGAGCTAGTATGAATTCATACATTTGCTTAACCCGTTGAGGATAGTTTGATTTTGCTACACCACACATTTCCTATAGACACCTGCCCGAGTATACTCGGACTTGTCCTCCACAGGTGTGCGTGCTACAATTGCAGTTGGGCCTTGAGATGACAAAACAATGTACATACTATATGTCAAAAATTCATGAAAATTGACTTTTATAGTCACATATTTTAGCTTATTTCAGCATAATCTAGCTCTTGACCAAATCTTAAAATAAGAACCCATTCCACTCTGGAATTTACAAGCTGAATTGATTTGTTATAATCAGCTTTTGACATCTAAAATGCTCTCAATTATTGCATTACTGTTTTTGTCACTTATCATTTCGCATCACTAACATTACAGTTGGGGAGTTCTGGTGGCAAGAATTTGAGTGCAAGGTAACTGTAGACATCTGTGCATTGAGTGTATCTGGGTCAAATATGTGCATTTTAATGCCTTGAGATTATTTTCTGGCACTGGCTGGTTAATTTTTGCCCGGCAGGAATGTCGCATTTAAAAAAAATGACTTTAAATTGAATTATAACTGATGAAAATCATTATATCCCTTTTGTAACTCCTCTTCTTCATAACAAATACCCCTGACTGAAAGCATTTTTTTTTTCATTTTTGTCAGGATAATCACGTTTTAAATGACTTCTTTTGATTTGGTTTTTCAACACACAGGTACTTGTTGGATTTGGTTACTGTATTTCTGCAATGAAAAAAGTGCATTCAGTTAAAGTGAACATTACCCATAAAGGGATGATTTCTCTCTTTCTTGTAAAATGATTGTTAGATGGCAAAAAAGAGGGATATTTCCATGTGGATGTGTGTGCTTGTGTGGAAAGGGGGGGGGGGGTGAGGGGGCAATTATCTAAGTAACATTGTTGTCATTCCAGGATATCATATATCCAAAGTCAATCAAAAATCAATAAATTGTTCTGTACAGATTCAATACTGGTACTTATTGTGGTCCTGAGTAGATAAACCAATGCTCTGAAAAAACACACAACATTATACACTGAACATGAATGATGATGTAAGACTAGGAGGCTCACATATTCCAGTAATGTGGCAATGCAATTTCACAGTACAATACCACTTGTTTAACAGCTTCATATGTGCAAAATTTAAGCATACTTAAATTTTATTTTGTTCTGCTCCCTTGAGCACCCAATCATGCATTCTTATATGAAGCTGCTACGTCATCACCATTGTTCATAATTGATTTCTTTTGAATTCTGAAGACATTTTCATTCCCCATCCGTAATCACTATAAATTCTGAACCCCTGTACCAAGTATAAAGAATTTACAGGTATGTTCAAATGGAAAGCATGAAATCGTCTGCAAGTCTCTTTTTAACAAGGATTGGAATACCTGCCTCAGAGACCTTTACAGGAAAATCAACGACTGCATTTTTAATCTTGGCGTATAGGCAAGAAAGGCATTATGTACCAACCTGGTAATCCCATTCATGATGGGATGTCCTACCTGCACTGTAGATAGTGTAGCAGAGGAAAATAATCTACTCTTCAGGTGAAAATTACACTTGAAACCCATGCAAGTGGAAGATTGACATTGATCACATCAGAGGTGAGATCACCATATTGATATGACCCTATTCAGATAGGGAAAATTGCCCACTTCAGATAATATGAAAAAATACCCTCTTCAGACAGGAAAGTAGCCAGACATGCGTAAGAGAATCAATTCTACTTAGATTCGTACATGTGCAAGCTCTTAACCCGTTGAGGATGGGCTGATTTTGCTACAACACGCATTTCCCATAGACACCTTCCTGAGTATACTCAGGACTCGTCCTCAACGGGTTCAAAATGCAAAAGTATGATCCTATTCAGATAGAACAGTCATATGAGTCTATTCTATGTGAAATGTATAATTCTGTCAACTAAACGTGATCTTGATCTGTAATATATAACCTTAGCATGCATAAATAATAAGATAAATTTGTACCTTGTTGTCATAGATGTTATCAGTATCAAGTGAGCAAGTATTATTATATCAAGACTAAATTACCATGATTCTACAAATTGTGGGCTCATACATACACACAAACATATTCACTGAATTCCTTTAAACCTCAAGTATACATATATTCAGTAATCCTCCGATATTGTCCGTCTTGAAAGCTATACCCTTCTTCCACAGAGGTACAGAATCACATAACAATAATAATTATGTACTTTTTGTCACAGAGCCCAATCAAAATGGGACATAGGAATGTTGTTTAATCATGACTTTATTCAAGTTCAAGAAAGTGTGAGAATAACAAGTATACAAAAGAACCAGGTCCACCGTTTCATTCAAAATGAATGGCAGGTTTAGACACGTATTGCACTCTTAAAGCAAGAATAAGGATACATCTTCATTGCTCACTTAAATATATGATATTTTTATCAATGTTAAGTAGTACAGCAGTCAAAGACCTGGCACTGCAAAATAAAGATGTACATTGATAGAAGTTCTGATGCTGGAACAATCGACTCATGAGCATCTGAAAAACCATCCATGAATACCCCTTTTAAAGGTTCTGTTTACCTTTGGGAGCAGTGATTTAAAAAATGTTCAAGATATCACTTTTGATGCATATGTGTAGGTCAGTTGTATCACAAAACATCCTACCATATAAAATTTTTGCAATAAAGCCTAAAATATAAGGAGATATCACTATTTTTCTCATTAAACCATAACTGTAGACGGTTTAGTCTGGAAAAATTTTTATTATTACAACTGTTCACATTTTGTACAATACTTAACATCGATTATACTGGTTCAAATTTTCTACATTGGTTGTTTCTATCCCTAACTCACATTTTAAAACTGTTTTGAAGCACTTATGCTGGGTTTTTGTTTCATCTGCAAAAATGGTAAATTATGCCTTCAAAAGTCACTTGGGCACAAGTGAACAGTGCAGTATTCATCTTGCCATTTATTGCACAAATACCACCAGAGAGATAACTCATATCATCCTTGTCCGAACTCCATGAGTTTTATATGTTTAGTTTGTTTACACTCTCAACAAAGAGTAAGAGTCCTCCAACTTTAACCCGTTGAGGACGGGCTGATTTTGCTACAACACACATTTCCCATAGACACCTAGGGGGTCCGAGTATACTCGGGACTCGTCCTCAACGGGTTAACCTGTAACATCTTTTCAAATTGATTATTTTGCACAATTAATTGAAAGAGTGGAATAAAAGTAAAAGTAAAATCAATATTATCTTTCCACAGAACCCTCTAGTTTTTATGTCTTTATTTTGTTACCACAGAGATGTTCTTCAGACAGTTAGTTCTCTGTGAAGAGATGCTCAATGTGTGTAATTATGATTTAACTCTTTATGTGCCATGGTGGAAACCCCCTGTGTGCCACGTTATTCTGAGACACGAAGGTAGTCATGCTTTGAGAAAGAATTCTGTTTTTCCAATCTGTATAACTTCTACAAATTTCTGTTAGGATGGGCATAATAGTAGGCAAAGTTAAAGAGGAATGCCAAGCTTCATTTCGATATAAATTGTATGACGAATCTATTTTCAATTTTTCTTTTGAATGACCAGTTGCTACATTAGTATTAAAGGCATGACTTTTGCACATAAAACCGTGACAGAAACTTAGAATGTGCGAGCAAATCTAGTTGGGAACATCGCTTGATAGTCGATCTCCACATAGAATGCAAGCCGTATATGAGAGGAACAAAAGCACAAGAAACGCTTTCATTGTGCCGCGCGCGGGATTAGCAGTAATTAGCGGTTTATCGATCGGTCTTGGCGGCTTTGTCTGTTGAGCAGAATATGCGAAGTTGGCACGCCGTCGATTGAGTCGGACGTGCGAACGTGGCACATAAAGAGTTAAAAGGCATAATATGTGACCGCCCTGTTCGAAACCCACACAAAGTAGCAGACGATTTTCTGCAGTGGACCAAAGTATTGACCCACTCAATATTTTTTCTCTTTAGTTTGTTTTATCTAGGAGAGATTTTATTTTCTACCTACTGTCAAAATCTGACAGCTTAATACAAAACCAAACTGGAGATACATATTCTAAGGATCATATTTTTTGTTTGTTTCCAGAAAGGATGCTGTTTCAATTTCAAATGGGAAGTACTATATTTTCATTGATTTACAAATTAATACTCTTGCAGAGCATGCTTGATTGACCATTATCTTTAAATCCTCCTTTCTCCCTTTTCTATGAAAGCTGCATAAAGCTCTCTCTCTTTTAGTACTTCTTACATCCTTTGAATGTGTACAGATTGTCCAATTTAAACAATATAATTTTAAAGCTTACAGTTTACTCTTTAAAACTACAATGCAATTGAGGAAGAGAAAATACATTTTGGTCTTTTTTAGTTGGTTTTGAGGTGGCCATTTACATTTAGTTGATCTTATTTATGAAGAAGAACTTAGTTCTTTAGACAAAAAAAAAAAAACAAAGAACAAAGAAACAAAAACCAAAAAAAAAAGGCATATGATATCTATAATTACACTCTAGTCACTGAGTAAATCCCCTTCATTCTTAGACTTGTTTCTGTTGCAGAATTGTCAGGTGTCTCATTTTCTTTAAAAAAAAATGACTGTTTAAAAAACAAACAAACAAACAAACACATTAACAGACTACAGTTCCTGTTCATCTTTCAAATAGGCAATTCATTCTTGCACATTTCTTCCTTGAGCATTTTATTGGGGAATAGCACATTTCAGGAATTTATCCAGTTCCAGTGTTCAAGTCTTTCTCAACAACAACAACAACAACAACAACAACAACAATAAATGAGATGCTGGGATTCATTACAAGTCTAATGATCAATCCAATGAAAATGATGAAGAATGATCATTCTTGCATCAAAACATCAGAATTCTCCCAGGACTTGGCAGGTTAACCCGTTGAAGACTAGTCTCGAGTATACCTGGGCAGGTGTCTATGGGAAATGGTGTGTTATAGCCAAATCAGTCCATCCTAAAAAGGTTAACCTGGTACAAAGTAGATGCTGATATACTGTTGCTGGAAACCTCTGGCTCAAGGTGCTGAGGGTCTAAAGAAAAACCCCATGGTGGAAGGATGCTTTTAACCCGTTGAGGATGAGTCCCAAGTATACTCAGGCAAGTGTCTATGGGAAATGCATTTTGTGGCAAAAATAGTACCCGGTACACTTGAATGTCAACAGGGCGATCACCAAACCCAGCTGGGGGTAACACCATGCAATAAGCTATACCTCTACCTCATTGCAGACTCAAAGAGTGGTTGTAAACCCATTAGCTAGTATTGGATCAAGTCAAAACAAATGAAAATGATACTTTGGATATAAAATCAAGGGAACTGCATTGATCATGTCTTATTCAACTGCTTTGACTTATTAAAATTTCATTGTACGTGTGGCTAGGTGGGTAAGTGCAGGGAGCTGAGGGTACATGGGAAAGTGTGTTTGCGTACACGTGTTTGTGCTTTGTTTGCAATCTTGAATGAATGAATGGATTGAATTTATTATCCAGTATCTTTAGTAAATTTATTAATGCAATACCGGTATTAATAATTGCATATGTTTGCAAACTCATTTGTGGTTTATCGAGGGAAACTGTACCTTACTACACACAATAACATATTCTATCTTACCTTTGGCGACAAGAAAGTGCTGATGAGAGAACGAGATTGCACCCTGACAGTGCAGCCAAAAGAAAGGGAGGGGTAGATGCAAGCCCGTCCACCTGCTAGCCCCTGCACAGTGGTCACTGCTCAACTCTCAGAGCCGGGGATGCGGGCGGCTGCTCTGGCGTGAGTCCACTGGGCCAACAGTGGGAACGAACTCCAAGCTTGGAAACTTAAATAGAATCGCATGTGCCTCTAAAGGTATGATTTGAGATGGATTCCTCTGAAATAACAGTCAGAACGGGTTCAGCTTCAAAAGGCTGTCGCTGTAAAATTTCTTGCACAGTTGCAGCAGTTTTGTGCCGTGGTAATGTCCCACCAGTCGCCAGGGGAGCCGTGAAGCCGAGGTGTCACTGGCCGTAGGCGTTCTGGGAGCGCATCTCATATGCTCGGAGTAAATTCTGGATCTAGACATTGGTATTTCCGCACAAGAAGCACACACACCGCTTTGCAGCCGCAGCGGTCGCCCTTCTTTGAAGTTACGGGGCACTCTCAGACTACTGTATTACGGGGGCGTGAGTGGGTGGAGGTGGGGGAGGGCGGAGGGGATGGGCGTCGTGGATCTAACTCTATGAACGGATTTGTACGCAAAGAAGGAGGAAAGTAGTGAACGAATTAATGAGTTAACGATTTAATACAACAATCAATGAATAAGAAATGAACGAATGAAGAAATGAACGAATGAATGGTTCATTGTGTAGTGAATGAATGACTATCCCAGTATTATCCCTATCGGATATTAAAGACATCTGATAATTCTTTTGAAGATAGACATATTAAGTGTCATAGGTATGCTTATGTGCTAATAAATTTGTATGAACTCCAAATTAGATGGTGATTACACAAGTGTTCAGGATTTTCTAGCAGATAGCAAGCACATTGGCAAGCAGGGTGCGTTTTTTCGGCACTTGAATCTCAGAATGTTCGCACTTTTTTTTTCTTCATATATTAAGAGTCTTGTCTTGACTTCGCCGTTTATCTTCTTACAGGACTACATGTATTTAATAATGATAACAATGATGATGATAACAACGATTGGCTAATATTGATGATGATGGTGGTGATAATGATGTTAAAAATTAACTTATGAGTGTCAGTACCTGCCTTTTCGGTCCCTCCTTTCCTTCTGTTCGTGACTATTAAGGTGTTATATTTGGTTGTTTTCTAGTTATCGTTGTGTTGTTTTTTTTTTTTAAGTAATATTGTTATGTTTGTGAGTTCACTTGAGCCGAAATAAAGACAGTTCAAAGTCATGATTTGAAGCCAATCACAAGAGTATGTCTGTACTCCTTTATTAGTTCAGTTGCAGTCCCATCGTGTCTATAACACATATGGATACATGTATGTCAATATACTGTACTATCATATAGTCTGTGTCTTCAGACCTTGTATGATTAGTCTACAACTCAGTCTCCTATATAACATTCCTCCCCCTTTAGATAATTATACCCGGGGATTTGTTTTGTTTTGTTTTGTTTTGTTTTTCAAACTGAAAATTCACATACTCGTTACATTTCACTCAGTGCTTTGGTGAAACAAGTATACAAAATATTTCTTCTAAATCAATAACTTCTCCTTACTTATAACCAATGGTTTTACTTAAACCACACTTTCTGATTATCAATCAATTTTCTTAAACACTGTACTTCAGTGTACTCATAACATAAATATCTTTACAATGTTTGTTTTTGTTTTGTTTTTCATTGAGCTTGAGTTAACATACTCCTCATAAATGTACGTGTATCCTGATGTACAATCACAAAATCATTATACAAATGATATTTTTTTTTTTCATCATACCATTAGTACCTGAAATCACTGACATAAAACATAACTTTTACCTTTTCCTGGCAAAACTGAGACTGATTTCTCACCAGTGCAAATAATTGAATACAACAATAACTTTGTATCTTCTTTAACCTCATAACCATTAATCCTTCACTTCCTTTCAACTTATACCCAATGTAACACATCAAAACATTACACAACTCTTTGTACAACTCTTTTCACAATAACACTTAGTGTTTCTACTTGTACATAACATATTCATCAAATCGTTTGGGTGTTTTTGTGTTTCTGTTGGAAGTGCGTCTCTCTGTTTGGGGTGTGTGTGTCATGCCTGGCATGTCTGTATCTGTGGGTGAGGGGATTTCCTCTACATTCCTGTCTGAGGGTGCTGCACTTGATGGAGCTTCACCTGCTGGAGCTTCGTCGAGCAGCTCTCCAGTCATGCCTGGCGCTTCTATCGGCAACCCGACTGGCGGTTCCTCAGGTGGTTGAAATGCCTCTGCAGGCTGTGGGATCGCACGTTCCTCTGTGGTGTATTTCCTGATCTGGTCGATGTGGCGTCGGACCACTCTCCCATCATCAAGCTCAACGTTACACATGACAGGATTGATGATTTCCGCGACTTTTCCATACAGCCATGTGGGGCCTGCATAGAAATTCTTTACCATCACGTGGTCACCAATACGGAAGATTCTCTCCTTCCTCCCTCGATCCCGTGTCTGCTTCATCAACGCTTGCTTCCGCCTCACCGACTTGTTGAGATCTGGCCGCATATTGTCAAGTCTCGTGCGGACTTTCCTCTTGAACATCAGCTCACTGGGCGACTTCCCCGTGGTTTCCTGAGGTGTAACACGATATCTCAGCAAGAACTTTTGCAGCTATGTTTGGCTGTTGTCAAACTCGACATCCACTTTGACTTCTCCAATGATTGGCACACTGCTGCCGGTGTATGTCTTCAGAGACAGATGAGATCGAGTCAGTTCTCCTGGACTTCCCACTTTGCGATACACTCCGCTGGATATCATCGTCCATGGGCTACCAGTGTCTACTTCCATTTTTGTCTGATATCCGTTCAGCTTTACCTTGGCCTGGTAAGGCTCGCGATATCCTATCCTGTTTACTGTAGCATCTTGGATATGACTCATCTCGTTCTCTGATTGTTCCGGTTCCTCGGGAGAATCACTGTTACTATCATCATTGTTCATGTGATGAGCTGCTTTTGTTTGCTTGTACTTCCGTACTTTGTCGCATTGACTCTTGGTGTGCCCAGTCTTGGCACACTTGAAGCATGTTTCGTCCTTGAAACGGCATGTCCATGGGGTATGGTAACCACCGCATCTCCAACATCTAGTTGTAGTGGAGCTTCCACTTGGGTTGCTTGGCTTTTTAAGTGTCTTTTTCACTTGTTTGGGCTGACGTGACTTCTTGTTTTGGATCTTTCCAACCATGGACTCAGGCGTTTTACTTAGCACTTTCAATCTCTCCACATCTTGGTTAGCAACTTCCATTGCTGTAGCTGTTTGAAGTGCTTTCTTCAACGTTAGCGATGGTTCGCTCAACAACTTGCGCTGGATACCAACATCTCGGCATCCCACCACTAGCCGATCTCGGATCATGTTATCGAGTTCTTTGAAGTTGCAGCCTTCGCTTTGCTGTCTCAAGTTTGCAACAAACTGTGGAATTGTTTCGCCTGGCTTCTGGACAGTTGTATAGAACTTGTACCTCTGGACTATCTCAGTTGGTTTAGGCGAAAAATGCGATTGCAGTGTCTCTTTGCACACTTCATATGTCTGCTCCGTTGGCTTGTTCGGTTGTAGCAGTGCTCTAAGTGTGTGATAATTCTTACAACCAACATTCGTCAAGAAAATTGCCCTTTTCTTTTCACTATCAGACACAGTATTGGCAGAAAACCAAGCCTCCAAGAGCTCAATCCACTCATCATAGGTATATCCCTCTTCTAACTGGGGTACGTTACCGATCATAGTCTGCGGGGTTGCCATCGTTAATTCACAGTGCTTACATGAACAAGACTATTCTGCTTGTGCTACTTCGTTTGCTTTGCCCACATAAAATGAATGTGTAGTTGGTACTGTATCTATACACATATATTAACAATCAGTAATTTCACTGAACCGCTGCCAATTGTACAAAACCATTTAGTTCACAGTGCTTACAAACTGCAACTATAGACCGACTATAGGGCCTACCAATCAGCTCATAGACTTGTAGTGTACAGTCGTACCACGTATCAACTTACAACCTGTAACCGTTGGGCCTATGCACTATCATTGGTATAGTACCGGGTACATTATGACTGAAAATACACACAGTATTTGTCTGGTCCAATTACAAGGCTAGGCTTGGACCAATTTGAGCTGGTAGGCTATTTGGTTTAGACCATTTACGGGCTTGTACTTAAACTAGAACACCTTCAGTACTAGTTAGGCTGAGCTTTGGTCTAGTGTACTCAGTTTGGTCCTACTTTGACAGGGCTGGGACTATACTCTTGTCCACTTCATTCACTTGGGCTATAGGACTTGCATGGTCCTACATGACTAGGGCTAGAACTTTGCGGTCCTTTATTATGTGGGCTTACTCTTACCACTGGACTAGGACTAAATAGTCCTTTACGGGCTTACCACTTAGTCTTGAAAATGATGGACCAATTACTTGTATCTTTGGTCCTACTTTGGCTTATCAAGCCTAAACTCAAGACTTAGCTACTCAACTTTCAATTGCTGAACCAAAATCGTCATATATTGTTCAACAAACTTACCACCTTGTTGCACTAGGCTGGTGTTGCATACATTATGGCTGTACCTGTAACAAAAGTTTACAACTTTGCATCCATGCAACAATAAACATCAAGCCATACAACTTGTTACAAAACTATGTTCAACTGAGTCCATTGCTTTAGTTCATCAGTTAGAACTGCATGCTCTAACAGTTAACATTAGAGTCTATGTCACTATGTGTATGTTGCACGACTTGGCTGGGCTGGCTGGACCCGTTGTACGGTACTAGGCTCGGCTGGTCCTAGGCTGGGATGGGCTGGGCTTAACAGCTGGGTCCTCGTTGCACTAGGCTCGGCTGGTCCTAGGCTGGGCTGGGCTTAACAGCTGGGTCCTCATTGCACTAGGCTCGGCTGGTCCTAGGCTGGGCTGGGCTTCGGCTGGGCTGGACCTTGCTGGGTCTCCGTTGCACTAGGCTCGGCTGGTCCTAGGCTGGGCTGGACCTTGCTGGGTCTTTGTTGCACTATATAGGCTCGGCTGGTCCTAGGGCTAGGCTGGGCTGGGCTTCGGCTGGGCTGGCTTCAGTCGGGCTGGCTTCGGCTGGGCTGGCTTCAGTCGGGCTGGCTTCGGCTGGGCTGGCCTTATAGCTGGGTCTTAGCCTTCCCAACTATAATGCTGGGCCTGGAACTGCTTTGGACCTCTGTGGACTTGGGCTTGGGCTGGCCCTCAGATTAGATCTAACAATCTACCGTTGGAGTTAGACTTCCATCTGCAAAGCGTCTCTGAAACTAACACAAGTTCTATCAAACAAAGTCTAGACACTCCAACATTCCAAGCTAGATCATGTAGCTTACTCACTGGATTCTGTTAGATCTAGCTTAATTAGGGTCTAGCCTTCTTGTATCAACATAGAAACCTACTGCAAAGCGTCCATAGGTTACTGAAAATCCTAAACCGCTGTGGTGTCTATGTATATGATTATGAATGGATACTGTGTAGCCTTAATGTATCAAATGCTGCAAAGCGTTCATGACACAATCTCGTATAGCTGGGACTGTTCATAGGCCACCACTGACTGGATCACAAATTTCCCGTTGCACGATCCAATCTAAATCCATTCAAATCCACCTTTTCTCTTGGTCATCCACAAAATTGAGTTGTTCCAGGCAATTCTCTGAAGAAATCCGATCCTCGTCGCCAAATTTGTTATGTTTGTGAGTTCACTTGAGCCGAAATAAAGACAGTTCAAAGTCATGATTTGAAGCCAATCACAAGAGTATGTCTGTACTCCTTTATTAGTTCAGTTGCAGTCCCATCGTGTCTATAACACATATGGATACATGTATGTCAATATACTGTACTATCATATAGTCTGTGTCTTCAGACCTTGTATGATTAGTCTACAACTCAGTCTCCTATATAACAAATATGTACAAATCCGAAAGGGATGAATGTAATACATATCATTACAGCGATATTGTATGACTTCTGCTAATGACAGAACGCCAAAAATGACCCCAACACTCTCCTGGGAGAATGTGCGGATCTTCACACCAGCTCACTTCGCTTCCTTGCTGATTTATGCAAATATCCGTGGCGTTGTAACCCGTTCATACCTCCTGCATGATTAAACCCCTGTCTTCTTTAACATACTTACTAACATTTTCATCTGAGAAAGCGGTAGAATCCAGGATGCCTATGCGAGCAGCGCTAGCTTGAATGCTAATGAAATCTTTCAAAAGCGGTAGTCTACCGCCAAATGCTGTAGAGTTGGCAAGTATGCTTTAAGTTTTCTCTTCTATGCTGTTTTCACTCCGTTGGTTCTTGTCTGTCTTCTTTGGCTCTACTCATGACCACTTTAGTACATGACGCATAAGTGTATAATAGTCACATTTCTTGCAGCTGCGAATCAACCTCTGCAGTTTTAGTCAACAAAACAAGAAGCTATGCCTGTACAGCTCGTGCCGCGTGGGGGAGCTCGTCAGATCAACATTACTGAGAAGAACCCAACTCATTCTGATGCGCGTTTGTTGTCCTGGTACAACTACTTATGCTCATCGATTCTACATCCATATTAAGAATTTCTTATACATTATGATTACTTAAGGCTAGCCCTATTTCATGATTAAACGAGGTTATCTGAAACAATTTGACTTCTCTGTTTGTTTGTACTTTTATGCTGAAGATGTTTTTATAGTAAATTTGCTTTAAAATTATAATATGAATTGTACAAATGTTCATATATATCTGTACAATATCATGTACACATTATACACTCACAGACAAAAACACACATTCCTAATTGATCACGATTATAGACAGTAAGATAGATTTGCTTTCAAACCTGTCTACAACGACCACTCGAGGGAAAAGGTAGGCAGGCGGTGGAAATAGACAGATGTGCTGATGTGGTGGTCCCAGTATGTTCAATGTCCTATATCCGGTGTCCCATGTTTCAAATGGTTAAAATACAAAGTCACCTTGTATACATGTGAATTGAGAGAATGCAGGAGGTTTGAGCAAAATCGAACAATCCGTCCCAAAGTTAAGTGTTTTTTTTTTCTTCTTTCTTTTTTTTTGAAGTGTCTGCCCAATCACTGCTTGATTAGAAGACTAATACAGTCCATGATGTCATATGCGTAGTACGATTATGGAGGTACTGCAGGTCCAATAGCATGGTACGATACACTGTATAAATGAAAATTGCACAAAATTGCACAATTTTTTTTTCTTGAAAAAAAAAAGTCCCATTCCTTCTACTTGTCACTGACGTATCGGTATGTTAAGGGTAGTATTATTCTCCCTGCCTACTGGAAGAAACAAGTCAAGTGCTCTTTTATTATGAAAGAAAAGTGAAAATATGTTGAATCTTCTTTATGTTTTCTTTATATCGCTGTACACAACAGACTTCGCAAGCTGTAGTAGTCTTCTCATCCAGGGATAGCGGCACTGAAACTTCAGAAATTCACAACTTTTGAATGGTCACGAGTTTCCGCCTTTCCCCAAATTTTCAGTGACTTTATTTTTATATTGCTGCATTCTCTCAATTTATATGTATAAGAAGGCGAACTGGTCTTCTGATAGGTCTGTATGCACAAATACACTGCATGAAACCATTTACAAAAAAGTAAAAAGAATAAATATCAAAGGATCACTCTGAATTCAAACATCCTTTACAGAGATCACATATTTACATCCGAATGATTTTCCTACCACTAATCGTAGACCACTAGAGTATACCATAGATTACCATTCACATAAAAATGTTGAAATTGTCATTGGACTTTTTCTCTTTTTTTTTTTTTGCAATTTCAATAATGATTTGTTTGTGTATGTTTTAGTATGTTCAATATTTCCACATTATCTTTTTTTTTCTTCTTTTTTTTTTTTGGTTATGTGTCTGCTACGAATAATGTCGCGGGAGGTATGTGTTTTCTGGTTGTCCGTCCGTCGATATATTGGTATATATTATTTACGTAACAAAGATCCGTTGAAGGTATTTAAATGAAACTTGGTAGATAATAGTATGAGTGTACAAAGCTGTGCCAAACAACTTGTGGACGCACGCCCTCATTAAGGTCATGGACAAATTATGTTTTGAGCACACGTGTTTGAAGTTGATAAATTCGTACCGGGTCAAGTTGTTATGCTATTATATAACGACTTGACCCTTCTGTGAGGTGTAACAACTTACACAGATGAATTGTCAGCTAAGTTATTTTCTTATTACTTCCAAGAAATCTGATTTGTAATACCATGTGGTTTTTCGTTCCATAAAGTTCATGTACAGACATCAATTGATCAAGTGTATCAGGTATTAAAAGTTTCGCTCTTCAATCAATTAAATCTGGGGCCCGTTTCACAAAACTTGTTATCAGTGACAACTGCCACATTTCTACGACAAATTTGTTCTCAGCCAATCAGATGCAAGGATTTCAGTAGCTTGTCACATCTTTGACAACTTGTCACTGATGACAAGTTTTATGAAACGGGTCCCAGGACTTGCATGTATGACAAAATTGATGAAAAGGCTAAAATTTCACATTTCCTCCATATCGTAGATGTAACTCAATGCTTTAAGTACTTTACATAGTACATACTTTACATGCTTTACAGCAGAATGATTCTGTAGATGAAGATTTGGTCCATGCATGGGGTAAAAGGTTTAGTAAAAATGCTATTATTTCACTATAAGATTTCAAGTGTTTTGAAAATGGCTCATGGTATTGTCATAAAAACACGTGTAGAAGTTTACCAGATTGTGTTTATTTTGAGATAATTGTGGGCGGTGTGGTCAAAATGTCAAGGGTCAAGTATCTGCCTATTCATGTATAAACTGCCATCTTATTTATCATTGAGCTGCCTTGTATAAAATATACATATTGGGAGAGTGCCGCGATATTGCGGAGGCATAATTATACCAGTCGCCATAGCGACAGTTCTAATTCTTCATCACGTATTCATTACAAGGAAGAGGCTTTAAGAGCAAGCTGGAGATACCTTGCACTCATCAGTGTCTTATGACCAATTAAAAAAAGGGGGTAATTGGGCTAAAAGGCACTGATAGGCGCTGTTGGAATTGGTATAGGCCCAGGGAAAGGGTCGCTTTAGATACGAAAAATATTAATGCATATTATTTACACCAACGGCGTAAATCCGTACTGAGGAGTGGGGGGAGGGGGGATGATCGGCGATAGTCACCATCACCACGATTACAAGCCCATAACCGGACCGGCGCAGCCTTGGGGGTGGGGGGGGGGGGGAGAGAAGCTTTGTGCCCCCCCCCCCCACACACACACACTTTACAGGGATCGAATGTCCCACTCTTTTGCATGAAATTTGCATGAAATATAAAGTGGGAGGGAAGTGGCAGCAAGTTCTTGTTTTTGTTTGTTTGTTTGTTTGTTTTTTGCTTGTCAGCCGACTTTCGGCGGAAAATCAGACCTTAAAAGTATGAAGACTTTTTGTTGTTGTTTCTCTTGTCTTTTGATTTTCTTTCTTCTTGACTGACAGCGATTTTGACCCCCCTTTTTAAAAACGTAGCGTAGCCCTGAAAAATGCCCAAATAAATTCAATAAAATGGTAAGATGGATCTCCATTTCTTTGTATGTAATAATGCAGTAGATATTTTCCTGTAGCTATTGTATTGTTCAATCTTCTTGATTTAAGTCAATAAAGCAATCATCCGCACGGGCATCGTTCCGTTTTAATGATGATATAGTGGGCGGGGGAGGGACTTGGAGTTGAAATATCTGTGCGAGGGAGCGGAGCGGGGGGGGGGGGGTTCCCCCTCCCACACGAGGAAGCATTTTTAGACCTGAAATTCAGCGATCTGGTGCACACTTTGGTGAAATTTTGGATTTTTTTCCTATCAAAAAACATGTAAGAAAAAGAAACATAGATAATTGAATGACTAAATCGTGGTATCTCAGCTCTTGCTCCGCCTGTGCGACATCACTGTGTAGGCCTACTAAAAATGGGGCCTAGCCCGGATTTGATCTTAGGGGGAGCGGTTAGGTGCGAGGGAGCGAATCGACCGAGCCCGAGGGAGCGGAAAGAGCGAGGGGGGAAGGGTGTGGGAAGGGGGTTTCCGCCTCTCACGGTAAGAACTTTTTACATTTTGATGTTTTAAATGGTGCAATTTGATGCATTTTTTTTTTTTGCGTGTTTTATCGACTTCAAACAGTCCCGTGCATATGTTGAAGCTAACAGTACATTTTGATGTATATCATTATTGAGCACTTTTGGCTATAAAATTATATCATTTAAATAACTTCGTGTATTAATTACTACACTGAATATCATGAACGCGACCGAGCCCGAGCGAGCGGAGCGAGCGAAGGGGGAGAGGGTTGTGGGAGGGGATGTACCCCCCTCCCACGGTGAGAACTCTTTTGCATTTTGATGTTGTAAATGGTGCAATTTGATGCATTTTTTTTTTGCGTGTTTTATCGACTTGAAACAGTCCCGTGCACATGTTGAAGGTAGCAGTACATTTTGATGTAGATTATTATTGAACACTTTTGAGCAACATTGTAAAGTTTCCTCACATGGATTATGGACTGATGGTGTGAAACAACAAATTACTGGCAGCAACATCAGGAGAATTGCATTAAAAAAATTAAATGCGAGCGAGCGAAGCGAGCGAGCTTGAAAATTTTGACATATTATTACAGTCCTTAAATTGCCGTTTGTAGCTATAATTTTTCGCTTTGTAAATTAAGGGTGGCGCACCGGGCACAACTGCTGGCAATTACTGGCAGCAGCATCAGGTGAATGGCATAACGATTAAATGTGAGCGAGCGAAGCGAGCGAGCTTGAAAATTCTGACATTTTTAAAGTCCCCAAACTGCCGTTTGTGTATACCTACCTTTTCGCTTTGGAAACTAAAGGGGGGGGGGGGGGGGAGCGCACCGGGCGCAACGTACTGCTGGCCATGTGATACTTGCAGTAACATCAGGAGAATGGCATAACGATTAAATGCGAGTGAGCGGACTGAGCGAGCTTGAACATTTTGACATTTTACAGTCGAATAACTGCCGTTTGTAGCTATATTTTTTTCGCTTTGGAAATTAAGGGGGATTGGGCGTACCGGGCGCAACTGCTAGCTATTACTGGCAGTAACATCAGGAGAATGGCATTACGATTAAATGCGAGCGAGCTGAGCGAGCGAGCTTGAAAATTTTGACAATTTACAGTCCAAAAACTGCCGTTTTAGCTATATATTTTCGCTTTGGAAATTAAAGGGGGGGGGGGGGCGCACCGCCCCTTTGCCCCCCCCCCCCCCCAAAGATAGATTCGACACCCCTGATCATACCTGAGTATGCCCATAGATGTGGGCCTGACTGAGTCGTTTCAGGAATGATTCAGGAAATGGAGTGGGGGGGGGGGGGTTCAATTATGGCGGTATAGTTTTTGTTATTGTTTGTTTGTTTTCGTATACAATTTGCAGACGGTCCCGAGTTGCACGCGTCATAGCATGTTTACATGTAGGCCTATATTATACTAAATGACGCCGTGTCAACATCTAGACCATACCTTATGTCGATATTACTTTCTTCGCGAGCGAGCGAAGCGAGCGAGCGCTTGAGAAAATTATGTATACATTTTCCTACAAGATAGAATACTAATACTGTTCAGCTCTGTTACCTGTCTGAAGGCGGGCGTACAAACGTCATGCAATATGCCAAAATTGATACAATCACATTTCTGTTTCCTCCATTTTTTTTCCTGAAATTTCAGGGGGGGGGGGGTGTGATTGTACAGGCCATCCCCCTCCTCCATTTCGGGGGTGGGGGGAATTCTTCCCCCCCCCCCTATCCCCCCCCCCCCCGGGATTTACGCCCATAGTTTACACACCTGTTTCATTAAACTCGTAAAATTGTACAGACCATCCCCCCCCCCTCCTCCATTTCAGGGGGGGGGGGGATTCATCCCCCATCCCCCCCCCCCTCGGGATTTACGCCCATGGTTTACACACCTGTTTCATTAAACTCGTTAAAAAAAAAAAAAAAAAAATCACCTTTCTGAAAACCAACAAGCCCCCAAACCGGTTTCACTGTCATGGGAGACTTTGTCGTTAGAAGGAGTGTATCCTTGCTCTCCTTACACCAACAAAAACAATTAGATCATCGCTAACATTGATTATGAATAAAATCAAGGGGAAAATGAGAAAGAAAAGCTGGCAACAAGGGTAAGTGGGTGGTGCAACCCTAATGGAAAACGCCATTACTAATTCATATTAATATCGCGGAAAGCATGCTGACAATGGCACATTTTCCCGACTCAGTGCTATGTTCTCAATCTAGACACCTCAGCTCACGGATTCCACTACTCTCTTTGATTAATTCTTCAGTGATATATCAAGGAGAAGCTCGAAACGATTGATACCATTTTAGTGCCATATTCTGTCTCGATGATTTTTCAGTTGTTGTTGCTCAAATCATAGGCCAGTCTATATATCTTCATTCATATTCCATCTGCAACTGCTATTAAAGGACTTGATTAACATCAGAACCCTCAGATGAAGGGAATGGCAGCAGTTGCGTTGCTATGGAAATTTCCCGGATGCCTTCTCAATACTCTCTTAGGGTTCCACTGCGGTAAGTACAAATCATGGTCACGGGGGATATCAATAAAGACAATGAGCGTTGTTGTATATCCATTACTATTATATTTAATACTTAACATCACGACAATGCATTGAACAATTAATATAGTATAATAAATACCCTGTTATGTTATGGCTCAATCATTTATCAATATATTGATGTTATTAAAGGATAAATCCAGTCCAAATATAAGTTAGTCTAATATTATTGAAAAGGAAAAAAAAGTAATATTTAACGAGTTCAATGGTATGATTTTAATCAAAATCGGATGGAAAATAAGAAAGTAATGACATTTTGAAGTTTTGCTATTTTTTTTTTCGGGAAACAGTTCTTGAAGGGTTAATATGAATATGCAAACTAATGGCAAAGTGAGCATGTCATCCCCTCACAACTTGCCATATAGTTTGTACATAAGTTCTGAAATTTCCAGTTTTTCATTGAAACGGATTTATGCCCGAGGCTTAAATCCTCGTGTATCTAACTGATCACTGTTCTGAAGTAATTCCACCAGGAATAACATCATGTTTCAGACTTCAATGACAGAAACATTGAATTTGTGTGGTTATGAAATGGTTATCTCATTCATCTGCATATTCATATCTTCTGTACAACTGTCTTGCAGAAATTAGCAAAACTTCAAAATGTCGTAACTTCCTTATTTTTCATCCGATTTCAGTCAATTTTTTACTGTTGAACTTGTAAGACTTTACTCTTTTTATCAAACTGACTTATATTCGGACTGGATTTCACCTTTTATGTTATACCTTCATGCTTTAATGGGCATCAGGGCACTTCAAGTTCATAATAGTTTTTAAAAAAATAATCAATGGCATTACATTGATAATAATAGCAGTAGAAATGATAACATATGGAATTTAAAGTCGACAAGTCCACCTATAAATGATTGAAATGCTCAAGGCGCCACTAGTGCAAAATACGAATCATGTGCATAGCGATGTTACATAACATGGTCAATTGATTCAAAACGTCGCAAAATAATTACAAAAACTGCAATAAAAATTATTCATCCCTCTTCTTTTTTTCACACTTCATCACAATCCATGGGATTTACGCCCATGGTTTGCACACCTGTTTCATTAAACTCGTAAAATTGTACAGGCCATCCCCCCCCCCCCTCCTCCATTTCAGGCGGGGGGGGGGGGATTCATCCCCCATTCCCCCCCCCCCCCGGATTTACGCCCATGGTTTACACACCTGTTTCATTAAACTCGTAAAAAAAAAAAAAAAATCACCTTTCTGAAAACCAACAAGCCCCCAAACCGGTTTCACTGTCATGGGAGACTTTGATGTCGTTAGAAGGAGTGTATCCTTGCTCTCCTTACACCAACGAAAACAATTACATCATCGCTAACATTGATTATGAATAAAATCAAGGGGAAAATGAGAAAGAAAAGCTGGCAACAAGGGTAAGTGGGTGGTGCAACCCTAATGGAAAACGCCATTACTAATTCATATTAATATCGCGGAAAGCATGCTGACAATGGCACATTTTCCCGACTCAGTGCTATGTTCTCAATCTAGACATCTCAGCTCATTGATTCCACTACTCTCTTTGATTAATTCTTCAGTGATATATCAAGGAGAAGCTCGAAACGATTGATACCATTTTAGTGCCATATTCTGTCTCGATGATTTTTCAGTTGTTGTTGCTCAAATCATAGGCCAGTCTATATATCTTCATTCATATTCCATCTGCAACTGCTATTAAAGCACTTGATTAACATCAGAACCCTCAGATGAAGGGAATGGCAGCAGTTGCGTTGCTATGGAAATTTCCCGGATGCCTTCTCAATACTCTCTTAGGGTTCTACTGCGGTAAGTACAAATCATGGTCACGGGGGATATCAATAAAGACAATGAGCGTTGTTGTATATCCATTATTATTATATTTAATACTTAACATCACGACAATGCATTGAACAATTAATATAGTATATACCCTATTATGTTATGGCTCAATCATTTATCAATATATTGATGTTATTAAAGGATAAATCCAGTCCAAATATAAGTTAGTCTAATATTATTGAAAAGGAAAAAAAGTAATATTTAACGAGTTCAACGGTATGATTTTGATCAAAATCGGATGGAAAATAAGAAAGTAATGACATTTTGAAGTTTTGCTATTTTTTTTTTTTCGGGAAACAGTTCTTGAAGAGTATGCAAACTAATGGCAAAGTGAGCATGTCATCCCCTCACAACTTGCCATATAGTTTGTACATAAGTTCTGAAATTTCCAGTTTTTCATTGAAACGGATTTATGCCCGAGGCTTAAATCCTCGTGTATCTAACTGATCACTGTTCTGAAGTAATTCCACCAGGAATAACATCATGTTTCAGACTTCAATGACAGAAACATTGAATTTGTGTGGTTATGAAATGGTTATCTCATTCATCTGCATATTCATATCTACTGTACAACTGTCTTGCAGAAATTAGCAAAACTTCAAAATGTCGTAACTTCCTTATTTTTCATCCGATTTCAGTCAATTTTTTAATGTTGAACTGCAATAAAAATTATTCATCCCTCTTCTTTTTTTCACACTTCATCCATTTTTTTAACCCAAGGATTTGGGCATTCTACAACGGATATTATATTGTATTTATTTGGCAATGTTGTGTTTTTATGATACAGGAAGCTTTTATACAATACTGCTCAGCCTTCTTTCACTTTGAATTGCAGGATTCATAATTATTTCGCACGAAATGTTATTCATTTTCACAGGAATACTGTCACATGACTATAAGAGCACCATCGTCATTAAAACTATGCATCTGTTGTTGTTGTTTCTATCAAGTCCCGCTCCTATTTTGAAATTCAGTGAAGCAGGATATCCATAAAGCTTTTACCTTTTCAATTGATGGAAACGTAAACTTAAGATTGTTTTTTTTTTTTAATACAAAAATTGTTAGACAGTAGTTAGTGACCTTTTATCTTTAAATAGTTACAATGCCATATTCTTTATTTTGTATTGTCTTTGTAATTCTTATGCAACGCTAATATACCGTAATTATAAGCTCGGTATGTGGTTAATTTCTTTCTTTATATTTTTAAACTTGTATATTTTTATCATATAAACTATCGATTACGATATTATTTCTTTAATGCTTAAATGGGTCGGTCTGATTTTCAGAAAAGAATAAAAAATAATTCCTCGTTGGCGGCTTCCTTTAGCTTGTTGTGTACCATGAATTCTGCGTTGATTTCCGATACTCTGTATTTTTTTTTTTTAATAATTGTGTATATCATTGTCATAGTTTGTTTTTTTCAAGCTGTACAAAAAAAAAAATCCTGTTCAACTTAATTTAACTGAATTCAGGATTGCAAGAAAATCTTAAAATTAAACAAAAATGCTTAAGAAAATATACAAATCCAATCAGGTCAAAATGGAAGAAGAATATTGCAACCTTTCTTAGCCAACACAAACAAAACACAAAATATAGAATTTGATATGTGGAGAAGAGCATAAAAGTATGGTGATAAAAACAACACGACCTTATCCATTGATCATTTCTAAATAAGCAGGAGAATAGTGATATTAGACTATATCACATTTTGGTATCAAATCATTCTCATATAAGGAATTATTGTGTGTGTAAGCCTGCGAGGCGCCTTTTAGTATGTTCCCTCACACTAGTTCTTAAGAAAGTGAAATTAATAATAATGATGGTGATGATGATGATGATAACAATAATAATAATCATTATAATAATAATAATAGTAACAATAATAGTCAATAGAAAAAGACGGATGCTTTCAGTTAGATTCTTCGTGGCATTTCTGAAGTTTAGATTTACCTATGTCCTTCTTTCGAAATCCTCTACATACGCAAAGGATGCACGAAACCTGTACTGTGAAGAAAGAGTTTATTAATCCCAAGGGGGATGATTATAATGACAAAACACACATTTCCGCACACTATCCCTTATGATACAATGACTGTCTAAAGCATTTCTTTACAGGTACGTACATGACAAACTGGAATATCAATGTAAACACACAAACCATGCAGCTCCCTGCAATTAAAGATAAAGTGGATAAAGATACGTTGATTTTACATGAAGTTTGTATTACTTATTATTTTGAATATACACTAACGCCTTAAAGTTTACACGGGCTGAATTTTGAAATTGATATTCAATACATTTATGACGAAAATGTATTGTATTTACAGTTGACATGAGAACGTTAAAATGTATCACATTGAGGTCTTAAGATATACAAGGGTCGATGTTACATCTATCGTTTGTGTTACACTGCAGGATGTTAAATCGTCCTTTCTAGAACCAGTGAGGTACTCATCGACATTTTTACACATTTACTTGAAATAACGGGGACACCGCAGAAATTTAGAGAAAACACAATTATGGTTTTGATGCAAATTGGAAACTAATTCATAGAGAGAGAAAAAAAAATCTTAATTTGATCGCAAAGGTAGTGCAGACAAAGTATGCAATTTTCAAGATACAGACTGTGTGTTGTTTTTCTTGTTATGAGACAACAGCCGCTATGCATTGACAAATTTAAGATGTGCAGGCATTTAACATTAATTTATAGGACGTTACTACTTATGGGTAATAATTGTTTTATGGAGCAGCTCTACTCCAAATTCAGTCATCTTAGTTCCATAGCTCACTAACAGGCGTAAAGAATTGTTTTGAATTTTGATAGAAATTATGAAAAGACGACTATGACACTACGCGTGTGTTGAACAAGTAGATGTATCTTGCTGTAAAAGATTGTTATCAAATGCTACCCTCTGTATTGTTAAGATTACAACAGCCTTGACGGCTGATCTACAATTTAAAAAAAAAAGTGTCGGAAGGACAAAACCAGTCGGAGTCAAGCTTTGAAATTGTATATGATAGGTTCGAGTTTCTCTGACTTAATTTTTTTTCAAGTGTTTGAAATCAGTATTTATAAAATATTTGTATGTTTCTGGTTGAAATGGGGAAAAGGTGAATGAATGAATGAATGAATGAATAAAACAATAACATCATGAAATTGCAACAAATATCCAGGATAAAAAGCTTTGAAATTGTATATGATAGGTTCGAGTTTCTCTGACTTAATTTTTTTTCAAGTGTTTGTTAAAAAAAACTGTTAAAACGATAGCAATAGATAACAAGAAAAGAAAGCCGTTGTAGTAGTGATAGTTATAATCATTTCATTGATTGAAGAAAAAGCAAACAGTGAACCAGTGATCCACTTTCAGAAAAAAAAAACTTCTACATTTAATTCATTTCAATTTTAATTCTATTTCATATTTCACTCTCTTTATTAACAGAGAATAGGGTTTCATAAGCAAAACAAAATGAACTGAAAAGAATACAAAATAATTGTGGAACCTTGTTATATATACGTTGTCTTGAAAACTGAAGTGATGAAAATAAACGCAAACTCCGAAAAATAGAGGAACCCATTAAAAATACAAAAGCTTGTAGAATGTGTTTCCTCAGGTACAGAATGTCAATAGAAAAATAGATTAATGCACAATGTCTGAGAAGACAGAACAAGAAATGAACACACATATAAACACGCGAAAACGCGAAAAAAAATTGAAACGAGACAGGAGCAACGATGAAATCAATACAGGGAGGCCTAAACAGACAAGACAGAATGAAACACGACTAACGTGACGGAAAGACAACGCAACAGACAGAAATGCACAACAGATGGAGCAATCCTTGACAGAAGTATATCGAAAAAAAAGAAAAGATAATCATTTGTCATGGGCTCTTTGAAACACGACTAACGTGACAGAAAGAAAACACAACGGAAAGAGAAATGCACAACAGATGCAGCAATGCTTGACAGAAGTATATCGAAAAAAAAAATGTGTTATATATATATATATATATATATATATATATACTATATTTGTCATGGAATCGTTATTTTTCTCATCCTTGCAGCGATTACTGTTTTGTCCATGGACGGAGACGCAGCAAAGTTTTGTCCGAAAGTAAGAATCATCTGCCCGAATAAGACACTTGTCAGCGGGGACATCGTCCAGACCGAGCTGAAGCTTGCTACCTCTGAGAGCAACCCGATGATAGAGCAGTATGCAGGCCTTGTTCAAAATGCCGCCCAAAATTACATTTGCACAGTACCTGGTAAGAAAAGTGATTGCTCAGTGCTTTCCCTGTCCCTTACCTATTTAACCCTTTGTGTGCTTTGAGTGCCAGTTGGCACTGACAACCCCATAGACTTGTACACTCTGTCCAAAGTCCCTGGTACAGAAGGAGTTAAGGGTTTGTCTTGCTCTTTCTTGTGACTATCCCAACTTATGTTCAAGACGGCTCTGATGTTATTTTTGCTGCCCTAGTATTTTCATGTACGACTGTATACCCAAATACTCATTATGTTAATCAAGGGCACGGTCGTCACAAGTTTTGTTTGTTGTTTATTGCTATCTTATTGGTTTACTTTCGCGGGACTATGTGAGATCATTGCTAGTCAGTTTGTCTTTAAATTGATGCATGTCTGTGAGACCTTACTTCTAGAGATGTTCCCCTAGCATTTTCAAATTGACCGCATGTTACTCCTATTTTGATATTCATATTTGCTGGAAACAAATGTCATTGAACCTGACACCTCAACCTGAATGTTGTAAAATCTTGATCGGGAGGAATAAGATTGTCTGTGAGATTTTTCTGTTCAGTTTTACCACTGGACAGGATTAGAACTCGGGATTTTAAGGAAAGGAAAAAACAAAACAAAACAAAAATACTCGGATCAACAATAAACAAGCAAAAAAAAAAAAAAAGAGAAGAAACCAAAGCAAAAATCAAAAACAAAAACAAATCACAATGCTGGAAAGAAGACAGTATCATACAGTGTGAGAAACACCGTGTGAACAAAGTGTGAACACATTGTGAACACAGTGTGAAATCTCTTCACACTGTTAACTTCGAGCGTTTTAACAGTGTGAACAGAATGTGTCATTAATTTCCAAGTGTGAAACAAAACATTACTATGTGAACACTCTGTAAAATCCACATCTTCACACTGTTAAATTCGAGCGTTTTCACATAGTTGACTATCATTATGAACACACTGTGAACACACTGTAAACACACTATGGGACACAGTGTTCTGTCCTGCAGGGAAACAAACATACGATACTCGATTGAATGTGATATGCATGGATGGGGTCTGCGGCTGTCTCTCAAAGAGCAGGTTCACCAATGCTCAGATTACTCCGGGTAAATGTGATTACCCCAGGTAAAATGTGACATCATACTTGGAGTTAGATGAGGTTTCGTCCCAAAAATTTGGGATGACCATGACTTCAAACGCCATGTTGACAATCAGTGCCAGCTAGACAGAGATGACCGATGATGGTACCCATGCAGGGTTCGCATGTCCTACAAGTGGGCGGGTACATCTGTTGTGGCTGTGGGTGCTGCTGGAGCTTTTTGCTGAGCATGTTTTCATTGGGCCTCAATTATGGGCCTTGAAAAGCTACCCGGTCTCCTGACGGTCATCTTGCAATGCCTAGGCTTATACGTTGTACTCCCGTGGCAACCGACACAATTATGCTGAAATTTCGCTACAACGAAGTGCAAATTCAATTTCCAAAATTGTCGTCACTAAAATCTATGGTGCAAAGTTCACTTACAACGAATTTGGTTAAAACAAAATTCTCGTTTGATGTAACAAAGTCATTTTCCAGCGCCGGCAATAAAGGAAAAAATGATTGAGAAGTTTTCCGTTTTAAAGAAATGCAGATCGCATACGAAATTTCATAGCAGAACATTCATTTACAGAGCATCCGCGCATGGGCGAAGGTTTTACATTTTACAGTTTTTAAATAGAAATCGCTCTGCGTTCTGTTCCTGTGTCCATTTCCGAGGAATTGTTATGTTTTCCGAAATGAAATAAAATTCACTATTCCAATAGCTCCTAACTCCGAAAGAGACATATTTCTTATATAGATCAGATGTAATTCAATTAAAAAAAAAAAATCGAGTTCAGTCATTATTCCGAACATTTGTGGCGTTATTCCGTCTGTCGAAAAGGAGATTCCGACTGTTGAAAATAAAGTAAGGTCGGGAATGGTCTGAATGATGAATGGTAAATGAAAAGTGAATACAAAATGAAGGGTAAACGGTTAATGAATGGTAGAGTGAATGGTCACTGATATGCAGATTAGATGTTCCACTTTTACTATTAGTCTGAATGGTAGTTCTGAATGGTGAATAGTAAAGGGTGGATGGTAAATGGATGGTGATTGGTAAGCAAAGGGTTGAATTATGAAAGGTAAATGATTGGTAGAGTGACCAGTTTACCATTTAAAACCAGAATGTTTCAAGCCGCGGCAGCGGTAGGTACGTGAAGGTAAATGAATGGCAATTTAAATGGTATACCAGTCATTTTTTTTTTCTTGTCAGCGTTTGTCAGGGGTTGTCAAGTTTATTGCACAAGAACCTTTAGCTTCGCTGCAAGACTGAGTTTTTCCGCTCCCATTATACGTTCTCCCAGAGTTTGACAAAGGAGTTAAAGTAACTAATGATGATGCTTAATTGCCTTCTCTCGGAGTCATTAAAGGGCGAAGGAAATGTTTGAAAACAGGCAGACCAACAACAACATTCTCCCAGAGTTTGACAAAGGAGTTAAAGTAATTGATGATTATGCTTAATTGTCTTCTCTCGGAGCCATTAAAGGGCGAAGGAAATGTTTGAAAACAGGCAGACCAACAACAACAACAAACAAGGATCGGATAAAAAACTTCATATCTCTTTTAGAAATGTGTCTTATCACAGATCACCGACGAAGGCATCTCAGTTTTAAAGGGATATATTTACCATTAATTTTGCAGATGAAACAAAACCCCAGCTTTAGTTCCTCAAAGTACTTCTAAAATATATAGTTAGGATATAAATATAAACCAATGCAAGAATTCGAATCAGTATAATCAAGGTATAGATAAATATACAAAATATGAACAATAGTTATAATAAAAAAAACTGTACTAAATCGTCTACAGTTATGGTTTACTGTGAAAATATAGTGATATCTCTTTATATTTTAGGCTTTATTGCAAAATGTTCATCTGTTCATATGGTAAGATGTTTTGTGATACACCTAACCTACACATGTGCATCAAATTAATGTGCTATATCGAACATTTTTTTTTTAAAATTACTGCTCCTAATGGTAAACCGTATCTTTAATTTGACAGTGTAACAGAGAGTATTGTATTTCTGTATAGGCAAATCCTCCAACTGCTTCCAGTTTCAGATATTACAAGGAAAATGAAATTTACCTGAAAGTCTGGCAGGCCCGTTGCATAGGGGCATGTTTTGTATGGTGTAAATGACACAGTTAACGCAAAACACCATGTTTGATATGTTGAAACTTCAATATATTTTGTGAGCGAGTGTCAGTATGTTGACAGATTGTGGGCTATTTCAGAAAAACAAAACAAAACAGATGTCTATTTAGACACATGTTCTCTTGATATTATGATGTGATGATCGGAGTCACGATATTTCATTGCCTGTTTTTCAAATCATTTTGTTTGAAATATTATGATGTATTATGTGTTTTGATGAATGTATGTTTGATGTAGAATAATGAATATCCAAGTGGAAAAAAAATGTTTGATATGCTATTATGCGCGCGAGCTTGCGTGTGTATAATACGTGTGTTTGGGACAAATTAATCTTACTTGCAAATTGAAGTCAGACTTTAAATGAAATGGTAAACCGCTTGTCAAAAACTCAGTCGCAGCTGTGGATGGACGGGCCTTGTCATATGGCAGTACCGTCAGGTCAGTGGATGACTCCCCGGCTCCTAATCGGAGGTAACGAATTCGATTCCATCCCAGTGCTTTCGTCCTTCGACTAGATGTTTTTACCCACCATGTCCCTCTCGACCCATGAGGAGTATAAATGGGTACCTGGCAACGCCAGGATAATACTAATGGTGGGACCCTCAGGGAGAGCAGTGGCAACAATGAAGAGGCTGCCATCGGACCATGGATAATGAAAACCTTAAATGATGATAATAATAGTAATGATAACAGCAATAATAATAATAATAATAATAATAGTAATGATAATAATAATAATGATAATAATAATTATAATCTTATCATAATCATTATTGCTATTATCATTATTATTGTTATTATTAGTTGGCTCAGTCAGTAGCGCGTCTGCCTCACGATCACGCGGCCCGGGTTCGAACCCGAGTCTGTACTGAGCAATGTTGTGTGTAAGCATACCGTCCCCTCTAGCAAGAGGCAAAACACTCTGTCCCTCGGATAGGACATAAAATGGAGGTCCCGTGTATGAGAGAGTAACAACTCATGCACGTAAAAGATCCCGCTTCATTCATTCATCGCAAAGAGCAGGGTGTTTAACCCGGTGAAGTGGTCCCACCTCACATCCAACTGGACCCCATGGAAGACCAGCTTAACGTAGCTGAATATGGGCTATCCGGCCATCTTCTCAGATGGAAATGAACAAACAAACAAACAAACAAATCAGGTCATTGCGCCCAGCGATGGTCGATATGTCATGCATGCTTTATACTATAGATGGGCCGCGGAGCGCTGTGTACCTTATGTGTTTTTATATAACATGATTGTTTGCCTTTTTTTTTTTTTTGAACAGCCTGCGATTCATCCCCCTGTCTGAATGGAGGGATCTGTACGGAGACCGTAACAGGATTTGCTTGCGTCTGCACCGCTGAATTCTTCGGACCAACATGTAGTGAGCAAAATACTGAATTACCCGTTTCGGGGATATCACTGGCATTAGTGCTCATGATTTGAAACACTTTGCATATGCATATTATCGCATAGACATACGATGTTATTCTATTTTCCCTGATACATCTTGCATAAGATTCCGGTAGCTTCAAATTATTAAGACCACTTAAACGGATCATTAATCGCCACTTGATTTCACCCTATGATACAAATATTTTACTGGATTGCACAACAAATACTTAATAATAACTTCTTTGGCCACCAACAAAAATGACGATACTTGCTTATTTTATGACAATCTCCATTATTCATATTATTAGCGTTATCATGTTTTCTGTGAAATTTTCAAACTACTTATGCGACTCGCGTGAAGAAAAAAAAAATTATTATTGGGTACAAACGGCTAAAGATTTAAGAAATCACTGAGGTCAGTTTCTGTATGCCTTTGAATTCTTCAGATTGTTCGACACTACACACAGCGGACGTTGGTGAGACGAGACAATACACGTTTCCCGGATGGAAAGTCCCTGAGAATTTGACGTTACTAGACTTTGAGGTCAGCGCAAATCAAAATGCACATATTGGTCTGTCAAGCATCAATGAAGAAACACCTAGCATGTATGAAATAAGTGAGTACCTCCAATTGAGGTTACAGATTTTATATGTTTTATTTTGAGATTTATTTTAGCGTTTTATTTGCTTGGTGTGTAAATAAAGCATTTTGTTGGCCTTATAAACCAACATATTCATGTATCATAAAAACTGACAATGCTTAGTATTAAAGGACAAGTCCACCTTCATAGACATGTGGATTGAGTGAATGCAACAATATCAGTAGAGCACATCAGTGAGAGTTTGAGGAAAATCGAAGAATGCATTCAATAGTTATGAATTTTTGAAGTTTCTACTCAGTTACAGCTAGAGATATTACAGCTTGTGACGTCACATGTGCACAACGATATAAAGAAAATATAAAAAAAATTCAACATATTCTCAGTTTTCTCGCATAATAAAAGAACGCTTGACATGTCTCTTTCAGAGGGCAGGGGGAATAATATTACCCTTAGAATACGTCAGTGACAAGTCGAGGAAATGTGCATTAAAAAAAAAAATACAGTTTGTGAAATTATTTTCCTTATAGTCTGGGTGCCAGAGGCTGAACCTTGCTTTACCGTTCACCCAATGTTCTTTGATGGTTTTACCCTATTTCGGGGATGCTGAATCCGAATCCGGATGATGCAACTCTTGCATCCTTGAGGGTTTTCAGATATTCAAGATGGCCGCCAAGATGGCCGTCCAAACCGGAAATTCCCACGTATTTCCTTCTATATGGTGAGATATTGATAACAAGTGATGGTTTTACCCTATGTCGAGGGTGCTGAATCCGAATCCGGATGATGCAACGCTTGCATCCTTGAGGGTTTTGAGATATTCAAGATGGCTGCCAAAATGGCCGCCAAAACCGAAAATTCCCACGTATTTCTTTCTAAATGGTGTGAAATCAAATAGAATTGATGATTATCCCTATTTGGAAGGTGCTGAATCCGAATCTGGATGATGCAACTCTTGCATCCATGAAGTTTTTGAGATATTTAAGATGGCCGCCAAAATGGCTGCCAATTAAAACCGGAAATTCCCACGTATTTCCTTCTAAATGTTGAGAAATTGAAAATGATTAATGGTTTTACCCTATTTCGAGGGTGCTGAATCCGAATCTGGATGTTGCAACTCTTGCATCCATGAAGTTTTAGAGATATTCAAGATGGCCGCCAAAATGGCCGCCAATTAAAACCGGAAATTCCTACGTATTTCCTTTTAAATGGTGAGATGTTGAAAACAATAAAATTGATGGTTTTACCCTATTTCGGGGCTGCTGAATCCGAATCTAGATGATGCAACTCTTGCATCCTTGAAGATTTTGAGATATTTAATATGGCCGCCAAAATGGCCACCAAAACCGAAAATTCCCACGTATTTCCTTCTAAATGGTGAGAAATTGAAAACAATTGATGGTTTTACCCTATTTCGAGGGTGCTGAATCAGAATTTAGACGGTGCAACTCCTGCATTGTTGAAGATTTTGAGATATTCAATATGGCCGTTAAAATTGCTGCCCAAAACGGAAGTTCCTATGTATTTCCTTCTAAATGGTGACAATTTGTAAGCAAGTGGTTTTCATCTTATTTTGAATGTGCTGAATCCGAAGCTCAGGATACAACTCTTGCATCCTTAAGGGTTTTGAGATGATAAAGATGGCCGCCAAAAATGACCGCGAAAAACGGAAATTCATATGTAGACCCCCTATTTCCTTCTAAATGGTGTGAAATATAAAACAGTTGGTGGTTTTACACTATTTTGAGTTTGCTGAATTTGAAGCTCCAGTATACAGCTCGTACTTCCTTGAGGGTTTTGAGATAATAAAGATGGCCGCCAGAATGGCCCCTAAATTGCCGTCAAAAACGAAAATTTCCATGTAAGTCCTATATTACCTTCTAAATGGTGTAAAATTGAAAACAATTGGCGGTTTTACTCTATTTCGAGGGTGATGAATCCGAACCTGGTTGAAGCAACTTTCGTGTTCTTTTTTAAGGGTTTTGAGATGTCCAAGATGACCGCCAAAATAACTGTCAAAAATTGGTAAATTTTAGGCCCTATTCAGCACCCTCGAAACTTGGTTGTTGAAATTCGTCCATTCTTTAGGGTTTTTAGACGTCCAAGATGACAGCCAAAATAAGTGGCAGAAATTCCAATGTTAATATATTTTTTCTTAAATGGTAAAAATTTTAAAATAAATTGATGGTCTTACCCTATTTCGAGGGTGCTGAAGGTCTTTGAAGGTTTTCGGACATCTATAAATGTCCTGTATGAACGGAAACTCCTTAACATGTTCTTATACTGAAATGGTGAAGTATTGTGCTCCAACGCGAAGCGGGAGAGTAAACCCATGCAGGGTGAAAAACAATAATTCGTATTCTTGAATTCAACTCAGTTGAGCGAATTTGTCAAATCAGCCAAAATTTATTGACAGCCAAAATGACTGTTAAAATGGAATTCTAATATACTGAGATATTCCGATATGTCTCAAACGGAACTTTAACACGTACTGTAAAAAAAAAAAAAAGTCAATTGACATCATACTGAAACGTACAAACGCAAAGAAAGATACGACTGAAAATGTCTTTATGCATAATTGTTATGAAATAATACTTGTGGTCGCCAATAATATGGCTCCATAGATGTAAAGTTAATCCTTTTCGGCTATCAATAGAGTAAAATTAAATTATGACATGTTGGTATTTGGTGTTGAAACTTGTCTTGTATTCTGACGACTCTCGCGTCGTATTCTTGTGAAACTTGTGGCATATTCTGATTAGGTCACTGGAAATGGTTGCATCCATGACCACTATAGTAGATATCAATAAGGGTAATTTCAAAAGCACTCTGCGCGATTATGATATTCGTAAGTACAATTGTACTGGATTATCAACTATTACCTTCCATGTTGTCGTTTGATTTTTATTTATTTTTTTTTTCACGGCGCGTTACCTGTGATTTGTCCGTCCCCTCGTGTGTGTTTGTAATAGATTATATATACATATATACATATACACATAGGTAATATTACATCATATTGAAGAAAAAATTGAAGCATAACAATAAAAATGTCCCACTCGTGTCTTCAACAATGTCATCAAGACCACCAATATAAACCAAATAACCAATTTGAGTGTTCATGGATAAAGAGATTAAAACTGCTCATGGATTAAGACAGGTAATGTTGGGTAATTTCAGTACACTTCTCTACATCACTATCACAATATGATTTAGATGAACATGTCTTGTCCATTAATTGTTAGTGTTCAAAATTTATCCATTATATGTAGAGGAAACAGTGTAATCTTGCAATTATTCAACCGCATCTGTAGTCTTGAAGGGTTAATTACTGGCACACTTGTATCGTACCAACTCAAAGATATCCAGTAGAGCTGGTTTCACTGTATATACAGCAAGTTCAAACTGTGCCATTGACGAAAACCATCAATTGTTATCAATTTCTCACCATTCAAGGAAATACATTGGAGTTTCCGTTTCGGCGGCCATTTTGGCGGCCATCTTGACTATCTCGAGGTGCATCATCCAGATTCAGATTCAGCACCTTCGAAATAGGGTAAAACCATCAACTGTTTTCTATTTCTCACCATTCAGAAGGAAATACATAGAAATTTCCGGTTTTGATTGGCGGCCATTTTGACGGCCATTTTGGCGGCCATCTTGAATATCTCAATACCCTCAAGGATGCAAGGTTTGCATCATCCAGACTCGGATTCAACACCATAGAAATAGGGTAGATCCATCAATTGTTTTCAATTTCTCACCATTCAGAAGGAAATACATGGGAATTTCCGCTTTTAATTGGCGGCCATTTTGACGGCCATTTTGGCGGCCATCTTGAATATCTCAAAAACTTCATGGATGCATGGGTTGCATCATCCAGATTCGGATTCAGCACCTTCCAAATAGGGAGAATCATCAATTATTTCCAATTTCACACCATTTAGAAGGTAATACGTGGGAATTTTCGGTTTTGGTGGCCATTTTGGCGGCCATCTTGATTATCTCAAAATCCTCAAGGACGCAAGAGTTGCATCATCCAGATTCGGATTCAGCACCTTCGAAATAGGGTTAAATCATCAATTGTTTTCAATATCTCACCTTTTAGAAGGAAATACGTGGGAATTTCCGGTTTTGGCGGCCATTTTGGCGGCCATCTTGAATATCTCAAAATCCTCAAGGATGCAAGAGTTGCATCATCCAGATTCGGATTCAGCACCCCCGAAATAGGGTATAACCATCAAAAAACATTGGGTGGACGGTAAAACAAGGTTAGGCCCAAAAAGTGGCTTTGGCACCCAGACTATTACATCGTTCTACGCATGTGACATCATACACAGTAGTCAGATACTAGTCTTCTTATCCAGCAATGACCGCACAGATACTTTAAAAATTCATAACTTTTGAACGTATTGTCCGATTTTCCCCAAACTTTCACCAATGTGATCTATTAATAATATTGCTTTATTCATTTAATCCACATGTTATGAAGGTGTACTTTAAAGGGAAATCGATATAAGAGGTACAAACACGACAAAAGTAAATAAAACGATATTAAAGAATCACATCTGCATATTTCATGTTGGTCGGTTCATCGTCATCATAACGCACTGTTAGCTAGTGGTACAAACGTGGTAAAATACCATGTGAAAGAGTGTTTCCACCTTTTATATAGGCCTAGGTACCACGCCATGCTTACAAAGAGAGCGGATGTAGGGGAGCAGCTGTTAAAAAAAAATCCGAATCTTGGAACGTCAAAGGAAAGAAAAATATTTCAATTTATAATTTTTGCGTCGTGTAGTTTCTATTGTGACAGATTAACAAATTGCCCTATATTACCAACGTTAATGAGCACCGTCTATCTCGTGTTTGTGGTCTAGATGCAAAGGAACCTTTCATGAAATATAACATACCATTCTTGGAAAAATTCAGAGTTTATATGATGAAAATCGGTTTTGAAGTACTTGAGACATTAAGGGAACAGAGAAGACAAAGCGATCGTAATAAAAGATTGGTCCCACCTTTTATTAGGGTTGTTATGTTTATCTCAGTCATTTAAAAACTAATTTTCATCAAATAAACATTGAATCTGCTCTTTCATATTTCATAAAAGGTTTCTCATTACCTAAAAAGAAAAACAAATCTTAGAAACCTGAAGTTAGGTCTTAACCCAAACCATACAATCCATTTTATCCTAAAACTTAAAAAAAAAGGTTTTATTTCTTTTCCAATTCAAATAACAATGTTAAAAAAAAACCAAACAAACAAACAAACAAACAAACAAACAAACAATGAGCGGCGTAATTTTCCTGGGCCAGAGTGACTATTAGCGTGGTTAGGGGTGAATTTTTGGGCCTCAATCTTAACAAGGGGTAATTGTAAAGGGAGGTAATGCTCTGTGGTATTTTGTTGATGCCCAATGATGCAGCTGGAAAATTCCGAAATGAGTGTTACGGTAACTCCTAACAGAAACTCCTGAACACAACTGGTGGTAGCAGTGATAGGCATTGTCGACACAGATAGAGTATCAATTAATAATTTGTAAAATAAATATAAAAAAAAAAATCATTTTTGAATATTATTTTAATATTTGTTTGTTTATTTGTTTTCTGTCTGTATATGTTGGCGTCCGTAGTAGTTGGAGGCTGGGAAAATGTTGGCGGGGGAATACGACTCTGCTTGTCGTTTGATACTTGCGGTCTCCCAATCAAAGATGGCCAGCCGGGTGTGATCCTGTCCGGTCGTCCTACTTTCGACCGCTACTGGGTCACCTTCCGGGACGGCACCCTGAAACTTGGTCGCTATGGCGACGACACTGCTCTGTTAGATGTAGTTGATCCCGGCACATCTGAGATCAATTATGTCGGCGTTTGGACGGGATTCGGCTCCGACGGGGACTGGAAGTTCCATTCCTTCTGTGGGATGTGAATCTCAGTGTTAACAAACACATCCGTGGAAAACGGAATTACAATAAAATGACGTTAATAGTTACTGGCAATAGCGCCCTTACTGTCACCATTAATTTGCCATTGTATTTTCTGGAATTTCACTGGTTTAGCGTTCCAATATGTTTGCTAAAACATGTAGATCGTCAGGGCCCTATTTCATAAAAACTTGATATGACAGCCACTCTTTCTGGAAAGGGCAATTGTAATGGTAATGACAAGAATCCATCTTCCTGATTGGCTGTTGCCATGGGATGTTGCCATTCTTCACCATTTGCCGATGAAGAAAAAAAAAATGCTTTAACGCTTCAAAATAGTTCTAAAAACATGTGGGTTAAGGATAGAAACAACCGATGTAAGAATTTTAATCAATATAATCAATGCTAATTATTGTTAAATATATACATATTGAGAGTAGTTCTATTAAAATCGTTTCTAGAATGAATCGTGTACAGTTATGGCTTATTGAGAATTTCTCCGTATATTTGTGGCTTTGTTGCGAAATTCTTATGTTATGGTAGGGTGTTTTGTGATACAAACTATAGAAATGCATCTAAAGTAACAATATAGGTTTTCCCGGTCAATTTCATAATTTTGTCATTCAAGTTCCTCTTCCGAGCATTCGATTTCACGCATTCCAAGCTCGCAGCACTGAATCAGCAATCAAATTCAAAATCCCGTCATTCGAATTCACTATCCGAGCATTCAAATTCACTATCGGAACATTCAAATTCACTATCGGAGCATTCAAATTTAAGAGAGGAGCACGCATTTCATCAATGAGCATTCAAATTCATGTCAAGCTGGCGACGGAATCTCGTCGGTCATTCTAATTTGTGAATAGGCAACCATGTTCCAAATAACTGCATTCCATTTAAAAGAAGTCCTGAATTCAGTTCGTTTGGGGCCGTGTATGCATGTGTTTTTCATTTGGCTTTGAATATATTGGGATTACTTATTTTGCAGTAGAGGTCCACCTGTTCATTGAACATTTTGAACTCATGCTTAGCGAAAATGAATGTACAGGCACATGTCCCTCGGATTGCTCGCATTTTGAAATTAAATGCCCAATCGTGAATTTGATTTCACGAAAACGAAATAGAACGCCCATTAATGAAATTGATCGCTCGGATTCTAAACTTGAATGCCCGAATATTTTCGAGTGCGTGCGCTGTGTGAAATTGAATGCACATTAACGAATTTGAATGACAAAAGTATGAAATTGACCGGGAAAACCTATATTTTAAAATCACTGCTCTCACTGATAAACAATGTCTTTAAACCAAGAACTGCTTGCGATATGCTTTATATCGTCAACACTTAACATATTTTTTGAATATAATATATATACACACATGTATACAACTTACGTTACGATAGAACTAAATAGAACTTGCGTTACGATAGATGAATTTTGCATATGTTATTGGTGTTATCATTTTTTCGTTTTTCTGAATGATCCACGTATTACACACTCCGCTTTACACACTCCGATCTTCTGTTTCATCGCTTCATTTTCTTCTTTGTTGCCAATTCAAAGCGTGCATTGTTTTCTCATTGAAATAATCTGTGAATATATATATATATATATTTCTAGAACACTTATTATTTGTAAAATAGTTTGATCAGGTATGTCTCAGAGGCCCTTTTTCATTCTAAAAAAAAAAGAAAATCGAATCCTTTAGATACTCCTCACTTTCAAATTTGAAATAGATTGTGCTACTGAATTGAAAGTTGGAATCAGTCATGAGAAGATTAAATTATGCTTTAAACAAAAGTGTAAAAATCGCGGTTGATACGCAGCTTTACATCCCCCATTCATTACAAAATGCATAGCAAGGTGAGATTTAAAAGATTGAAAAGACCTAATCTTCAAAGCCTCTCTGCTAAGTAAGTATTTTTCCCCAAAATTTCCCTATACCTCAGGGCCTGCTTTCTTAATAAACACGTGTCCAGAGTGTGTATTTTCATTGCAATATTAAGATAGGTTAGGAGAGTCCATTTGAATTGAGTATATACATCATTTTAAAGCTTAAAGTTTTTTCTTTTAGAGTCAGTTCCTAACTCAAAGCCCATGTATGGCCACTCTTTGCTGGTTTGTGCTGCAAAACACAAAAGGTAATGTCTGGATGGTATATACGATGTATGTATATACATCGTATATGCATATCATATACACATATGTGTATTTAATGGAGATGGGACTTAGCTTTCCAACCTCTTTGTGAGAAGATGAAAAAGCTCTTATCAAATATGACAGTGAAAATAAATCTTATTAAATATGACAGAGAAAACAAAGTTTATTTGGTGAAAATTGGTTTTGAAATGGAAGAGATATAAAAAACAACGCAATCCCGACAAAAGGTGGGTCTCACCATTTATTGGGATTGATTCGATTTACTATGTTTTTGGATGCCTCAAGCATTTTACATTGCCAACTGATTTTCATCGAATAAACTTCGAATTCCTCATAATATTGCACGCTCTTTCATATTTTCATAAAGTGATTTTTAAGTATCTCCCAAAAAGTTAAAAGCTAAATGAAATGAAATGAGATTTATTTACCAAACAAACAAACAAACATCATCAACTAAGTCACAACAATCAATAGTTAAGATATAGTTTGGCAAAAAAGAACTGGCAATAGCGTGCAGGCTAGTCGAGGCCAGTCCTTTCAATGATATAGATTATAATATAACGTATTTACGATATTTACAGAAGAATTGTTATATGTACATAATTATTTACATGTTTTCAAAGGGGATCATTATTATATTGATAACAGATACTTTCGCAATGATATCGAAAAGCATTACAGGCGTTTATCTTTTTGACATAATGAGGAAATCCTCTCCAAATTATACTGCCTGCATATGACAAGGCGTCTTTACCTGTTTCAGATCTGATTCTTATTGATTTATAATTCATATTATTTTTAAACCTTGTATCATAATTATGGTCAATTTCAAAACAATAATCAGAGATATCGTGCGGTAAAGAATGATGGATTAGGTCGAACATTACAGTTCCAATTACAAATTGGTAAAGTCTGTAAACATCTAGCATTTGTAAACGATGAAATAAAGGGCCAGTATGCTCCTAGGTCCTTTGAAACAGATTGCACGCACTAATTTCTTTTGTAACAAAAATATAGATTGAAGATATGAGTGGTATGTACATCCCCAAACTTCTAGTCCATAAGACATACGCGGGAGGATAAGGGTGTTATATAATAGTTGTAAGATTTGTCTAGGCACAAGTTGTCTAATTCTAAATATGATTCCAATTGTTTTCCTCATTGAGGAAGAGACACACTCAATATGTTTTCGCCATGATAAGTTTTGGTCTATATTAACTCCTAGAAACAAAGTCGAATGTACCTGCTCTATAATGTCTGTGCGTACCATAATATTTCCATTTGTCTCCACATGTCTACGTTTACTTTTAAAAACTATATACTTTGTTTTGGACGTGTTGATTGTTAATTTGTTAGCATTACACCATTTCATAACGTTTAAGGAATTACTTTCAACTTCCTTTAAGTCAATATTCTTAGTTCCAGATGGAAAAGAATGAAATAAAATCGAATCAAATAATCGAAAATTGAAATAATCTGTGGATTGTGGCAAATCGTTGATATAAATTAAGAACAGAGTGGGTCCCAATACAGATCCTTGTGGTAAACACCACATGTAATCGGTAGTTGTGCAGACTTTTCATTTCCATAACATACAAACTGAAATCGATTTGATAAATAGCTGCGCATCCACTCTAACGGTAACCCACGTATACCATAGTGTTGTAATTCATATAGCAAAATGTCATGATTTATCGCATCGAAAGCTTTTGCAAAGTCTAGAAATAATCCAGCAGTAACCTTGCCTTCATCCATTTGTTTGGTTAATTCATCACTTAGATTGATCAGCGATAGTTTTGTACTGTGCCCTTGCCTAGAACCATACTGGTGTTTGTATAATATTTCATTTTCCTCAAAAAAAAATCATCAGACGACTGTTTACCAGTTTTTCGATTATCTTACTAATTATCGGAAGGACCGAGATAGGCCGATAGTTTGAAGCAACGGCGTAGCCAGGATTTCATCTTAGGGAGGGCGGTTAGCCTGCGAGGGAGCGAAGCGACCGAGCCCGAGCGAGCGGAGCGAGCGAGGGGGGAGGGTGTGGGAGGGGGGTTTCCCCCCTCCCACGGTAAGAACTTTTTGCATTTGGATGTTGTAAATGGTGCAATTTGATGCATGTTTTTGCGCATTTTATCGACGTGAAACAGTCCCACTTGTTTATGGTAGCAGTTCATTTTGATGTAGATTATTATTGAACAATTTGCCTATAACATGGTATAATTTAAATACACCTCTTGTATTAATTCTGTTCACTGAATATCATGAACGCGACTGAACCCGAGCGAGCGGAGCGAGCGAGGGGGGATGGGAGTGTGTGGGAGGGGGTGTCCCCCCTCCCACGGTAAGAACTTTTTGCATTTTGATGTTACAAATGGTGCAATTTGATGCATGTTTTTGCGCGTTTTATCGACGTGAAACAGTCCCACTTGTTTATGGTAGCAGTATATTTTAGTGTAGATTATTGTTGAACAATTTGCCTATAAAATGGTATAATTTAGATACACTTCTTGTATTAATTCTTTTCACTGAATATCATGAACGTGACTGAACCTGAGCGAGCGGAGCGAGCGAGGGGGGAGGGGAGGGTGTGGGAGGGGGGTTTTCCCCCTCCCACGGTGAGAACTTTTTACATTTTGATTTTGCAAATGGTGCAATTTTGATGCATGTTTTTGCGTGTTTTAACGACGTGAAACAGTCCCACTTGTTTAAGATTGCAGTATATTATAGTGTAGATTATTATTGAACAATTTGCCTATAAAATGGTATAATTCCAATACACTTCTTGTATTGATTCTTTTCACTGAATAACATGAACGCGACTGAACCCGAGCGAGCGGAGCGAGCGAGGGGGGAGGGAAGGGTGTGGGAGGGGGGTGTCCCCCCTCCCACGATAAGAACTTTTTGCATTTTGATGTTGCAAATGGTGCAATTTGATGCATGTTTTTGCGCGTTTTATCGACGTGAAACAGTCCCACTTGTTTAAGGTAGCAGTATATTTTAGTGTAGATTATTATTGAACAATTTGCCTATAAAATGGTATAATTCAAATACACTTCTTGTATTAATTCTCTTCACTGAATATCATGAACGCGACTGAACCCGAGCGAGCGAGCGAGGGGGTAGGGGAGGGTGAGGGTGAAACCCCCTCCCACCGTGAGAACTTTTTACATTTTGATTTTGCAAATGGTGCAATTTGATGCATGTATTTGCGTGTTTTAACGACGTGAAACAGTCCCACTTGTTTAAGATTGCAGTATATTTTAGTGTAGATTATTATTGAACAATTTGCCTATAAAATGGTATAATTCCAATACACTTCTTGTATTAATTCTTTTCACTGAATATCATGAACGCGAGTGAACCCGAGCGAGCGGAGCGAGCGAGGGGGTAGGGGAGGGTGTGGGAGGGGGGTTTCCCCCCTCCCACGGTGAGAAGTTTTTACATTTTGATTTTGCAAATGGTGCAATTTTATGCATGTTTTTGCGTGTTTTAACGACGTGAAACAGTCCCACTTGTTTAAGATTGCAGTATATTTTAGTGTAGATTATTATTGAACAATTTGCCTATAAAATGGTATAATTCCAATACACTTCTTGTATTAATTCTTTTCACTGAATATCATGAACGCGACTGAACCCGAGCGAGCGGAGCGAACGAGGGGGGAGGGAAGGGTGTGGGAGGGGGGTTTCCCCCCTCCCACGGTGAGAACTTTTTGCATTTTGATTTTGCAAATGGTGCAATTTGATGCATGTTTTTGCGCGTTTTATCGACGTGAAACAGTCCCACTTGTTTAAGGTAGCAGTATATTTTAGTGTAGATTATTATTGAACAATTTGCCTATAAAATGGTATAATTCAAATACACTTCTTGTATTAATTCTCTTCACTGAATATCATGAACGCGACTGAACCCGAGCGAGCGAGGGGGTAAGGGAGGGTGAGGGTGAAACCCCCTCCCACCGTGAGAACTTTTTACATTTTGATTTTGCAAATGGTGCAATTTGATGCATGTATTTGCGCGTTTTAACGACGTGAAACAGTCCCACTTGTTTAAGATTGCAGTATATATTAGTGTAGATTATTATTGAACAATTTGCCTATAAAATGGTATAATTCCAATACACTTCTTGTATTAATTCTTTTCACTGAATATCATGAACGCGAGTGAACCCGAGCGAGCGGAGCGAGCGAGGGGGTAGGGGAGGGTGTGGGAGGGGGGTTTCCCCCCTCCCACGGTGAGAAGTTTTTACATTTTGATTTTGCAAATGGTGCAATTTTTTGCATGTTTTTGCGTGTTTTAACGACGTGAAACAGTCCCACTTGTTTAAGATTGCAGTATATTTTAGTGTAGATTATTATTGAACAATTTGCCTATAAAATGGTATAATTCCAATACACTTCTTGTATTAATTCTTTTCACTGAATATCATGAACGCGACTGAACCCGAGCGAGCGGAGCGAACGAGGGGGGAGGGAAGGGTGTGGGAGGGGGGTTTCCCCCCTCCCACGGTGAGAACTTTTTGCATTTTGATTTTGCAAATGGTGCAATTTGATGCATGTTTTTGCGCGTTTTATCGACGTGAAACAGTCCCACTTGTTTAAAGTAGCAGTATATTTTAGTGTAGATTATTATTGAACAATTTGCCTATAAAAATGATATAATTTAGATACACTTCTTGTATTAATTCTTTTCACTGTATATCACGAACTCCAATAATTCCAATACACTTACACTGAATATCATGAACGCTGTCTGTTCAGCAATCAAACAGAAAAAGCATGCACACAAGGGTGTAGATAGGGGCATATCCCCTCCCACACGAAGGTGATTTTGCGTTTTCAGACCTGAAATTCAGCGATCTGGTGCAAATTTTTGGTGCAACACTTTTTCATCGAAGTGTTAAAATCACGGAATTTAGCTCTTATTCCGAATGTGCACCATTTGTGCGTATGTATAAAGTCTAGTGAGGTAGAACTTAGGGGAAGGGGGATTCCCCCTCCCGCTCGCGGAGCTTTTGCGTTTTTAGAATTGAAATAAAGCGATCTTGGTATAGCCACAGTCTACTTCTTTGCATGGCGGGGGGGGGGGCGAGCAGGAAGAAGGCCTTTTTAAGGTTGAAATTGAGATATCTCGTATACGCATAATACGCATATTTGATGGAATCAACATTTGGGTAATCAAAAAAAAAAAAAAAAAAACTGATGGGGGGGGGGGGCTGAGGGAGGAAAGGGTCGATTAAAAGGGGAAATTCCCCTTATACATGAGGGAACCTTCAGTTTTCGGAATATTAGTGAAAAGTCTTGTGCACTCAGAATTATTCAGAATTTTTTGTAAATCTAAAAAGTGTACTTAGCTAGGGAAAGAGGTATAGAGGGGAGGGTTTGGGAGGGGGATACCCCCTCCCAAGCACGAGAGATTTTGCATATTTTGAATTGAAATTCAACGATCTGGTGCACACTTTGAGTGAAATATTAAAAAAGAAATATCTTATTTGATGAAAGGTTGCAAAGGAGACCCGCTTCATGTGCATGCATACAGTATACACGCATTTTTTTTTTCCGCCTCCCAACTCCTCGGTCCAAATCTTAGGGGGGGGGGGGGGCGACCGCCCCCATCGCCCCCCCCCCCCCTGGCTACGCCAGTGGTTTGAAGGCGCATCTTTAGCTCCCTTTTTATAAACATGTAGTACCTTAGCAATCTTAAGCGCATCAGGAAATACGCCAGATGATATTGATAAATTATGATATATGGTGAGCTATGTACCGAACAGCATCAAGTATAACTCTTACCGGGATGTCATCATATCCACATCCTTTATTTGCGTTCAAAGAGAGAATAATACGATGTACTTCAATCACCGTCACAGGTAACATGAAAAATGATTTATCAACTTCTCCTTTCACGAAAGTGTAAGCATCGTTTTCACTAATTTCTGTTTTCTTAGCTAAATTTTCCCTGATTTCAGCAAAAAAAAAAAAAATGATTGAACCCTTCACGTATTTCTCGAGGTGTTTTGCATTCCTTTCTAACACCATTCTCAGAAGCCTGAAGTTTCTCTTCAATCAATTTATCTATTTTATCTTTCTTTTTGTTTAATATTTCATTAATGTGGTTCCACGTTTTCCGTATATCCTTATTTCTATCAAAAAGTTCATAATAATGCATCGACTTTGCTTTCCGTAAAACCTTTGTTAAAGGGGAAGGCTAGTAAGTGATCAGTGGGAATCAGTGGACATGCTGGGAGATGCTGGGGGATTCATTCAAGAGTTCATTGTATATCTATTGTTGTGTGAAAATAATTTGCTTCAGAAAGGCCTCATATTCAAGTAATGTGCAGATTAATGCTCCGTCACTGACCAGGGACGCTAACCTGGAAGCATTAAACTGCACATTACTTGAATATGAGACCATTTTGAAGCAAATCATTTTCACACAACAATAGATATACAATGAACTCTTGAATGAATCCCATAAGGATTGGAACAATCATCTCCCAGCATGTCCACTGATTCCCACTGATCACTTACTAGCCTTCCCCTTTAAGGTATTTCTATAGCGTTTGTATTTCACGATTAAATCGATATCGTGTTTACACGCAAGTACCTGTTTATACAATTCATACTTTTTTGAAATTGATTTTGCTATCGCAGGTGTAATCCATGGCTTCTTCCCACGATGTTTTCTTATTTTTGGTGGAATATGTGTGTCACAAAGACTCGATAAGATCAAAAGAAATGAATCGTACGCATTATTTACATCGGTATAGTCATAAACATTTTTCCCATGAAATACAATCTAAGTCATTCCCTAATGCTACTGGAGAATAGGTTGCATAGTTGCGGAACCTTTTTTCGGAGGCATGAGGTTTCAATCTTGTTTTTTGGAAATAACACTCAAACAAAGCAAAAACAGGTAAGTGATCTGACATATCAGCTAATATGGTTCCAGCTGAAATTTGACACGAATTGATATTTGAATAAATGGTCAATCAAAGAGCTACTATGTCTAAGTATTCGTGTAGGTGTTTTAAAAAGTTGTTGCACACCATAGCATTCCATCATTGATATATACTCACTAGTTTTGTCATCTTCCGAAAGTAAATTGATGTTGAAATCACCAAGAATAATGCACTCGTTTCTATCTAAGCTCATTTGATGCAATACATCGTTTAAACTGTTACAGAAATCATCAATTTTTCTATCCTGGTTTTCTGTAAACAGTACCAACAATAATATGCGTGTTACCATGTTCTACTTTCATCAAGAGCGATTCCGTATTCGGTATTAGCGATATCACGCATGCGCGTGTAACGCAACTCGGGAGTGTAAGTACATTGCTACACCACCTCCTCTACCATCATTTCGACTTTGGTATTCAAAGTTATAATCAAACAATTTATACAGATTCGGGTTATCGACATGCCATATTTCTGAAATTCCAGTGATCTTGAATTTAGATTGTATAGCGCTGTTTCAAACAACAATTGTAATTCGTCGAAGTTCGCATTAATGGATTGAATGTGATACGCTGAGTGTGCAATTCATTTCACATGGAAATGTAAGTAGATCATTCGGGCTTAGATTGAAATGATTTTCCGACAATAAATTATCAACTAAATCGTTCTGAAAGCGTCGTGTATTCATATTTTAATATTTTACACTATATACATAACATAATATCATGATATTAAACAGTGTAAAGCCACAAGTAGACTATATAATCTACTTAATATTCCGAAGATCCTCCTCACAGCAAATGACAATCGCTGGAGAGTCAGAGTTTTTTCCTTACAAGGATTCTGGCGTTCGATGTCCAGAGGTACCTGTAATTGGCCTTCCTTCTCTCCACGTTGGCCTTCGCAAGTAGCTGCCTGGTGGCTGGCAAGAGATTCTCGTTTATGAAGACCCTCTGATTCTTGGTTTTGCCCCCAGGTTCTTTCTTCCGCTATACACAGCATCTCGGGCACGTCGTGTCGTGAATCGTACTATTATGGGCCTTGGAGGTCCGCCTTTCTCTTTTTTCGGCCCGAAAAAAAAAAAGAGAAATTAATGCTCAACAAAATTAATGCTATACCATCTCTTTAAACGTCGTCTCTTGTTTAGATTTTGCGAAAACGATCAAGAAACAGCATACCCGTGACACAACTAGACCCAATTTCCCCTATTTATGTGAATATAATATACCCTGCCTGAATCTAATACCCTTCTAAACTGGCTTCCAAACATGTTAAACACGTCTTACCCGTCACGTATAAGAGTTCAGAGTATTCTTGCTTTTCATTCAACAACAAAAACAATTACAGCATCGTAGGCCTTCATTATGAATAAGCAATGGGAAAATGAAGAAAAGAAAAGCTGGCAAGAAAGGCAAGGTCGTGCAACCCTGATGGAAACCTCGTTATTATCCCATTAATATCACAGAAAGCATGCGGATAATGGGATATTTTCCTGGCTACTTTTGATATTTCCAACCTACACACCTTGGCTCGGCGGAGAATAAAAGTGTTCATTATTCTAAGTGATTGTCACTGCAGTGATGATATACAAAAACAATGAATTGATTATAGCGAAGCATCTATATACTCGCAGAATATCTGTCTCCGTTGATCAGTTGTGTTCTCTCAAGTCATTGGCAAGTCTATAGGTCGTCTTATACCGTCTGCAGCTGCTAAGCACTATAGTCTTCAGCACCATTAAGGCCAAAAGAACAATGACGGCAACTGCGTTGCTACGGAAATTTCTCATAATATGCGTTTTCAACACTCTCTTGGCGTTTTACTGCGGTAAGTAAAAATGTTGGCACAGAAGATACCTCAATAGACAGTCAACTTTGCTGCATCCATTACTTTATCATTTTGACTTTCGATAAGGACTACAAAATGACTAAATGAAGTATGCGTTCTGTTAATAGGATATAACAATGCAGTATCAATAGTATAAATAACCAATGCAATGGCGATGGATAAGTTCGAGATAACGATATGTTATATATGTATATATATATATATATATATATATATATATATATATATATAGAAGTATTGCAACAAGTTCACTCGGTTGACATCAGGTTCATCCGTATTTTATTGCTACTCGGAGTTTCATGCCACCTTCATTTAGGGGCAATCATCAGGCAATGAAATGAAGGTGGCATGAAACTCCGAGTAGCAATAAAATACGGATGAACCTGATGTCAACCGAGTGAACTTGTTGCAATACTTCTGTCTAAAGCTCTTCCTTTGAGGATATCGAGCACTCTTCATAGAAGGATAGAATCACCAAGTATATATATATATATATATATATATATATATAGGGCCTACGTCCTTCTGTTTGGGATAGTGCTGCAAACGCATATGCAGATATATTCAAGCAGAGTTTTTAAATAGCAAAACGTCCGATAAGAATTTACAAGAACGTGCAAAAAGATTTATCAATTCCTCAGCCTGTGGAGTTCACACTTCATGGATATTTTACACACACATATTTTGTACATTCTAAGAGTAAAGGTATTCATGAGGTGATCTTGTACATTTAGGGTACATGAAGCCCTTAGACAATATTCTCCTGAATTGTTTCAGTTTAAAGTGCCATATTCAAACTTATTTCACCAGAAATAATACTAATTTTCAGGAGATTTTCTTTTTTCCTTTTTTTTAAATCAAGGCCGGCTTATTAGGAATTCAATACCTGAGGATATTGGTGAATCTACCGCAACTGCAAATCGTAACTGATTCAAATTTGAAGTTCAGTATAATGTTGTATGAAATTATAACTTATAACTTCTTAGACTTAGACGTGAGGTGCTTGCATCATAGTATATTCTATGACTTTACCGTCCCTTTGGTTTGGTTTTTTATCTTTGGCGTTTAATGGAGTGGTAACGCACTATCATTTATTTCTGTGTTAAAAACAAAAACAAAATCAGAAAGCTATCCACACCGCTAAAGAAGTTGTCATTTCTTGTCATTATCTCGCTCAGGCTAGATTTTAATGACACTTCATATCCTTGGCCTTTCGTTTAGTTTATACTTTGCCTTGTATACCATGGATTTTATATTAGTTATAAATACGCTGTACTTTGTTATGATTATGTTCATCATGGTAATATTATCTTTTTATGTTGTACAAACAAACCTACAAGATACTTCAAAAAAAGAAAGTCTTCTAAAAATTACTCTTTAGATACATACAAAAAAAAAATCACAGTCTGGTTCCCTGTGTTTGAATTTTAACTTTACAAATCGTTGGAATTTAGTGGAGAATATGAAACTAAACATGTTGGAGACTTTAATATATTACAATCAATCAGAAAAACAGTGTTTCCATTCGCCCCAAGACATTTATGGCTGCCATCTTAGATTTACAAACTGGCTGTCAATAATGCTTTCGTTAGTACATCCTAACTTCTATGTGACAAAGAGCTTTTACTTTAACAGCTAAACTGCCATTTTCACGGACAAAGAAAAGAATACTTCTAGTTGAAGTGTGTTAAGATTTTCTTACAGCAATTCTTGCAAATAGTTACTTATTTAGTAACGAATACGTAGTAAAATTGTATAAATATTTGATTTAAGAATAATGAACTGTCTAGGTCTTCGAGCATGAACCACAGGGGACACAGAACATTTTTTTTTCAGTATGTGTAGGGGGGGGGGTGTAGGCACCTGCGTAACAGGTGTTGTGGGGGTGTTAAGATTCCCCCCCCCCCCCCCTACGCACACAAACACTTAGACACACACACACACACACACACACACACACACACACACACACAAATGTCTTCAAGCAACCGACTGACCTAGGTCGGAGCCCTACCACTGCTCACAGAGGTGGCACGTGAGTGGCCACCCCTGCTGACTGTGATCACGCAAGCAAGTTAACAGAGAAATCTGACTACCTCGTACCCTTGGAGCTCTGAGACAACTTGCCCTGAGAGTCCATATCCTAGCCAGATTGCGGGGACAGTCCCGCATGGCTCTGCTGGATCCTCAGTTGGATTCCCTGCAGAAATATGCTGCTGTCTAACGAAGAAAACTTCACACATCTCTCACGTCCTCCATAATGGCTTCTAGTTGACAAGCAAATTGTCTACAAGATTTTGATCCTGGTTTTCTGTTCTTTACATGGCACAGCACCCAGTTACAGTTACCTTCAGGAACTATTCCTTAGGTACAAACCAACTAGATTTCTTCGTTCATCCACTGCTCACACCCTTCGAGTTCCCCGTACTCATCATTCATGGGGGAACAGAGCTTTCACCCAGTCTGACTTTTCTCTCTGGAACTCATTGCCGTTGAAACTGAGAATGGAGACCTCTTTCCCTCTGTTCAAGAGGGAACTCAAGACCTTTTTATTTTTGTAACTGTGCTTTCTTTCAATTTCTTTCAATTTCCTGAACAAAACAATGTGAGAGGAGGTCTTTCTTTCTGCGCCAGGAGTGCCACTGTGTGACAGACATGGCGCATTACAAGATTCCATTATTATTTGTATGGCTACTGCAAAGAGTCCGATGGCCAGATGAAACCAACCATGACAGATGCCCTCCCAGCTCCAAAGGCCATCATTGAGATGCTTAGATTTCAATACAAAATCCATTGTTCTTCCAGATCCTGCGCTGATCTTTGCCGTTGTGGCAGTGATTATTACAATGATGAGGACACGTATGAAACCTATGACGATGGAGATGATATGTGAACCTGCATCACAAAACCAACAAAAAGTCACCACACATGGATTTTTTTAGTTAAGGGCAGATTCTGAAAGAGCAAACTCTAACCTTTAAAATGATGTATAACTCAATTCAAATGGACTCTTCTAACCTATCTAAATATTCGAAAGAAAGCACACACTCTGGAAAAGTGTGAACAGAGAAAAGAGGCGCTGAAGTTACAGGGTCTATTAAAGCGCTTTATCTTTACCAAGCCGTGCTAGCTGTGCCATGAAAGGGACAAAACACAGGATGTAAACCACCGGACCAACAACAATGAAGGGATTATCAGATTTAGGTGAAATTGAGCATGTTTTATTAACACATTCTGCCCATAATTACTGCTAATTTTTAAAGCAGTAGCGTCATCCTTTCAATACTTATTAGACTTGTAAGTGAAGAGTGTGCAAAGGATTTCAAGAAGTGAAAAGCAGCCAATAAGACATACTTGATCATTCTACTCTCCCCCCCCCCCCAAAAAAAAAGAAAAGAAAAAGGTTGTAGAAAAAATGCAGAAAACACACTTTCCCATTCATGTTAAGATCCCAAACTGAAGAATAATGTAGAAGGATAGCTCTTTCAGAAAATATGAAATACTCAAGATTGACTTGGTTGAACCAATTCACCTTTTTCGAGTCCTCACATACAATCAAGGAGTGCGACTTTTTGTTTGTTTTGTGATGCACGGTCACATATGTAAAGGAAGGTTGGTTTCAAAAAGATTTAACCCGTGTCTGCCTTGAGTAGACTTTTTTTTTCTTTAAGGACACTATTTTGATAGTGGGACTTTCATGACGTTCACAGTCAATGAATCAGAAAATAATTATCTTTTAAGTGAGTTTATGGTTGTATCCACTTTTTTAATGCATTTTACTTCTCTGCCGGTGTGGCCGTGAGTGTCAGAGTGATTGATTTCTATCTTCCTTTAAAAAATAGAACTAGTTTTGGCAACAGATATTTTATGTTTTCTGGTTGTAGGCTATGGAATTCTTTTGAACATTCATTGAAACAAACTCAAAGCATTAATACCTTTTAATAGGTAAGCTCCAATGTGTTTCTTGATTAGTATTATTAATTGGTTTCATGAGGGTTAAATCTGTATTTTAACCAATTGTTTTAAAGAAGTATTTTCAAAACGTATACTCGGATGATAATCTCCTGTTTCATTCATAATGCTAATGTATGAAACGCACGCGGTAAGCACTTTGTACATAAACCTGTACTATGTATCCTTCTATGACTGTACATCCACACGCAGTGCTCAAGATCCCTAATTGTACATTAGATAATAGGGTTTTCATTATAGCACTTTGCCTTTTCTTTGATATTGCTAAACTACATATTTGTTTGTATTTCGAATGGGATCTACATTTTACAATCTCTCATTCTTCAGCAGTCCACTCCACATTTTGTAATGCAAAATCGTCACGATATTCTTATTCATTAAGTAGGCCTATAAATTATACAATAATGCCCACTTCGTTGAACATGAATACATTTCACTTCATTTCATTTCAAACCCCTGACCGTGGTTTATTTAGGGTGGATGTGGCATTTCAGGTTGAAATATATTTCTTTGAGGGTTAAAACGTTTGGCATTTGGGTGGATATTCCATTTCCTGTTGTCTCCGTGTAATACATTTAGGTATAAATATATTACATTTAGGGAAGAAACTGTATGTCACATTTGGTTAAAATGTAATACATGTATACGTTGGGTCGATTCCACATTATTGCTCACGACGATCAAAGGAGACCTCCAGATGATTTTCAGACTTTTACATTTGAACAACTATAAATTAGCAGTGAGTACTGTGATACAGAATTTATTGGGATGAGGAATAAAGATGTTTTCAAAATTTATTATTGCTAATCAAACTGTACACGCTGTCTGAATCCGCTCACAAACCTTTTCATTATAAAGTACACTCACGCGACCTTCACTTTGTGGGCATTGCTAATACTGGCAGCCAGCTAACAACATTAAAGGGGACCTCCGGATGATTTTTCAGATTTTTACATTTTGAACAACTATAAATTATCAATACTGAGTACACAGTTTCAGAATTTTTAGCGATTGAGATGAGGATTGAGAAAGTTTTCAAAATCTATAACAAATTGCAATGAACAAGGATGATGACATGGCAGCCTCACCATAAGAATGCATGAGCTGGGGCTCAAGGAAGCAGACCAAAAGAAGAAAGCATGCAATGATTCTACACAGTTAAACTTGTTTTTAGCAAGCAGTATTGTACTGGAATTGCACTGCTATATTTCTGAAATATGTGAGGCTCCTATGTCATCAACACTGTTCAGTAATTATTTGTTTAAGATTTTCAGAGTAATGGTTTCTTTGCTCAAGGACCACAATAGATTCCACAAATATATATACGGAGCTGTCGTTTTATGTACAACATTTTGTGAAATTATGAAAGTCGTCTGGAATGCCCTGAAAAAAAGCAGTCCAGACTATTTTCATAAATTCACTTCTTACATAAATTGACAGCTCCACGTTTAGATTTGTGGAATTAAATGTGGTCCTTGAGCAGATAAACCAATACTCTGAAAAACGCAAAGACAAATTACACTTTACAAGTATGATGACACAGCGGCATCACCATAATAATGCATGCGTGGGGCTCACCATAAGAATGCATGACTAGGAGGCTCACATATTTCAGAAATGTAGCAAATATTACAATACCGCTTGCTTTACAAGGCCACCTACATGGGATGCATGTTTTTTTTTTTTTGTTGTTCTCTTCTCTTGAAGCCCCACTCATGCACTCTTATGATGAAATTTCTTATCTCATCATTCTTGTCCATTGTGATTTGTTTTCAATTTTGAAAACATTTTTATCCCTTATCCCAATCACTATAACTTCTGAAACTGTGTACCGAGTATGACCAATTTGTAGTTGCTCCAATGTAAAAGTCTGAAAATTTACGTCAATAACCGCAGTTCCCCTTTAAGAGCGTTGCACTGGAAAGTATTTTCATCAAACACCCATGCCTCTGCTTTATAATCATACAAAGCTTGTCTAACGCTTGAGACTGTTTTTTTAATCAAACTCTACACGCTGTCTGAATTCGCTCACAACCCTTTTCATTAAGTATACTCACGCGACCTTCACTTTGTAGCCATTACTAATATTGGCCGCCAGCTAACAACATTGATGAGGCTGAGTACCACTTGACTTCATACGGTATTGTAGAGGAAGGGACTACTCTAGATTGGTTTTCCTAGGTTGTATGCATTATGAACATGTTCTTGGTTACTCTTCTCGTGTTCACCCTATTAGTATTGGTATGATTGGTGCACTTGATAGCTCTGTTTTAAACAGTTTGCTTTTTATCAATTGTAGAAACAGTGTTCAAATTCTAAAAATATATATTGAATCTTATTTCACAGAGAAGATATCAATTAATACTTTTTGGTAGTGATTTCAAAGACACACGTACAATATCGAATTATTTAATTGTTTTGCAAATTAAAAAAAAATAGAGCTGGGTGTGGACAAGACAACGTGTAAAATCTTTCAAATGACAGCAACAAATAAAAGCTAGTTGATGGAAGTTATTGTATGTAGTAACATGATTATCAATGTGTTGTTTGAAGGTTTGCATGGTGAAGTAAATGAGGGAGAAAGATTTGCGGTGAAACCATGTGTATGTAGTCCTTAACCGGATCGTTGTTTGGCAGAAAAAGAGCCTAGAAAGAGGAGAATTGAAGAGGGAAGCGACATATTATGTGGGTTGTAAGGAGGGCAAAAAGTGAAGAGTGGGGGACAGTAATGAGCTAGAAGTTGAAGTTGCACTAGTGGATACGGTAGAGAAAGGAACAGAGAGAGTGGTAAGGAAGAATAGAGTAAGAATCAAGTAAGATGTTCGGATATCGTTAGAAGGAGAAAGATGAAATAGAAGGGAAGAGGAAGAGGGAGGAGTTGAATGTTGGAAAATCATGGAGATAGGAGAGAAGTGAAGATTCATGAAACCAAGAGAAGAACGAAGTTGGCGAACAATGTGGACTATATGGAATGCGGAATCAATGGAGGAAGGATGAGTAATCCCGCGAAGGAAAGGTAAGTCGAAGAGAGATGAAACTATGTTGAGAGAAGGGAGAGAGAGAGAGAGAGAGAGAGAGAGAAGGGGGGGGGGAACAAAGAAAAGAAGAAGGAGAAGAAAACGAAATTCAAGAAGTAAAGGAGAGGGGGCTTGGGTGGATCCTAGAAATAAATGCTGCAGAGGAGAGAACAAAAATGGAGAGGAAAATTGACAGTTAAATCCTGAAAAGGTTACTGTGGGAGAAATGCAAAATGAGAGATTAAAATAAGATTAAAGCGTAGTCCTGAGGGGAGAAGGCAAGAGAAATGACCTGTGAAAAAAAACTGTAAATTGATACAAGTGGTCCTGAAAAGGACCGTTAGGTTGTATGGAAGGAAGAAAAATAAAATGAAAAAGAACAGAAAAGAAAAGAAAAGATAAGTAGTATCGCGTAGAAACACACAATAGTGTAGGAGAGAGAGGAGAGAGAATTTAAATATTGAGTAAAAGGTGCCAGTGAGGGTAGAGCAGGATGTGTAGTTATAAGAATAACTAGGAGAACCGAGGAACTTGACGTTTCAGGCAGGTTGACTGTCCTTCACCTGCTTTAAAACGTCAATGACCTGAAAACGCTGAAACCAGACAGACTGAATTGGAAGTGTAATACAGGGGCCGCGGAACCGGGGGGGGGGGGGGCGGGGGGGTTGCAGGCCCTCCCCCCCCCCCCACATTTTTTGGTTCGTGAAAAAAAAAAGAAAGAAAGAAAGAAAGAGGAAAAAATCACAACGCCCATGAATTTGAATTTCCAAAAATTCCATCCTTATAATAAAGTTCCCGTCTAAGCACCGGCGTAGCAAAAAAAAAAAAAAAAAAAAAAAAAAAAAAAAAAAAAAAAAGGGGGGGGGGGAGGGTGACGATGGCGGTCGCCCCCTTAAGGTTCTGAAAAATGCTGAGTGCACAAGACTTATCACTTCTGCATTCTGAAAAATCAATAAGTTCCCTCATTTTAAAGGGGAATATCCCTTTTTAATCAACCCTTTCCTCTCTCAGTTCCCCCATCATTTTTTTTTCTGATAATTTCCCACAGTTATTCCATGAAATATGCGTATACGAGATATCTAACTTTCAATTTTTAAAAAGGCAAAAGCTCCCTTGTACAGGAAGGGTGGGGATAGCACTCTCCCATGCTTTCTCCCTGTTCGCCCCCCCCCCCCCATACACACACACTGTGCATACAAGTAGACTATGGCTACACCTTGAGTTTTCCAAATATAATTGTGCCACAAAATGTGTGCACCAAAACGTTTAACTGCAATCAGAAAATACAGAGTCTCTTATCCCCTCCCACATCATCCCGCTATGTCCCCTTCCACAGATTTGCACTTCTCTGATTGACAAATTTCCAGATATTCCAAGAGAAATGTGCGCCAATTTGCTGAATGTCAGTTCTAATAATGAAAACAAAAAAACTCCCTCCAATATGGGAGGAGTATCTTGCCACCCTCCCGTTGATTGGTCTCCTCTATTAGTCCAGGCGCAGCGACCCAGAAAAAATGACTTCGTTCAACCCACCCCGCAGAAAAGGTTTGACTGCATGGGGTGGTCGGTTGGACCCTCTGGAACACCCCTAGGTAGTATGTGATATCAAATTGTGGTATCAATGACATTTTACAGGCCATTTTAGTTGCGACATGACCATATTCTTCGAGGAAGCGTCTGCGCACACTAAGACTACTACACGTACCACTGGCACTGCTACAGGCGCCAATGCCAGTGGTGCGTGTTATAGTCTTAGTGTACAAAGACTTTTTCCGCGACAAACATCGGTATTTGCCTGCAAACTAACTTTTCACGATAAGCTGGGGTCGGTGTAGTGTAGTTTCCAGACGTTTTTATTTCGTCTTTATTTCTCCGAGTTGAAGCAAGCCAAGTGAGAGTGCATACCCAGCGATTGTGACCCCCGAACCGTTTTTGGTGGCAATCATTGAGCATGCACCCTCACTCGGCATAGCGCAATACAGCGGGCTTCTGCACAATACACAAACTGTAACTCAGAGAAATAAAGGCGAAATAAAAACAGCTAGAAATTAAGACTAGGGTCGGTAACGCTTGTTGCTATTGGGGCACTGGAAATGACAAAATTATCACAGTTTTTGCATTTATTTCACGAAGGATTCATCGAAACGCCTTAAAACTATATATGTGCATGTTGCTAGAGATGTCAGCAATTCAATGGGATATATTGTAAGGTATAATATTGTGCATGGTTACCATGGTAACCGGATGCCTACAGGTGATTGGTAACTCCCAAAAATATCTGGAATTTAGACAGGTTTGTTTCTTTTGCCTTTCGTGCACATCACTCATTGAAGATGAGCTCTACACTGTAAAATTAGTCTGGATAAAAAGGGAAAAGACGCCCAAGATTTGTCCCTCATTCTCTCCTCAGCATTAATTCATTACTGCACGTTTTGAATAAAATTTACATATCATGATATGTCATTTCATTATATATATATATATATTTTTTTTTTTTTTTTTTTTTTTTTTACAATAGCTAACGAACACAAAAGTACGCTTAATTCTTTGATGGATAATCCAGCGCACGTGTATATTCCTTCTTTAGAAAGGAATTTATCGGTATTCTTGAATAAACTTCCTTTAAGAACATAAACAATCAATTGCTTTCCTCTGCTCTTTTCCAGGATTGTTTTGAATAACCATCGCTCTGTAAATACTCGAAAGAGCTACTATAGAATACTGGCTTTGCTTTCTGTATTCATCTTATTTTTAAGGGAAATTTGTGTCCATACATTTATACATTTGCCTATGCTTTGAAGTCAAATTTGTGTTGAAAGTACGACGGATGCAATGTATTTTTCATGCATTTTACTATTCGAAAATGATATTTTTCTTTCAATGGCCGTTTATTATGCCTTTGCTTACAAATTTTGGATAATACTGGTTGCCATGGCAACAGGGAAAACTTTTTTAATGAAAATCAATAAAAAAGTGTGTGTGTGTTTTTTTTTTATTGCATCTATAAGAAAAAAAAAAAACAATGTTTGCAGCAGCAGGAGGCATTTTGGGGGTTACCAGTCACCTTTAGGCATCCGGTTACCATGGTAAACATGCACAATATTATAACTTACAATGAATCCCACTGTATGGATGACATCTCTAGCAACATGTACATATATAGTTTTATGCAGTTTTGATTAATTCTTCGTGGAATAAATGCAAAAACTGTGTGAGTTTGTCGTTTTCAGTGCCCCAAATAGCGACAAGCGTTTACCGACCCTAGTCTTAATTTCTAGCCGTTTTTTGTCTTTATTTCTCTGAGTTGCAGCTTGTGTATTATGCAGAAGCCCGCTGTATACATTGCGCTAAGTGGAGTGAGAGCACACACCCAGTGATTGCGATTCGGTCGTCACAATCACCGGGTATGCGCTTTCACTCGGCTTGCTTGAACTCTTGAAATAAAGACGAAATAAAAACGGCTAGAAACTACACTACACCGAACCCAGCTTGGCGTGAAAAGTTAGTTTGCAGGCAAAACCCTTGTTTACCGAAGAAAAAGTATATGCGCTCTAAGACTACTACATGCAGCACTGGCACTGGCGCCTGTAGCAGTGCTAGTGGTGCGTGTAATAGTCTTGGCGTGCGCAGACTCTTTTACGTTTGTTCCAACAAATCATGATGAAAAGTGCACTGTAAAAACATGGGTGTTAGATTTAACACCACGGGTGTTAAATCTAACACCGATCAAACTTCAATAAAGGACCACACCCACAGGTGTTAAAAATGCACTGTGATGGTGTTGAAAAGTGTTCACCTGACACTTCGTGGTGTTAATTTGACACTGTACCAGGTGTTATTTTGACACTGTACTGGTGTTAATTAAAAAATGACACCACATGGTGTTGATTTGATACTTGTTGGTGTTAATATCAATGGTTTAACACCCGTCCAGCTTCAATAAGGGACCACACCAGCTGGTGTTACTTTGGTGTAAAATTATTTTCACATTTTTTCAAAAATCTAGTATTTCAACGTAAAATTCTTGATCGTCTTGTTTAAATTAAAAATCAACAAGAAGTGCAGTTACTAAGAAACTCTTCAAAAAACAGTTTAAAATTTGGAAATGACACCCGGGGGTGTTAATTCAACACCATAAATGAGCACCGAAAATTTAACACCAGCTCGGTGTTCACTATTTAACACCGGACTTTTTGCAGTGTGGCCAGTAAAATTCTACTGACACCACAATTTGGAACCACATAATACCTGGGGATGTTCATAGAGGTCCCATCTACCACCTTGTCTGGTCAAACCTTTTCTGCGGGGTGGGTTGAACGAACTCCTTAATTAAGCCTCTTACAGGAATTAGCGCCTTGACTATATTGACTTAGCACACTTTGGGGAATGACAATTTTCCGAATTTTCCACAATAAGTGTGCTTCAGATAGCTTTATTTCAATTCTAAAAACGCAAAAGCTCCGTCTCCCCTCTACCTCATTAGACTTTGCACATACACACAGATGCGGAATAAGAGCTAAATGCCATAATTTTGCTATTAACACTTCCCTGAAAGAGAAAGCCCTAATTATTTCCATTATTATTATTTTTTTTTTGGGGGGGGGGGTGGAGCTAGAAAAAATTCCAATATTGAACCAAAAGTTTGCACCAGATCGCTGAATTTCAGATCTGAAAATGTAAGATTACCTTCGTGTGGGAGGAGAAATAGCCCTTATGTACACCCTCGTGTGCATGCCTTTTCTGTTTGACTGCTTAATAGACAGCGTTCATGAAATTCATTGTTAAAATTAATGCAAGAAGTCTACCACTTGATAGGCAAATCATTGTTCAATGATAATCCACATAAAAATATCCTGCTACCTTAAACAAGTGGGGCCGTTTCAAGTCGATAAAACACGCAAAAACATGCATCAAATTACACCATTTACAACATCAAAATGCAAAAAGATCTCACCGTGGGAGGGGGGATACCCCCCCCCCCCCTCCCACACCCTCCCCCTCTCGCTCGCTCCGCTCGCTCGGGCTCGGTAACTTCACTCCATCGCATTGTAACTGCCCCCAAGGTCATATCCTGGTGCGTCTAAGCGGGGGGGGGGGGGGGGGGGGGGGGGCTTGACCTTGACACACACCCCCCCCCCCCCCCGGTCCGGTCCCCGTAGTTCCCCCCCCCCCTCCCCCCAAACTGAAAAACGTTCCGCGGCCCCTAGACATTGATAATAGTGAGAGATAGTCGTTGCAGAAGTAATGGTCATTAATTAATTGTTTAAAAAACACCAAAACAATGTACCCACTATCCTTTAAGAATAGTCAGAGATGGTTGTAGCAGAAGTGATAGTTGATCATTGATTGGAACAGCAAAGCAATGTACCGATGGACCACTTTGAGCAACAATTTGTGTGTGTGTGTTGTTGTTGTTTTTTCATTTGTTGTGAGGTTTTTTTTTCTCATCCACGCATCATCTTTTGTTTTGACAGTGGACGGAAACGCAGAAAACGTTTGTCCTGGTATAAGAATCAGCTGCCCGATAAAGACACTTGTAAACGGGGACATCGTCCAGACCGTGTTAAAGATTGCTACTGTTGAGAGCAATTCAATGATGGAACAGTATCCAGGTTTTGTAGAAGATGCTGCTAGAAATTACACGTGCACAGTACCAGGTAAGGATAATGGGGGTATTTTATTTTTTGGTCATTATTATGATAATGGCAAACTTACATTAAGGGATTAGTTGATTTGAGAGGGTAGAAAAATAATGTATGAGAAAGTCAAAACACACATAATTGATCTGTAATGATTGAAGTTATTCTTAATTATTCAAAATAGTGTTAGATTCATCGTCTAATGGTATAAACCTGGACATCTTCGACGCCTGGAAATTATTAGTGTAAATGAAGAATAAAAGTGGCCCATGTAAGCTGCCTTGAGGTACATCGCAAGAGAAAAAAAAAATTCATTGAAGAAGAGAACTCGTTAACGTTATCTTATTTCTTACATTCTGAAACTACAATTACAATTACAATTCTGAACCACTCAAAGGTTCTTCCATGAATCCCATTATGATATGATTTGTGGAGAGGTATTTCATGGATTAGTGTATCGCAGGCGTTGGAGAGGTTCAGAAATATTCCAGCTGTATGAAGGGACGACTCAACTGAATGGGCAATTTGGTCAGTCAGTGTCAGAAGGGTATATATGCAATGTGCTGTCTTTTTGGTAAAGCTAAACTGTTGCTTGTTCAGAAAATCATTTGCCATGTCGTACACATTTTTTAAGTATAGGCCTCACTTTTACAAAAGAAGTAACGATATCGGTCTGTAAGTACTTACTAATTAATGCAATATTTCTTTGAGAAAAGGAATAACGTTTAAATAGCCAGCTTCATCTCATTTTGTACTTTGCAAACTGTTTGGGAATACTTACAAATATGAAAAAAAAAATGATAAGCGATATTCTTTCAAAATTTTTATTTCATCAAAACCAGAACTTTTATGCATTTTCCTATCATTAACAATGTTGATTACCTCATCGGAGTTGGTTAGTTACCAAAAAAAAAAAATGGAACTGGGATTTGGATCCCGAAGAAATTCATTGAGCTCTTTATCAGAGACAGTGATAGCTTGGGATAAGTTTTTACAAATTACAAAAAAAAAAAGAATTAAATGATTCAACCTCTATACCTTGAAAATATCAATAAACAGATACGAAATCAATTTCACCTTTGTTAGTCATTAGTCATTAGTCACCTGCTTTGCAGCATCGACTGGAAATTATAAAAGTAATTTGCCTGGAAACAAACTTAAATAATTAATAAAGATAAAAATGTGAAGAGCCTAATTTGCTTTATAAAAAGTGTCCTTGATTTCACGGAAGGTAGCATAATTCATCTGTGCAGTTTGGTCTTGAAAATGTGAAAACAATGTATTTCTCTAGGCCAATTTTCCAACTACTTTTAAGTTTCAAGGAAACATAAAACAAGAAAAATGAAAAACGAATGAACCAAAAGTCTGTAAACTATTGTTTTTGTTTGTTTGTTTGTTTGACGTTGTTGTTGTTGTTTTTTGGTTGTTTTTGTTTTGTTTTTTTTTTTTTTTGCATCGGGACATGTTTCGATGGTAGCCTGCGTATGTTTTTGTAACAAATTCATCTCACTTGCAAATAGCAGCCAAACTACAAGCATGACAAGTGAATCGTTAAATTGTTTGAGAATGTATAACTTGCCTCTAGGCTAAACTCTGTCACAGCTGGGGATGAACGGACTCTGGTACGAAAGTATATGCCGCCAAGTCATTGGACCAAGAGATAGTAGATATGCACTGTACATTCAACACACATGCATTTTTCTTTCAAACAAACAAACAAACAAACAAACAAACAAACAGACAGACAAACCCACAACATCAATGAATTTCCGAAGGGTAAGTCCTAAGCTGGTATCTCACTGAGCGGCGAACGTTTGCGAACGTAGCGAATTTGAGATTCGCCAACTTTTCTTACAAATGTTTGCGAAAAATCAAAGTTCGCTTTTGCCATTAGCGACAGTTAGCGACTTTTAGCGATGTTTAGCGACAATTAGCAACACTTTAGCGAATGTTTGCGAAAGTGTTTGCGAACACAGGTGGCGACTATTAGCGAATGTTAGCAAATGTTAGCCACAATTTTGCAAATGTTAGGGACAGTTTTGCAAATATTAGCAACTGTTTGCAAATCCTTTGCGACAATTTTGCGAATGTTCTTGGACCTAGAAAAGTACCAGGCGATTGTGTATAGTAAGACCCATAAAACGACATAAAACCTTCCACTGAATTCAGATCTCTTGTGACAACCGTTCAAGATGGATTTCCAGGATATGGAAATAAATTTCTGCCAAGAAGAGGCTCAAGGTGTTGCTATCCTTGAAGAGCTGCTTTGTCAGGCTGCTGCTACAGCTATTCTCTCTCTAAAAAAGAAAGAGTGAAAATGTTCACTCTTGAAGAAGTGAATAACAGAAAAGAGTGAGTTTCAAGTGAAATTAGAGTGATTTTGGACTGAAAATGTTCATTTTCACTCATTTTGGAGTGACTTCAGGGATCACTCCAAGATTTTCGAGTGATCCCTGAGGTCACTCCAAAATGAGTGAAAATAGATATTTTCACTCAAAATTCACTCCAATTTCACTCAGAACTCACTCTTTTCTGTAATTCACTCCTTCAAGAGTGAACATTTTCACTCTTTCTTTTTTAGAGAGTTGTGCAGCATAAGAGAAATAAAATAAAGAAAAACAAGAAAGGAAGAAGAAAAGAGAGTCAGAGAGTGCTTGTTGCAGAGGACAGACTTTAGTTAATATGAAAAGCTTTTGAAGCAATTACAATCATGATGGAGATGTCAAGAGCTTCAAGGACTTTCTTAGAGAGGAACCTTGTCTGTTTCAGAAGCTTTTATATAGGAACCATGTGGTTACTTGTTCGCTAGCAGTGGCGAATCATATAAAAACGTTAAACCCCAGTCACATAATGCTCTGCGTCCGGCGTTACGTCCAAAAAAGTCATTTCTTTGCGGACTCCCGCGGATCCTTTGCCGTCACTAGAAAATTTATTCAAAACATACCGAGAAAAAGTGCGGGTGATACGGACAAATACGATCAGATGCGAATACTTGCGTCCACTTGCGGATATTCTTACAAATTGGCACATAATTCCTTTAACGGCGCTAGTCGTTAAAAGGGGTTTACACTCGCTCACTGACTTGTTTTCTGCCTTTGAGGGCGTTCGGCGCTAGTCGGAGCCTGAGAGCAGGCGGCATACGCAAAGAGCGTCGCCGAAAACATGAACGAGTGATCTCCTTTGATGGTTCCCGATGGCGCAACCGCATTAGTACGCTTAGCAGTGCGCGTGGGAAAGCTGAACATTAAGCGTGGGAAAGTTTAGCAGTAAATGTGAGAAGGGATCATTCTGTGCTTGGATTTCACGGAGAGAGCATCAATTTTGGGCCCTCGCTTAAATTATTGTATAGAGCTATTCATTCGGATACAAAATCGTCAACTCTTGCTACGATCAGAGGCAGTGGAATTTCCAAGATGCCAAAACATTCGCAGCGGAAAGCTTCACGGGCTGCAGCATCGGCCAGCGCTCCTCCGGTACCGACAAGAGCAAGGAGGATTGCTCGAAATGCTCCCGCACCCAGTACACGCCGGGAAGGAACGACTACTCCCCCTCCAGTGTCCTCGCGATCCGCGGGGTCGGCAGCCCGAAGCTCAGCAGACGAACATAATACCAGCCGGGGCCCCGGCGCAAGTTCCGCTGTTGGGCAGCTGGACTACAGGGTGCAGACGGAGGACCGTGCTACGGGGCAGGCGGCCGGGAGAGCTCATGTGACGGCCCAGCCTGAGCAGGACATGGGTGGCGCGGTCGGCGATAACGGTGAGTACCCAAGTAATGAAGGGCTTCTAAGTGCCTTGGCCTACGGTGACCGTACATAAGGTTAATGAAATGCCTGTGGTCGAGGACGATGAACAGGGTCAGTCGTCAGACACTGGATTCCCGAAGCCTCCCCTGATGTCGACACCTAGGGAAGAGCTAGGTTCAACGGTTCCCATATCGACCAAAGAAAAGATATGGAAGGGTGAGTTTGTAGATTTGGGTTGTTTATTCAAGAATGCCCCGATTCAAAGTGATCAAACCCCTATACTCGGGTGCTGCACTAACTGCGACCAGCCCCAACGTGCAGCGTTGGGGCTGCGCCGTTTTTCGCATTCAGATCGAGGAGTTGTACAAAACGGTGCCGTTTCGGCGCTATATTTTCGTAATTTTTCAACAAAAACTACTAGGATTACTTACATGGGTCGATTAAACCTAAATGATTCATTTCGGTGACTGATGCATTTCATTGCTTATGATGCAGAAAATGTTGTCTTACAAGGCGAATATCTTCAGCTCACCGATGCTCACTAAAACTCACAACCACTTGCACATGCGCACAGCATGCATGCAGTGCAGTGCATTGACAGCTGTATTGCTGGCTACATGATGCATATTCATTTCACCTTATATGCACCGTGCGATGGTGCATCATTCATATCCTTGAGCGTCCGTAACGTTGACGTCATTGTTCACGCACGCGTACATGCGTACTAATGGATATAGCAGCAAGTCTTTCCACTGTTGCACTAGGGCAGGCCGCTTATTACTCCTAAAATGTGGAAAATTTTGCAGTTTCTAGATAAATGGTTGAGAAGAACCAAATCGAAAATGAAATGCATATTTCATTTTTTATTTTCACTGTGTTTATGATAAAAATTTAGCCGTGCTTTATTTGTGAAGTCGCCGTGAATGTGGCAATGGAGTTATTCGTGATTTTTGCTCCCGCTCAGCTGCGAGGTAGCCGCCAGGACCGCGCCTTGCGGAGCGGTCTCCGGGGCTAGTGCTGCACTACAACTACAGCCGCAGCGCAAAGTCCCACGAATTACCACCATACAGCAGTGAACTAGTGCCTTCACTGTATACGCGCGCATCAGTGTATACCGAGAGACACGGTTCCCGAGCGAGAGAGTTGTTCAAGTATATGGACGTCGTTAGATCTGCTGCCCGTTTTCCCGGCTATGGCTGGCGCACTAGAGTCGCGTTTCACCTCCCACTCATTCCGAATATGTGCTGCCACGGCGGCGGCAGTAGCGGGTTTTGACTCGCAGGTAATCCAGCAGATGGGGCGCTGGGTGACAAATACACATAAACGTTACATTCGTATAAATTTGGTAGGGGCAGAATAGTCCCTTACGTCATGTTGGGGACAGTTATGTTCGTAGCTTCATGTTGCTATAGTTACCAAAATAGTGGATATGTTTTTGTTATGTTGGTATATACTGTGGTATGCTGAGGAATGAGGGTCTTGCTCGCTATAACATTCAGTTTGAGCACATAAACTTTTGTAAATCAACATGTTAGATTATAGAGCAGTTCAAGTATGATCAACCCAGTTTAGCAGGGTTAACCCAGCTTAGAAATTGTGAATTATGTCGAAAAGTATGGACAATCTTACTATATACAAAGGCTTGGGCACATAGAGCAAATATTTGGTTGAGCTAGACGCTGCCGGGTGATAGTTTTCTTTGTTTTGCAGGCAGGCGAGGCCGGCGTACGATCCTGGTAGTTGGGGACTCGTAGCGTACTGGGCCGGGAGATTCGCAAGTCGAGAGGGAGTCCAAGCAATGAGGCAGCGGGCTCCAGTCCAATGGAGAGGATATAGGGGGCTTCGACTCGGCCAGGTTCATAGCAGGCTGGAATCGATTCTTTCGTCTCAGCACTTCTGCAACTTGTCACACGTCATCATCCACGCGGGTACAAACGACATTGTTGTTGTTGTTGTTGTTTTTTTTTTTTCCGAAGAAAGCACGGATGGAGCTGGTCTCAGAGACAATGTTTAAAATAAATTGCAGCAACTTCTTCCAGAAGCAATAATTGTTTAGTCGGAAATCCTGCCAAGGAGGAAATACGCCCGTTTTGCGGATTCCCACCAGAATCGGGCTGATAGGATTCGCCTTGCTATGAACATGCGAACACGCGCATGTTGTCCGCAAGCAGGGGCTCCTGTTATTACGCATCAAGCCATCCGACATCATGACGCCACTCTTTACAAACAGGACGGCATACACTTATCCGATGTTGGCATAGCACTATTTCTAAAAGACCTCAGAAGCGGGATAGCCGACATGATAAATTGATATGATAATAATTAATAATTGATATGACTTATATAGCGCCAAATCCACTCTGCAGAGTGCTGTAGGCGCGGAAGGAAGAGAAAGTGAAGGAGACAAAGACATACAAATATCAAATACATGTAATGAGTAATCAAATTGAAATAGACACGGGTAGTGAGGTTGGTAATGAAAGGTGTTCATTAGATTGATAAGGGAGTCTATGAGATCGTTTTGAGTTCGATAACTCCAATGTTTGGTAGTAAATGTTTTGTAATGTTTTCTGGGGCTAGAGATAGTCATAAAATGCCTTTACTATGGATGTAAACTAGCTCTTGTTCCGATGTGTGCTTTCTAGATTAACGTTGTGTATAGCAAAACAACAACAACAAAATATGTGTAACGTGGATCTTTATTGCGTCCCCCCTTTTACCGCTGTACCGCTCTCCTGCGCATTGGCGGCGGGCTGTGCCCGTATGGCGGAAATTGTTCATTTCTGGGCCTCTGCGCAGATGTAGTTTATACAGTACATGAAATGTTTTCCACTTGTTATGTCAAACTCGTAGGGAAGGGTGTATTTCGGAATGTTTGTTTTATTAACAATTGTTATTGTGGCCATTTATGCATCAAGAGGCACCGTGAGGAAAGCCGGCGGGTCACGGACGCGCCCGCCTGTGACTAGTGCCGAGCACTTTTCTGATGCAGGGGGCTTTTGTATATGGGTCTGTACGCGCTTGTGGGTTCCGAGTTGAGTGGGCTCGCCTGTCAATCAGAGAAGTCCATTGGAGTTATACTCGATGGGGATACTTCTCGGATTACCATGCAGGGAGTCCTCCGACAAGGGCCTAAGAGGCAAGGCGGGATCCGGGGTGCTTGTCTGTAGGTGGCCCGTACGCAGAGAGCACTGCCATGTATATATGTTGTTGTATTCCACGGTGCAGATGCTCGTCATGAGATGAATACAAATTTGCGGAGAGAAAACCCGGGTCCTTCCAGAGTTAGACATAGCAGTGGCGTGTTTGAAAGCATTTACTACTTGGATAATATTTCTGTTTGTCGGTGTAAAATTACCGAATCCTGAAACCGGAAAGTATAATTGTGTATAACAAGCATTGGTATGATCATGTTTTTACTTTCTCGTCTATAAAGTGTACAACCCTATCATGTTATCATGAGTAACTATGTTATGTAATGTGGTAAGCACTTTTTGTTTTGGTAAACTTGTACTCTCCAATAAATCCACGAACATGCATACTCCACGCCATTCTCGGTTTGTATTTATGTCGGAAGTGCAGTGAGTGTAATTCCTTTAACGGCGCTAGTCGTTAAAAGGGGTTTACACTCGCTCACTGACTTGTTTTCTGCCTTTGAGGGCGTTCGGCGCTAGTCGGAGCCTGAGAGCAGGCGGCATACGCAAAGAGCGTCGCCGAAAACATGAACGAGTGATCTCCTTTGATGGTTCCCGATGGCGCAACCGCATTAGTACGCTTAGCAGTGCGCGTGGGAAAGCTGAACATTAAGCGTGGGAAAGTTTAGCAGTAAATGTGAGAAGGGATCATTCTGTGCTTGGATTTCACGGAGAGAGCATCAATTTTGGGCCCTCGCTTAAATTACCCACCCCATACCCACCCCCTACACTTTTTCCTATTAAAAATGCATTGATTATTTGTGAAAGTCGTCGATACACAAGTAAATTTGGAATTACTCGTATTATAATTAAATGCCTATTGACCTATCGATGTGGCAGGTAATAGACATTGAGGAAAGTCGTGCTGTACAGCCAAAACTAATTATTGAATTAATAGGAATTTATTTTTTTTGTATCTTATAGTTTGAGATCGTTGTCCTTAAACAAGTGTGGACGGATATCGCGCTAAAGGCGGATTATAGGTCCGAGTGATGAGGGAATCGCAATGTGTGATCGTCTAAGGAATCCCAGACAAGACTATCTTGTTGTCGAAGTCTAGCTTGGCAGGTTGGGGCTTTTCTGCCATTTTTTCCTCAAAGGTTTTTTTTTTTGGCAGTTTTTCACCCAATCCTGGGGTCTCCTTCCCTCCGGGGACGCGCGCGGCTTCGCGCCGTGGACGCGCGGCGGCGCTGGGGTTGTGTTCCTCACGGTACGGTGCATGGGCCCGTGGGGTGACACAAATCTGGGTGGCGTCGCTTCGTGTTCAGGACTGGTGCGGTGCTGCGCGTCTTTTCTGGTGGGGATTGGTAGAGGCGGAAATTGTTCATTTCTGGGCCTCTGCGCAGATGTAGTTTATACAGTACATGAAATGTTTTCCACTTGTTATGTCAAACTCGTAGGGAAGGGTGTATTTCGGAATGTTTGTTTTATTAACAATTGTTATTGTGGCCATTTATGCATCAAGAGGCACCGTGAGGAAAGCCGGCGGGTCACGGACGCGCCCGCCTGTGACTAGTGCCGAGCACTTTTCTGATGCAGGGGGCTTTTGTATATGGGTCTGTACGCGCTTGTGGGTTCCGAGTTGAGTGGGCTCGCCTGTCAATCAGAGAAGTCCATTGTAGTTATACTCGATGGGGATACTTCTCGGATTACCATGCAGGGAGTCCTCCGACAAGGGCCTAAGAGGCAAGGCGGGATCCGGGGTGCTTGTCTGTAGGTGGCCCGTACGCAGAGAGCACTGCCATGTATATATGTTGTTGTATTCCACGGTGCAGATGCTCGTCATGAGATGAATACAAATTTGCGGAGAGAAAACCCGGGTCCTTCCAGAGTTAGACATAGCAGTGGCGTGTTTGAAAGCATTTACTACTTGGATAATATTTCTGTTTGTCGGTGTAAAATTACCGAATCCTGAAACCGGAAAGTATAATTGTGTATAACAAGCATTGGTATGATCATGTTTTTACTTTCTCGTCTATAAAGTGTACAACCCTATCATGTTATCATGAGTAACTATGTTATGTAATGTGGTAAGCACTTTTTGTTTTGGTAAACTTGTACTCTCCAATAAATCCACGAACATGCATACTCCACGCCATTCTCGGTTTGTATTTATGTCGGAAGTGCAGTGAGTGTAATAGTTCTGAACACTTGCGGAGAGTTGCGGATATTTTCGGATAGTTAGGGATAGTTACAGATTGTTATAGATAATTATGGACAGTATTGTTTTCTGTGACGATCCCTGTTAAGTCAGTGTGTTATGACAGCAAGGTTATCACATAGTGGACTGTCTTACATTGTGCACTGGCATGACTGGGGAAAACTGAAATTCAATTACGTACAATTTGTGAAAAAATCGTAATCCTTTAATTTGCTTTGCAATGATAAAAGATATATGAAATTTTTGAACTTGAGGTTTAGATTTTATTTGTGCAACTCAAATATGAATAAACTTCATAAAGAATGCATAACACAATTATACCACAAATATAATACAATATAGCTCGATAAGTTAAACATTAGAGTAAGAAAATTATTACTTACAGTCATGGAATAGACAAACTGTGGTTACGCTGTCGTTGTGCAGCGATATTCATGACTTATTGGGTTTTGTTAAGGAGATTTTTATGATAAAGTAATGCTTATTAAATTTCCAGAAAAAAAAAGACATCGAGACATTCAAACACCCCTCCCACACCCAAGCATTGTATTATATACAAAAAATGTAATACACATTCCATGGAGCGTAAAGTGGGTAAGACTATAGAGGAATACCAAATTCGTTCTCATTTTTTCAAGTTGATTTATTTCATTTCCATCAAACAAAATAATTAGAAATACGATGAAACACTCGAATACACAGATATCATGAAATCAGTACCACAATGCGATGAACAGAATAACATTGTAAAAGAGATACAGGTAAATTATCAACAGAGATACAAATAACTGTTACGTCACTGTGGTGAATGCATAAACAATATTGCTGGAAATGGAGAGGACTGCTAAAAAACAGGGCTTGTAGAATGCAGTCCCCTCATACAGAAAAAAAATATAATAGCAAAAAAACAACAACAACAACAACAATTTCCCTTAACGGTAGTAAAAAAAAATGACAGACAGAGTAATACACACATACATGCACACATACCAACTCGCATTAACAAACAGAAAGAGGCTCTCTTGTAAGGAAAGATTGATGAGAGGATAGAAAGATAGTACCGGAGGAAGGAAGTCCGAGGTGGACGGGGGGGGGGGGGGGGGGAGAGGGAAATGGTGGGCACTGGAGGCACAGGCTCGCTGATAAACAAAGAGTAGTGAGGTTACCGACGCACAGACGATTTTGAAAATCAAAAGTAAAAAAAAAAAAAAAAAGAATTATTCATTTTGCTGCATACGAAGTTTTTGAATAATTCTTTAACTTTAAAGAAAATGTATTAAGAATTAAAGCTTCTTTTACATTATTATCAAAAGAATTCCAGAATTTTGGTCCAGAAAAGGAGAATAAAGATTTTGCAAAAACCGTCCTGGTCAAAGGCAAATGATATTCATGGGATTGACGGGTTGGATATGCATGAACAGTTTCATTCTTTAAGAACATGGAATCAAACACAAGGGGGAGAGAATGGTTGGTGAGTTTATACATGAATTGTCCTAATTGCAAACGATAAAGGTCAAATTTTCAAAATATTATTTTCGTGAAATAAATTATAAGTATGACTTCTCCACGATTCGTGACAAATGATACGAAGAGCTTTTTTCTGTAATAATTGTATTCTTTCTGTATATTTAGAAAAAGTGTTTCCCCATGCGAGTATACCATAGTTTAAGTAAGGTAGTATCAAAGCAGAATATAACATAAAATGTAAATTTTTGGGAAGATAAAATTTAACTTTGTTTATAATACCTATATTCCTTGAAATAACACGACAAACAGAATCAATATGCAAACCCCAGGTAAGTTTATTGTCCAGAATCAAACCAAGAAATTTGATGGAGGAGACTTCGTCTATGACCGTGTCTTCCAGGAAAACGTTTCTCGGTAGATTTTCTAGCGAATTACTGAACAGCATGCATTTTTTCTTGCAGTTTTTTGCAAATTTATTGACAGTTTGTTCGCTCTTATCCAATGGAGTAACTTGGTTAATTCACAGTTTAAAGTATCATGTGTTAATCGATCAGAATCAGAATCAGATAAAACACATTATCATCATCCGCAAATAATAAGAAAGAGAGGATGTTTGAAGAATTTGACATGTCATTGATATAGAGAATTTTGACATGGACATAGAGAATTTTATATAGTTATTGCTGTCACTCACCTTTCCCGGCCAGAAAAGTGAACGAAATGCTCTCACCCCATCCCCTACATAGAGAATTTTGACATACCATTGACATAGAGAATTTTATATAGTTATCGCTGTCACACACCTTTCCCGGCCAGAAAAGTGAATGAAATGCTGTCACCCCTTCCCGTAATCAAAATATTGCCTTCTCGAAAAATATACATTCAAAGAGTGCAAGAAAAAAAAAAGTTCAGCATCAAGGGTCAACCGATGTCATGAGTATATGGATGCCACCTAAAATGACCATTTGTGGTAGAAATGTCATAATTTGACCATGCGGTTCTGCCTCTCCACTGCTCCGACTGTATTGTATAGCATTCCTTCAGGTAAATGCGCTGCAGCTTGGCAACACGAGTTGTGTGGCTTCCCACGAGTCTCTGTGTTCCAATGCGAGTGGAAAACGGAAAACGTCGAAGGACGTAATCTTCCGCAGCATCCGTAACTGTCCGCAAATATACGTAAGCGGACAAAAGTGTTGATATACGTTAACTTGCGATTACTTTCGGATACTTACGGTGGACGTAAACGAACGCAAACGGACGGGAGGTAAAATTTTTTGCGGATGGTCTGCGTCCAGGCTACGGATAGTTACGTTCAGTTACGGATAATTACGTTTGGTTACGGTTACTTGCGAAAGTCTACATCCGTAGAATCCCTCTGCGAAATTTTGAACATTTCAAAATTTCGCAGGCTTGGCGCCGTCATTTTGCGTTTCTTTACGGATGAGTTACGGACAGTTACGTCTATATACGTCCCTGCGGATGCCTGCGTCCACGCTGCGTCCCCCTGCGTTCACTCATTCGTATCTATCCGCGGCGGACGTAACCCATCGCAAAGCACTGTGTGACTGGGGCTACACCGTATTACGACCGTTTGCGAATTCTTACGAGTGTTTTGCGAATGTTTGCGAATGTTTGCAACCGTTAGTGAAAATACAAATTCGCAAAGGTTCGCAAAGAAATTTTGAACATGTTCAAAATTTCTTTGCGACAAGAAAAACTGTTTGCGACAATAAAAACCGTTTGCGAAATTTCTTGCGAATGTTAACGAACCTTTTGCAACCGTTTACGAACCCTGGCGAATTCCCAAATTCGCTACGTTCGCAAACGTTCGCCGCTCAGTGAGATACCCCCTTTACAACTTTCCAAGCAACTGTCCAAGCGGAGGTGGGGGGGGGGGGGGAGAGGGATTGCCTTGACCCTCCGTCGGCATCCCCACCCCTGGAGTGAAAACGTTTGGGGGCCCTGAAAGATACAAAAATCATAATGTTTTAACGATATATATGGCGTGTATGTGTTTTTTTATGTAATATGAATATTGGTTGCTTAGGTTGTTTTGCTTTTATTATTTTGAACAGCCTGCTATTTTTCTCCCTGTCTGAACGGAGGGACCTGTACGGAAACCGTAACGGGGTTTGCTTGCATCTGCACCGCTGAATTCTTCGGAAGACGATGCAGTGAGCAAAATGCTGATTTCCCTGGTTAATTCATCCGTTTCACGAATATGATAGACGTTTTGATCCAGGATTGCTAGGGTATACATTTATATATATATATATATATATATATATATATATATATGATATCATTATTATTATCTTTATTATCATAATTATTTCTAAAAATATAAGTTTTAATGAATTGTCAATTTTTTATACAATTTTATAAATACCTTATTTCCAAAATCCAATAAAGGTAAAAAAAAAATCTGATTTTGAAGTGAAAAAAAAAAACCGATATGAAAATATGCAAAATGGTGAAATTAGTATTTCCATTCTTGCAGAAAGGGGGGGGGGGGAATATGACGAGTCTCACATAAAATCGAGCTTGTTATGTAAGTCGTACATGCTCCACTTTAAGACGGTGTAGAAAAATATTGAAATATGAAACACAAGTCAGTTTTGGTGAATAGACCAAGCAATTGGGTAGATTGGACATCGCGCATGATTTAAAGGGATCGTATAGTTTTGACTGAGACTTAACTTCAGGTTTTTATCGTATTTTGGTGAGATAGTGACAAACCTCTTATGAAATATGAAAGAGCATGTAATTCCATGAGGACTTCAACGTTTATTTGATGAAAATTGATTTTGAAATGGCTGAGATATCCAAAACAGAATGATCCTAATAAAGTGTGGGAATCACATTAATTTTATTACGATCGTTTTGTTTTACTTTGTTTTATAATGTTTCAGCTATTCCGAACCCGATTTTCATCAAATAAACTTCGAATTCCTGTTAAACTGGTATGCTCTGTATCATAAAATTCATAAGTGTTTTCTTGGTATCTCTTGAAAAAGTTAAAGCCCAATTTTCATCTCCACCAATACCGTACCTTCCCTTTAAGTGAGCTCAAAGAGAATGACACATCCAGTAATACATTTTTTCCTTTCTGCCCACGGCATTCATATTTCCTACTTGGTACAAAGAGCCATATATGTGCTCGTGTTCGTGCTTTGCTTTCCCGGATTTTTTCCCTTTTTAATAAAAACAACAACAACAATGTTCCTTAAAGGCCCGGTTCAACACTAACATTTTCACGGAATGGCTCGTTTGTTCCAGCAAATATATGATTTGTTCTTGTTTATCTGGTGTTTCGGGGTTTTTTTTTTATGGTCACCCGACAATTAAAACATGCAAATAATGATAAACTAAGATTATTTTGGGAAATTGGCCGGTGTGATATAAAGCTTCAACTAGCTCGTACTGTGCATGTTTTCACATTTAATCTTGAATCGAGACATTAGAAAATGATTTTCCATGACACCACGTAACAACCGGGCCACCGCTAATATACAGCCACCGAGACCTCAGTATACAATGTTATTGTTCATAATCTTTTAACTGGTACTCAGTACTCTACCTCTCCCTGTCGTATTTTGCATTTTGGAAAACAGTCACATTCTGAAGGGCGTTTCTTTATTCATGATAAATTATGTGGTGCTGTTTGGTTTTTTCCCCAGAAAATCATATTACTGGATTACAAAATAATTACTTAAGCATTTGTGTGTGTTTCTACACTGACAAACACAAGATTCTAGTTTATATGACCTTTTACGCCATTACCCGTGATTATAACTCTTATTACGTTTTCGACTATTTCCTGTTAGACTTGCGTGGAGTAAACCAAAGAAAAAAAGAAAAGAAGATGAAAAATGTAAGACATATTCAGATTAAACAACGATTTACCATTCAATTTTTCCAATGCGTCTGAATTCCATAGATTGTCCAGTGTTTCACACGTTTGATACCGGTTACACGAGAGAATACACGTTTCCCGGATGGAAAATCCCTGAGACTGTGACGTCATTGGAATTTGAGGTCAGCGCAAATGAAAATGCACATGTTGGTCTGTCCAGCATCAATAAACCGACAACCGACATGTATGAAATAGGTTAGTGCCTCTAAAGTCATAAATTTATCAATATGTGATATTTCGGGGTTAATTGTTGTGCTTTGTTTGTTTGGTGTGTGGACAAAAACGAAGAACTTTGTGTGTGTATGTATGTGTGTGTGTGTGTGTGTCTTAAGCAACATGTCTGTGCGTCTTCGAATAAACTTGGGTGAGATCAGTAAAGAATACTGATGTCATGACAGGTATGAAAAATGAAACAAAATAGCTCACATATGCACACTTTCTTTTTGGTTATTATGACAACTTTACAGTGGTACGATGGTTTGTTGGTTAACATGGTTAATGGAACAAACTAAGTACATCTTGGGAAAGTGTGTTCACTATACACTACAAGGAATCACACAAAAAGTCATATCAAGAGATCGGCTCTAGCGGACCATCTGTCAATGTCTGTTAATACGAGCTGAATCTGGTAACGTTAAAATAACTACAACATTGCAGTTGATACATTGTTTCATAGTAAAAATTTTATTGCAGTCTGACTAACAAATTGCCTGTCATTGACGTAGGCCCTATGTATAGGCCTAAACAACGTTCTCTTCAGTGTTCCAGTAGCTGGTAGCAGCCATGATATACAACAAAATCGGGGTGAAAAATATTCGCATCGGTCTTGAACTAACAATCACTTGATTGATTATAGGCAGGCATCGCTTCCACTTACGTATACAGACATCAGCCCGATTGTCAATACGATTTCTTATTTATTATTACAGCGGGCGATGAATGTTTATTAAAATTACTGATTTTCGGTTTGAATATTTTTCTCTTTTGTTACCACTAAAAGAGACTGAATAGTTGGTGAAGGGCATTTGCCAAACAATTGACCAAAAAAAAAAATGACTGTTTAAAAAGCAAGTTGCAGTGTATTGATGTATTCCCCAAGATTGCTATTGAGTCACGTTCTTATAATTTCAAATAATGATCATAAAATGATGATGAAGATAATTAAAATAATAATGATAATAATAATTAAGCGAGCTTACATATATTTTCATGTCCCCATCCGCTCAAGAAAAGGATTGATTAACAACATGAAATAATTGCAATTGCAATGGTATTGGGTTTCATGCTTGTTTATACTTATTGTACAGGAATGCGTTGTCAAGGCAGACCTAAGGTTATTGAAATCAGTAATTTAAATTTTGTCTTATATTCTGGGAAAGGTTATTCCAAAAAGTGCAGGCATCATAAGCAAATGTTCGTTCTCAATCAAATTTGATTCTTTTGTTCAGAATAGATAAACAAAAATGTTTGCTTTCTGAGCTAAGGTTCCTCTTTGGTTTTTTAAATAGTACGGGGCAAAGACCGAGTAGCCTTGGGCAGGTCCAAGAAGATACCAGCAGAAGCCTCTGTTATGACTTATCGATGTCACGATATATGTCTAGGTCTTTTTCTGTAACAGATAATATTGCACGTATTTTGCTATGTTTTTGCTCAAAAAAAAAATGATTTTTTTTTTTCTTGTTGTTGTTGCAAGATTCCATGATTATTTAAACATTCTCAAGCTCGGGAGTATTTCTATTTCTATTATATCAGACACGTAGGCATGAAGTTAATTGAGTATGTGAACTCTTCCTTGTTACCAACATGAAAGTTTGTCCCGGTTTTGTCCCATGTACCAATAAATGATGTACGCAAACTGACAGTGACTGGAATCCAAGTATTGGAAAGCATTTTAAGGAGCAGGTTTAGAAAATCACGTTACTACGCAGGACGACAAAAACATCTATATGCGTGAATGTGTTGGTGACCAGTTTATTACAATTATTATAATAAAATATTTGGCTGATTTTCTTTCTACATGTTGGCCGTGTGCAGTAGTCGGAGGCTGGGTGAATACTGGTGGGGGAATACGACTCTGCTTGTCGCTCCATGCTTGTCCTAGCGACGAGCGTCACCCGGAAATAGTCCTGTCTGGCCTCCCGAGTTTTGACCGCTTCTGGTTCACCTTCCGGGACGGCCGCCTAAAACTTGGTCGCTATGGAAATGACACTGCTGTGGTAGACCTGGTCGACCCGCGCACTTCTGAGATCAATTATGTCGGCGTTTTCACGGGATACGGCTCGAATGGGGACTGGAAGTTCCATTCCTTCTGCGGAATGTGAATCTCACAGCGCACAAAGCAGAACTTTCATCATAACCATCTTCATCTCTCGGCAATGGTGCATTTGCTGATACCATCAATTTGCTGTCGAATTCTCGAATTCGTAGATCTGTCGAAGGAGGCAGATCCTTCTCGGCAACTGCCCCACACCTGTGGAATCAGCTCCCTCAAACTATCAGGGAATCACCATTTCTGTCACTGTTCAAAAATCGTTGAAAACTTTTTTTTTCAATGACTGATTGATTTCTTATGTATATTGGTATTTTATTTTCTTTGCCTGTTGTATTCTTCTTTTTCATTTTTTTTTCTCCTACCTCCTTGACGGGATCGTTTTGGTTAAGACCCAACTCCAGGTTTCCAACTTTTTGTTATTTTGTGTGTGTGTGAAATAATGAGAAACCTCTTATGAAATTTGAAACAGCATATGATTCCAATAAAAGAATCCAACGTTCATTTGATGAAAATTAGCTTGAAATAGCTGACATATCAAAAATGAATGAACCTGATAAAAGGTGGGACCCACCTTATATTAGGATCGTTTTTTTTTTTACTTTGTTTTTGGATGTCTCAGCCATTTCACAGCCGATTTTCATCTAAAAAACTTTGAATTCCTCATAGAATGGCATTGTCTGTAGTATTTCATGAGTGGTTTCTAGGTATCTCGCAGAGTTTAAATGTCTGATCCTCATCGCCATCAATACTATACCATCCCTTTAAAGTATATGATTCTGTGAAACACTGTGATACATATTCACTAATTGTAATAGCGCTGTATAAGTGCCCATAAATTATAGTATTGTATTATTTTGCATTGTATTTGATTGTATTGTATTTATCAGGGATCTCACTGGATTCACTACCGTATGTCCTCCCCCCCCCCCCCAAAAAAAAAGAAAAATAAAAATACAACTGTACCCTCAACAACGATAACTTTGACATACCGTATGTTAGAATGGGTTTTAAGTTGTTATCATTTCAGGCAAAGTTTCTAGTAGCCAATTATTGAGCAGTTTGAGCAGCTCAACTGACGGGGGGGGGGGGGGGTAAGGGATAAGAGAGAGTGTTCATGCTTTACCAAACATTCTAAAAATAAGTTATGTGTATAATTATATTCCACATACTACATGTACTAAGAATCTTGCTATAGGATTGGTCAAGAGCTGATCAAGTGATAGATTGTAGTTTTGCCTGTTATATCGCCTGGAAGAAAAGTTCGTTACACTTTATGGTGATGGTGGAGCGGCATAGCCGAACAATTGTGCATTTTGTGGTAAACGCACCAAATTTCGTACACAGGTTGACAATCATGTCCAGATTAAGTTTAGATATTGGGCCATCGTAAAGAACGCCCTCAACGTCCATGGCAGCCATTATTCAAAATGGCTGCCATAAATGCCATGGTTTCACAAAATTAGTGTAGGGATTTGTTCAGGGTTTTTGTTTCGGAATAGTTAGGTTAGTTATAGGTCTTTTGTCTTAGTTTCTTTGTTTCATCCTTTTTCAATGTATATCAGTCAATCAGTCATATAATTTCTTGTACGTGTATTACGTTTTGGGGGAATGCACCCTACAAGCCCAGCTTTTTAGCATTCCTCCCCATTTTCAACATTTTCGTATACTTACAATTTTGTGTAAACTTATCCTTTATTTTGTATTATGATGAAAATTTATGTACTTGTATTCAATTCCTGTAATATATCTATATGTGTTTGTTGGAAATGAAAAATAAATGAATGAATGAAAATGAATGAATTTACAAATTTTAGGAGAAAAAAGTCAATAAATCGTTGATTACAAATGGGAAATTACATTCAAAATAAATCTAGATATCGGGCAATAGGAAATAGCGTAATAATATTTTCGAAAAGATTTACCAAAATCAGAAGGGAAAGCCAACGAGATTTTGCAAACAGATGGAAAATTACATTCAAAAGTCAACTTAATGGGCCATTGCAAATTGCCCCTTCAATGGCCATTCCAGTCATTTTTCAACATGGCCACCATGAATGTTTTTCTTTTCCGTAAAGTGTTGCAGACGTCAATCAGAATTTCCGCAAACGTGGAAAATTACATTCAAACTGAATTTGATAATATGCCATCCAAAAGTGCACCCTCAACAGTCATAGCAGCCAAGTTTCAAAACAGCTGCCATGGATGCCCCCCCCCCTCTTTTTTTTTTTTTTTTTGCAAACATTTGCTAATGTCAGAAGGAAAAGTCAATAAGACTTTGCTAACAAGTTGAAAATTATGATCAAAAATAAATTTAAGTATCAGGTCTTCTTAGAAGGCGCCCTCAAGGGGCCTGCTGACCGCCATGGATGTCTGCTTTTTTTCCTTTTTTTTTTAAAGATATGCTAATTTCAGAGAGAAAATCAATGAAATTTGTACATAAGTTGAAAATCATATTCAAAAGAAAATAATATACGAGGTCATTACAAATGGCCCCATCAACGACCATGGCAGCAATTTTCCAAATGGCCACTATAGATGTTATTTGTTTCTTGAAAATATGATAATGCCAGAAGAAGACAAAACATTTCTTGTGCAAATTGGCAAAAGACATTCAAATAAATCTAAGTTTAAATTCAAGAATTAGACTTTGAATTTGAAATAAAAATATTGAGCCACCATTTAAACATCGTCCCCAACGGCTTCTTTTTTTTTTATTTGCTTATTCCAGAAGAAGAAAGCAATAGAATACTGCTAAATAGCCATTATATCTAATGCTATCTGGTGTTCAAAGAAATCAAAATTTAAAGAAAGGTTTCATTAATGGGTTAGATCTAAATTCATGTTTTCAGTCTAGTTCTAATTGCAGTATTTCGCGTGTGACGGCTAACAGTATGGATATCAAAGGTGTGTGTTTTTATGGAAGCATAGCAAGTAAACTAACTTTTTTTTCGTACATTGAAAGGCCATTTTTTCGTATCTGTCTTACTAATATTTAGAAGAATATTTAGAAAGTTACATTTTAGAAAAGATACACGTCATGTAGTCCCATATATGTCCCATGATAGGGTGATACTGTCAAAGTTAATACATATGCCGCCATTATCCCTGCATATTCATATCACTCTTTTTCAGAAATTTTTCATGTTTGCCACCTAAAATATGCATTCATCATTGTTGAGATATAATCGCTAAGCTTTTGCATTGTTTATTTAAGTTGTTCCTCAAATGATTTCTTTAACACCATATTGCCGATTACATAATGTCTCTGTGAGCATTCTATTGCATTCTTCTTCTGAAGTTAAGCAAGTTTTCAAGACCCCCCCCCCAAAAAAAAAAGGAGTGTATTGTAGCCATTTTGACGAATAGCTGAAATAGCCATTGAGAACACAGCTTATGATGGCTCAATGTCTAAACTTCTTTGTATGTAATTGTCAACTTGCGCAAAAATGTTTATTGTTTTCTTCCGGCATTAGGACATCTTCATAAAAGAAAAATGGCATCTATGACAGCCATTTTGGAAAATGGCTGCAATTGCCGTTACTAGCAATTTTTTCTTTTTGAAAATTTGCGAAGGAACCATTACTAGAGTTAATGCAATCTAGATATATTGTTTGATTTTAAACATGATTTCTAATATATGTACAAATTTGTTGACTTTTCTCTCTGAAATTATCATATTTGAAAACACAATGATTATGACAATGGTAGCCATTTTGTAATATGGCAGCCATGGCCGTTTAGGGCAGTATTATGATAATCTAATACAAATATTTATTTCAAACATAATTTTCAAATTGTGTGCAAAATCTTATTGACTTTTCCTTTTGTGAAATCAGGAAATAAAAAAAAAATGGAATCCATAGTGGCCATTTTGAAAAATGGCTGCAATGACCACTGAGGGCGCTATTTACACGAATGTAATACATAGGCGCAAGATCTATTTCAAACACAATTTTTAAATTGAGTGCAAGATCTTATTGACTTTTCCTTCTGGAATTAGTAAATTCAGAGAAAAAGGTGGTATTTATGGCAGCCAATTTTAAACATGGCCACCATTAGCGTTGAGGGCGCAATTTGCGATGGTCCAACATCCAAATTTATCTTGAATTTTATTTCCCACTCGTTTGCAAAATCTTACTGATTTTCTCTTATGAAATTTTGAATTTTTTTTTTTGCGAAAAATGGCATTTATGGCGGCCATTTTGAAAAATGGCTGCCATGGCCGTTGAGGGCGGAATGGCCCAATATTTGAATTTATTTTGAATGTTATTTTCCACTCGTTTGCAAAATCTTACTGATTTTCCCTTATGAAATTTGTAATTTTTTGCGAAAAATGGCAATTATGGCGGCCATTTTGAAAAATGGCTGCCATGGCCATTGAGGGCGCAATTTGCGATGGCCCAATATCGAAATTTATTGTGAATTTTACTTTCCAATCGTTTACAAAATCTTACTGATTTTTCCTTCTAAAATTTGTACATTTTTACGAAAATTTTTATTTATGGCTGCCATTTTGAAAAATGCCTGCCATGGCCGTTGAGGGCGCTATTTACGATGGCCCAATATCTGAATTCTTTTCAAATGTAATTGTCAATATGTGTGCGAAATTTGGTGCTTTTATCATAAAATGCACAATTCCTCTAATTTTTCGAGCTATGCCGCTCCACTGATAGTCCTCTTCATTTCGTTGATCTTTCAGTTCACACAGTCCTAACGCGTGATCATTTTTTTTAGAGTACGTGCGAAATAAAAGTGCGTGGTAATGTTTACTATCGTTTGACCTATATGTCAAGTGCTAGTCCTAGTGTCAGTGAGACGGTGCCGCGGTGCGCAATAATTACAAATTTATTGTAATTATCACCCACATTTAAAGTTCACTCGTATTTTACCGTGCTTGAACGTAGTCTAGTTGCCTTGATTGGTAAGTGAGCGTAACCTAAGCCCTGAGGATAGCAATACCTACCTAGTATAGGTTATAGTCTAGACCTGACGTTAGATCTGCAGTTTTAATGTTTTATGGTGGTTCAGTTTAAAGTGGCAGTCACTCCAGCATTTGTTTTAATTGTTAACGAGAGAAATGTAAAAAAAAAAAAAAAAGGAACGAGGTTATCGTTTAATATTTTGAGTTGTACTGCGTTGACATTCAGACAATAAATAATTGTCCATGGAGGGCTAAAAGAAATTGGATAAAGAAACAATGGCTGATCAGATTTTCACCAAGTGTATTGTGCATGAAATGCCTAGATGTCCCTATACATCCATTCTTGTGTTTGAGATACTTCCCACGAAATAGAAATATTTCATTCATGGCTGATTAGGGGAGGTCTGCTCACTTGAAGTGCTCTTGTTGTCAATATGATAGATGCATGTTTGACTGTAAAAGTAACTTCTTTATTTTCTTCCTTTGTTTTACAGTATTGTCTTGTAAAATTGTTTGTTATAAAATGAGTTGAAATTTTACTGAGCTCAACATATCTTTTTAAAAAAATGAAATTAAATCTTGAGACATCAACGACGGAGAAGGAAAATCCTCAAACTATTATCAGAGATTCAAAGTTATTTCAATCTATTTCGTGTTTTTTTTTCACATTTGGTGTAATAATTCGATCGCTCATTTGGGTAGACTTGACAAATCCGCTTCCTGCTTAGATCCTCCCGTTTAAATTTGGTTTTATGTTGGGTTTAATGCGTCGAATACTGGTAAGCCTACATTATGTGTTCATTTTGTGGCAGGTCATGATTACATTGCAATATGTCCAATGCTTTGCCATTATATGCTCGTATAATTTTTAAACCCCAGGGAAGAACTGTTGGCCATCGTGCCAAGCTTGATATAAGGCTAATCCAGATATAATGAAAGTTCTTTTGTAAATCTCAATATCAAAGCAAAGGAAAAAAATGAAATGACAAATCATGCTGGATTCCGTGCAATATCATTCTATTCTTCATCACGTGTAGCCTTTCGGAAAAAAAAAAAATGTTGCAATGTTAATACACTTGAATTCATATAGCTTGCATCCGAATCTAGCGAAAGAAGTCCCACAACGAGATCGACGACCTTTCAAATAATAGTCATCATCGCAGTTGAGTTTCCCCCATATCTCCTTCTCTGAGTTAACTTCATTGTTATATTAAGGTGTATCATATTTTTCTCTACACACCCTTCCAGTCCTCACACAACGCACACATAGGTAAGGACTTCAAACGGTAGATTAAATTCCGTTACATGGGTTAAAATGTTGATGAATTTCGATTGCGTACATAAACATCCATTAATGAATGCCTTATGAATTCCCCTGAAATATTAGACTGATGGAAATAAAATGAACTCAACCTTTTTAATTTTAGCCAATATTGAGAAATTAATGTTCTCCGACAAAAAATGAGAGAGAAATGAAGAGAAAACGCAGAAAAAATAAGGAATTATTATAACATGGGTATATATTCAACTTTACATTATAGATAATGGTTAACATATGAAATCATACATGCATACCGGAAAAATACAAAGTTATGTTTAGCGAAAAAAAAATGTGAACTGCTCGAAGGACTCTTATGAAAATATTTGTTTACAAAGACGGAACAAGACAGGACAGAACAAGACAGGAGAAACACAACATCATGACATGACTTGACAGAATGTTTCACCATTGAAAGGAATTGTTCTAAATATCAAAAGGGTTAGTATTTCTTCGGCATATGTTTCATTTCACTTTAGCTTGAGTTACCTGTGAGTTTTGTTTGTTTGTTTGTTTTTTTTTACTCCTTTCTGTTCAAAAACATTTCAAAGACGGAGCGTGCTTATCACATAATGGTTCCAAAAGTTGTAAAGAGTATTACAGACCTCATTTACATTGGTTCCATTCTTGTTATTGCTCCAGTATTAAGTAGAATTAAACGTAATTAATTAAAGATAACTTCTGGTTATAAGCTTTATTTTTTTTTTATTTTTAACAATTCATCCTAAATCATGTATATTGGCATAATTCATTGGAAAAATATCAGAAATATCAGTATCTTTTCCACGACAATGAACAAATTTTGAACTAAAGTTCACGTTTACATGATCGAACAAAGAGCGAAATAAGTTATTCACCCTTGTCAAATCCTCAATACTGTAAAAGTGAAATTGCAGACACTGTAAATCAGTCAGAATTACCTTTAGCCCGGGGTTTATGATATCAATGGTAGAATCACCAAACGAGACACACTTCCTTGATTCTTTTTTTTTATTTCTCCATGGTACCAAGCGACTCTTCTGGGAAATTCTTATATATATATATATATATATATATATATATATATATATATATATTTTTTTTTTTTTTTTTTTGGGGGGGGGGAAGGGGGTATTGTGACGTTAAGAAATGTACGCTTTCATCTTTTGTTCCAGTTCATGCTAACCTCAATCACCTTCTTCTGGCAGGGGTTAAAATATGTCAATGTTAAATCACAAAAAAAAAAAACACCACTGGATTGTATCTTCTTTCAAATTCTCAAAGGTACCAAATGCCCTTCTTCGAAATCTTATAATCCGTTTTTGTATTTTCTTGGGTAAATTATGACGTTAAGAAATGTTCGCTTTCCAAATGATACTCCAAGCCTTCGTTCACCCTTTGTTTATACCATTAAGTCATGCTAACCTCGGTACAACGTGATGTGTATCTCTATAGTGCTTTAAATTAAAGTCGACCCAGGACAATTTCCAGTCAGTAAACTCGACCCAAGAGCTCATTCATTTTGGTATGTGACTTGTAACTTGTAATTTTACCAAAATATCACCAAAATTACCAAATATTACCAAATTTCCATGAAACAACCAGATGAACGCGAAAACATATAATCGTCATCAAAGGTACTTGCCAAGGCTCATTCTCTAATATTTTTTTCTGATCTAATACTTTTTTAACCTTTCCATGATCGGAAACTTTTGAAAAAAGTAAAGTGGAGGAATTTCGTATAGTCTTAACTTTAATGATAGTAAAATGTCAAACAAATGGTGCAATGTTTTTTATTTTCTTTATTATACATGTTTATCATTCAGTATAATATTCAATGTTTTGAAGTGTTTATGTTGTATAAGCTAGATAAACTGCCGACTCAGGGTCTCCTGTGATTTTTTTTTCTTCCTCTCTTAGTTAAATTACTTCGTGTAGTGTCTCTTACATGGAGCAACTTCTTATCAAAGTTGCACCGACTGATGGCATTACAGTTACCAACTTATCAACTTCACGCACTCATGAAGTGCTAATGTGATGTGTATGGCGTCTATCAGTCGGACGGGCATGTAAAACATGAATAGGAAAACACTGTTGTCCCATCAACGGCAAGCAAACAAACATGGTAGAAAACGAAACATAAAAAAACACAAGACAAAGAAAATGCCTCAGCTTTCGGCAGACATCTAGTGACACCGGCTGAATTTTCGTCTCGCTGTGAGTTTTTAGTTGCATTCCTTGGAAAGCGGCTTTATTTAGGAAAAAAAACCCAACAACAACAAATAACATCCAAGGCAGCCTGCAGGCTGAAATTTTGCATGAAACCCGTTTGAATTCGTTGAAATACTTTATGTTAAAGAAAAAAAAAATGAGAAAAAATCAAAAGTATCTTTCTCGAATATTACACAATAAAAAGGAAACGTTAATACAACAAAGCAAAAACAAATATTAAAATTACAATTTTTACTTGTTGGGTATGACACTTCACTTTCTTTGGTAACAAAGAATATAAAGGTAAAACGAAATACTGTTGAAAATGACGACCAAAGTAATTGAGGAACCTTACATTGTCATAAAAACTGGAGTGGTCGAAATAAAGTATAACAGTAGGCCAAATGCGAAAGATGGAGGGACCCACTGAGAAAGCAAAGTTTGTCGAAGGTTGGCCTCTCTGGTAAAGAACGCTAAAAGAAATGTATTGAAGTGAAGCACAAGAAAAAAAAATGGTGGAAACCCATTACAATAATAAGGACTTCAATGTCCTCTTTAAAGAATATAAAAAGGGATTTTCTTTTTAATCAAGATTTAAAGAATTCCAATAGTAAAAATAATGATGGGCAAACATAAAACGTGTGTAGTCATCAAAAATCGTTCTTAAGAGAGGCAAATGATATTCATTTGAACACCGAGTGGGATATTCATGAAATGATTGATATTTTAGAAACATAGAATCGAAGTTGGACGGAAGTGAATTGTTGGTATACATGTACATAAATTTCCCTGAATTAAATATATATATATCTTTAATTTTAACTGCTTATTTGAAGCAAACAACATATTTTCATGCGAACGTATAGGTAAATAACAGCTTACGCGGAGAACTTTCTTTTGATAGGGGAACACTCTCTCGAATAAATTTTGATGGGTGTTGCTCTAAAGTAAAATTTTAATGAAGAATATAACAAAAGTTATGGTTTCTGAGGGATATACAATTTCAATCTATCTGTAACGCCTCTCCTACGCTATAATTGTGTTGCAATCATGATAAACGTGTAATTTCCAAGAACGTTTATCATCTACAATGACACCCAGGAATTTGATATGTGATTCTTTGTAAATGAGAATCTTCGAAAACGTGAAAGAGAACTATTAAGTTGGGAAACACACTCACCGTTTACCTATCCACTAGAATAGTGACTAGCTGAAGACGCAGACCCGTATTTTTTTTTTTTTTTGGGGGGGGGGTGGAAGGGGAGTTCAGGGGTTCAGAAATAAAAATGAGTCCTCCTCCCCCCCCCCCCCCCCGTTTTGGAAAATTGTTTTTTTGGTGTTTTTTTTTTTGTTTTTTTTTGGTTTTTTTTTTTTTTAACCTTGCATTGCTGATGAATAAAGGAAGTGGCACTAGAAAAGACATGGGGGAGTCATTTTATGTTTTTGTAACGAAATGACATTCAAAGTGAACGAACGTTTCACGCTTTAAACATCAAGCGCTCATGAGGCGCCAGTGAAAAGTTTCTGTGGCAAGGATCTCACTATCAGCTTTTGGTTGTGAATGTAAAATGTAAAATATATGAGCACGTATCATGGTCGCAACGGCACGCAAACATGAGTTAACATTCATGAAATTGACAAGAAAAAAAAAAAGGACTACCAGACATGCATTACCTCTCGACAGACATTTAAGAAGCATCGAAAACGTTTACAGCCTCGCTTCGAGTTTTGAGATCAGTTAGGAAAGAAATCGCCGATGACGGAAGTCAGCACGAAGGTAGGTTCGTTGGAGGTATTCCCTCCTGCAGCTTTATATGTGATGTTTAATGATTATTTCCATTTGAAATAGTCGGGTAACTTGCCCTAAGAAGGGAAGCGTATTTAGGGTATCATTCCTCCATCCCATTGATCATACTCCTCTTTATGTACCAGGAATGTCCGTCATGATGTCTTTTTACTGCCAATATGATTGATATCAGTTATGTAGGTTTTCCTATGATAAATTTCGTAATTAATTTGTCATTCAAGTTTCTGTCGTATTGTGTTCAATTTCACGCATACACGATCGCAGCACTGAAGCAGCAGTCGAATTCAAGATCTGGTATTTCAAATTCACGTGACTATCAGATCAATCATTTTTTTTTTTATTTGCATGAACTTGGGTGCGTGCAGTGTGTGTGTTTGTGAGGGTGGGGTTGGGTAGATGTAGTTAGGTTGTAGTAGAGTAATGGTGTGCAAGTTTAGAGGGTTAAAGCAGGAATACCGTTTGTTTTGACAATATTATGCATATAATTTGTGGTTATTTTGTTTTGTAAAAGGGGTAGGTTAAAAAAAATGATGAATTTCGCTTGGTTAATTCCAGCATGATTTTTTGTTTCAGTTTACTGCAGGTTTTGGGAAATGCTGCATTATCAAGTGAGTGTAAAGGAGTTTATGTAATGAAGCAGATATTGAATAGGTTGATCAATTTGATCAAGTTTTTTTTTTCTCTAAGAGTTTCCCTGAATTTGATATAATTTTGTCTTTAACAAATAGAGTATGCTCTGCAAAAAACAAGGGAATGTTGAAAAAAGAAGGTGATTCAGCAGCACGAGTTTTTGTGTAATGAGGCAGATATGGATTTGCTAATTGTAGGTTGATCAAGATAGCCTTTTCTGAGAGTCATGCAGAATTTCTTGTCTTTTCTCCTATTCAAACATGATATGATAAAAAAAAATATTGTACTGTATTTTTTTTTTCAATTCAATTCAAAGGTTATTTCATATTTCGACAAAACATTAGTTACACTTCTTTTGACAACAGAGAATAAAGTAAACAGAACATTATGTATCGAAGAGAATGTAAAACAATTGAGGAGGACCTTCTAGTAATTATACATTGTAGTTAAAAAAAAAACAGAAGTGATTGAAATAAAGTACAACCGTCATGTATAACTTTGCTTAAAGTGCGAAAAATGGAGAGACCCACTAAAAAGACAGAGCTTGTAGAATGTGGGCCCCTCTCTGTAGAATGTGGGCCCCTCTCTCTATTTGTTAACTTAAAAAGGGACTCTGTAGGCGCCTATGTTCGAAAAAAATGATTAAGCAGCTAAAGAGAGAAGTATACAGCTGCTTGTTTTTGTTTATATAAATTTCCTAAAACATAGACCTGATATTGAATTCAATAAAGAATATCACCAAAAAGTAACTGCCTGTGCTTTACCTTTTTTTTTTCCTTCTTCTTCTTCTGGGGGCCGGTCTTACGAACATCTGCTTCTATGTAGATTCCCACCGCACACAATTTTATTGATCTTTCATGAATGTAATTTGCTTGAGATTTCAGTTGGTTTTGTGTTATATAAAATATGATATTATTATAGTCCTTGTGATATACTGAACTTATAGTTTATGTGTTACTTTACAATGTCATGGATGTATCTTGCAAATACAACACTGTATGATTTGTGTGAAAAAAACTTAACAAATGAAATGAAATGAAATGAATTTGTGTCATTCAAATATGAGATAGCAGCATGCATTTTTGCAATGACAGTTAACTATTTTAAAGTCATTTCAAGCCGGTCCGTCGTGGCGATGGAATCTGGTCGGCCATTCAAATTCGTGAAAAAGGAAAGTATTGCTTTTAGTTAACTCGTGGCCCGTGTATGTGTGTCTTTTTCACACAGTTTTGGATAGACTTGGCTTCCTGGTGATGATTGTTTATTTTGCCGTATAGGTCCACCTGTTCATTCCAAATTTTTCACAGAAAGAACATGACGAGAGTAATTAAGGGAGTCATATACAGGCACGTCTGGCACTGGGAACAAACAAGCATAGTAGGGGAGGTTGAATGGCACCTTCTCGAAAAACAATTTCGACTACACGGAAACATTGTAGGCCTATACGTCTTCTTGTTTATTTGTTAACTTAAAAAGGGACTCTGTGAGATCATTGGGTATGAAGTGTGTCTTGAAATAATGATGCATTATCTTTTTTTATTTTTGGAGCGTTGTTTTTTAGTGCGTGCGCTGTGTTGTTTGGTGCACTGCACCGCTGGGACCCTATAATTCAAATTTCTTGAAATGGAAAAAAAAATAGAATAGGTGAACACAGAGCAATACAAAAATCATTAAACGTTGAATGCATATAAGCCTGTGTTGTGTGCACCTCTTTGCTTGTTTTATACGGTATTTTAGGCCATACCTGCCCCCATCCTTACCCATTATCCTCTTTCTTCATTATGTTTTATAGGGTACATTACCCTTAAACATTCACCGCAAAATGTTGGTGTTAGATTCAATGTCATGGGTGTTAAAAATCTAATACTGATATTTCACACTTAACAGAGGAATTTTTGCAGTGTAATCGCACGCATAATGAGCCTTTGTAAGTGACGTATTAATCACGTTAAAATGAAACTGAACGCCCGCGTCAGCTCATCGGGACAATCACGTTAATTTCGATGCACGAGTATAGGAATTACAGTGTTCCCAATTGGAAATTGAACACCCATGCTTGAATTTGACTTTGCGAAAACGAAATAGAGCTCTCATAACAGGAATTGATTGCTCGGATTCTAAAGTTAAATATCCGAATATTTTTGCTTGCGCAAGATGTGTGAATTTGAATGCACATTCATGAATTGGAATGAGGAAAGTATGAAATTGACCGGGAAAACCTATACAGTGCACTCCCGTTATAACGAAATGCTGGGGACCGGCGGTTTTCTTTCGTTATAACGAAATTTCCTTATAACCAAACAAATACAATAAATGGCGAAAAAAGGGAAAACCCGCAAATATCATTATTATTGATTGTTGAATACTGATCGTAAACTGGAAAAATATGTGTGAAATGCGATGGTACCTTTTTAATTTCGTTTAGATATTACATTTAAAAGAGATCATAAAGTTGTTTGTATTGTCACATCATGTATAGAAAATAACCGTTCGTGATTCGGTTACAGTTCGCTATTCCAAAGGTTTATTTCTAACTAAAGTTCGTTGCACCGAAGGCTCCTTTTTCCGAAGTGTCGCTATTCCTGGGGTTCCGAAGGTTGTTTATCTGAAGCTTCACTCTTCTGAAGATTCGTTATTCTAAAAGGTCATGATTTTATAGATAGACATATATTGTTCGTTTTCAAAAGGTTCGTTGATCGGAAAATGAAATGAGGTTCGTCATTCCGAAGGTTTGTAAATCAAAAAATGAGGAAGGTTCATTATTCCGAAGGTTCGTTGTTCCGAAGGTTTTTTAATCCCAAAATGAAATAAGGTTCTTTATTCCGAAGAAAGATTGTTAATGAAAAAAAATAATAGAAAAGTTATTCCGAAGGTTCGGTTATCTTAAGACGAGTATAAAGTTTATAATATTCCTAAGTTTTGTTAATGAACTCACCTCTCCACTTTTGGATTAACGAAACTTTTTTTTGAAACCTTCCGATTCCTATCATTTTCGGACTAATGAAACGTCGTAATGTGAACCATATTTGATTGTCGGATTAACGAACCTTATTGATAACGAGCCTGTGGAATAACGCCAAAATGTTCGCAATAACAACCCTTATTTCATTTCTGAACTAACGGACATTTAGGTGTATCTGAATCTGTGTGTTTTGTAATAAGCCTTTTTTACACTTGTGTTTCTTAACCCCGTACTTTCTCTGACCAAGGACTATCGTTAGTCCCGTACCATTTTTTTCAGCTTTTTACACACGCCAATAAGTCCCGTACTACGCTCTTGTCCGGGGCTAAAGAGAAAATTGACCTTTTTACACTTGTAAAAGGTACAGAGGCTTCAAAATGCGGCAGCACGCATCATCACACTATCCAAGAAGCACACTCACATCACCCCTATTTTGAGATCACTTCATTGGTTACCAGTCAAAGATCGCATTATTTTTAAGATTTTACTTTTGACTTTTCATTGCATTCAGGGCGCTGCTCCTCAGTATAACATTGACTTACTCCATAATTACATCCCTGTTAGATCTTTACGCTCATCCAACTCCGGTTCTCTGATAATTCCAAGATTCACTACAATATGGGGCACACGTGCCTTTGGCCATGCTGCTCCCACCTTATGGAATAACTTACCTCCAGCCGTAAGAAATTGTTCTTCATCAGACTCCTTTAAAAGCAGTCTAAAAACTCACTTGTTTAAAGTCTCAATTTGACTACTTATTACATGTACTTGATATTTGTATGTCCTTTATCTCCTTCACTTTCTCTTCCTTCCGCGCCTAGAGCACTCTGCAGAGTGGATTTGGCGCTATATAAATCATATCAATTATTATTATTATTATTGTATTTCTTAGTCCGGTACTTTCCAAACCACATGCCCACTTTGGCAAAAACGAGTGTTAACAGAAAGTGGGCTAAGAAAAGTCCGGTACCAACGGTGGGGCTAAGGGGGGGGGGGGGGGCGTTCGGGACTAAGCAAAAATTTGCAAATGTGAAAATCCCTATAAAGAACAGTCGGAACAATAAATGAACCTTATAATATTAGGTTTTATTTAAGATTATTGTATTGTAGGTTTTCCAGGCCAATTTTGCACTTTTGTCAGTCCATTTGACAAAAAGTTCATTCAATTTAGCGAAAATCCTCGTCACTGCACATTCTGTTATTCAAAATTGCAAGTTGGTCGTTCAAATTTGCACATGTGCCTGTCGAATTCGTAAAACGAGCATTCAAATTGGCACGTGCTCTTCGGTCATTCAAATTCGCCAACACTGGTCGAAAGGGGCCTTTCAGTCATTCAATTTCGCGTATAGGCAGTCAAATTCCTAACATATTCATTCAAATTAACGTCATATGTTATTTCTTTTTTGAAACGGTGATAACATTTAAACGCGTATTTCTATGTGGCTTTTTGTTTCATCCACGCACTGTTAAGCAGTAAAAGTATATTTTTGACCATACTGTATATATAACTCGAGTTTGTTGTTCTGTAACGCCCCATTTCTCTCATACATGTCATTTTAGGCTTACATGTACCGATACTACAGATTAACTTCATCTTCTTACAGTCATGTAAGCACAAGTTAGATACAGACGTATTTCTCAAGAAGACAGAAAAAGAATTATAGAAACATTGATGATCATAACCTTGACTTCCTAGAACTGGCCGACACACTCGGAATAAAACACTCAACGGCCAGATAAGTTGTGGCCACATGATGCACTATCTTCGGACTGGAAGAATCACTAAGCACATTGAAGAAAAAATAAATCGTTGCCAAAATCTCTAAAATGAGTACGAAAATATGAAATGTAACGACGCTTGCAAAACAATAACTATGTTGACGAAAACAAAATAAAGAAAGAACCAAAGCATAAACATGCGTGCTAAATTGATTGCAAAAGATGTTAGATTGGATGCCCAAAAATCAATTTGAATGAACGAGTGCGGCATGTCCGTGATCACGTGACTATATCATTCTAAATTGAATGAACGAATAACGAAATGGTGCTAGTTTTACGAATTTCAATTGAAAAAGTGTTAATTAGAATGAGGCTAAAGGTAATTTGAATGCTCCAAAATGAATTTGAATGAAGAGATCATAAAATTGAACTACCGAACATGTCATCTACGCTAAATATTGCTAAATTGAATGCAGCAATTAGGAATTGGACTGACAAAAGTGCGAAATTGGCCGGGAAAACCTATACAATACCGAAGTTCCCCTCGGAAACTGTGCGTGGCACATGGAGCGAACGCACAGTGATGTGAGGCGTTCATCCTGCAGAGACGCTATAAATGCATTTTCCGCTACGTATTTTCGAAAGCGATCCGCATTTCGTTATAATGGTGTATATTTCTTTTGTTTTTCTTGGTCAGTGGCGCTCGGAAAATCTTCGTTATAACGAAAATTTCACTATAACCGTGTTCGTTACAAGCGAATTTTGTACCATAGACTTTAATGGCGATTTTGGGACCACAAGTTTTACTTCGTTATAACGAAATTTCGTCATAACCGTGTTCGTTGTATCCGGAGTGCACTGTATCATGTTAGAGTTTTAAAGTGAATTGTTCTTCTTTTTCTTGTATTTTCCAGCATTCCCTCATTACACTGCGTACTTTGAATATTACGATATGTGATCTAAGTTCCCTGCAACCCCACCCCCTAAAAAAAATGATAGCACAAAAACAAAAATGACACACAAGATTTGATTAGTTGATATTAAGTTCAAATTATGTTGATAAACTCAAATTCATATTTTTTTTAAACCTGAATGTGCCATTTTCGTCAGAGGAGGAAAATCTTCGAGTCGTTATCAGAGGTCCAAAACATCAGACTCCTCGCGCTGTGGATTTGTTGTTGTTGTTTTTTACCTTACTCAGAAGTTCTTTAGGTGAGTTCGACAAGTATACATTTTGGAATGTTACTCCCATCATGTGATTTGGTTTCATGTTATCTTGACGTTTCGAATCGGTAGGGCTACAATACGTGTTCATTTTGTGACAGGTTATGATGACTTTGTAAAATGACTAATGTTTGTGGTATAACACGTATGCACACTTTCGGAACTCGAGTGGAAAGAACGGCTGTCGTATTATGCCAAGTCTGCCAAAATGCTTAATTAGATATTTTGCTAGTTTCTGTATATATGGCATTTTTCTTTGGTTTCGTTTTGTCTTTCGTAGACAAAAAGAAAATCTCGAAAAATTCCAAACGTACAAACAATGACATTATGGCCCGAATTCACGAAGGTGGTACAAATGAAACCATGGTTTAAACCATGGACAAAAACCATGGAATGCCAAGTGTTGCATGCGATATTTCGCTACGAAATCAGTCATTTCGTCGATGAAATGATTATTTTGTAAAGAAATGACAACATTTTGTAACTAAATGAACATTTCGTCCACGAAATGATAATTTCGTTAACGAAACAGTCATTTTGTCGACGAAATTACCAATTTCGTAACGAAATATTCTGTTTGACACTTGGCGCTCCATGGTTTTTGTCCATGGTTTAGACCATGGTTTTGTTTGTACCACCTTCGTGAATTCGGGCCTATGAGTATAGGCCTACATTTATTTAGAATCACAAATTATGCTGAATGATTGAGATGTGACATGTTGTATTATTTGCTCCATTTACATATCTACTTATTAGTAAGGAAGGAAAGAAGGAATTGTTAGAATGTTGATACACTTGAAATACACAGAGTGCCGCAGAATTGAAAGCAGTCCCACCATGAGATCGACAGTCTTTCTGGTGATGGTCGGCATGACAGGTGAGTTTTTCCCACAACTTTCTATACTCCAGCCTTCTATAGGTCTTCCCATCCATTTTCGCACTTTTGTCGTTCAATTTCAAAGATTTATTATTCAATTTCGTCAATTTCGTCAATTGTCATTCAAATTCATCCCTCCCGCTGACGGATAGCAGAATGTGAAGATCAAATTCGTCTTTGTTCACACAATTTCATGAATTTTTCATTCAAATTAGTCAGATGTTGTCGATTCTTTATTTTGATGGTGAACCAACTTTAAGCCAACATATTTTTACTTTCTCTCGTAAATTGTATCGTTACACACTATTCCCTAACCATTTGCTTAGACAATACATACGAAAAACATGACTGCCAACCAAAATTGATTGAAGGATAAAAGACAGTCAAAAGACATAACACAGGCAGTATGTCAGTGTCACGTGTCACCCCTTAAACTTTATCTCGTAATGTTCAGGTTTTCGCATCATAATGCATGAAGCAAATTTTAATATTTGTACCCTGGAAAGCAGCAAACATAATTATGTTATCCATTCTTTGACATTAAAGAGGCTACAATTCTACACTTCAATTTTGTCTCCATGTTTGCCTAGGAATCGTTTGTCAGTGTTTTCGTTTGCGAGACGATACGTCTGTTTGTATCAGTGTGTACTCAGATTGCTTGTGTGTGTGTCTGTATCTGTGGTTCTGTGTGTGTGTGAGGGGGGGGGGGCACTTGTGTGTATGTTAACTCCTGAATGTAAAATGTGAACCTTTACAAAAAAAAAAAAAAAATGAATGACTGGAAAATCACACCGGATAGAGATATGAGACGAATATGAATGAAAATTTAACGAAAATGATTGACAAAAGACGAAATCGATCCTGCTGTTTTGATTGCTGCGAGTGAGACTGACGAATTTGAACTGTAAATGACGAAAATGTATGCCAAATGACTAAATTGAATGGACTTTATTTGAAAATGAAGGACGAAAGACGAATTTGAAAGTAAGATTGGCCTATTCCCGACATCCTGCGACGAAATTGAAGTAAAAATTTGTGAAATTGAATGAAAAAAGATTGAAAATGAATAGGAAAACCTATATTATATCCAGCTATTTTAAGCCTCAATGTACACTCCCCTGTTCCAGCACATTTTGGTAACTTGCACAATTTGGTAATTTTACCAAAATGTGCCGATTTACCGAATGTGCCGTACCATTCCCCTACTCACCTCCACATGGTCTAGATATCAAAAATTAAATTCGAATCTAGTATGAGGACTATGTTCATGTATTTCGATTGCGTGGTTACACATGACCTTTACCTAACGCCAATAGAAATCCACCGATGAATGTCACCTATGAATGTCCATGAAAGATAATTGTTATTGTTACGAAAGAACTGTCGGAACTGATAGAGAACATCAGAGTATTTTATCAAAGGATTGGTTTTAAAAACAGATACAGGGCAATAACACATTTCCCTCGTAATTAGTAAGGTTTAATCAAATACTCCCTCTGAACAATTTTTTGTTCGGCTAGCCACTGCCAAATGCGTAACTCATAACCGCACATAGGTAAATTACTATAAAGTTACAGTAAAGTGTTACTTTACCTTCTTGGCTTTGAAGAGCACACACACTGGGGTTTTGCATCAGTAGGCCTATAAATATAGACATGATAGAACTGATCTTGAAGCCTTTGATAGGTGACAGGAAAGCTCCCTTAACAATATCATCTGTTCATTTGATTGACTGTTTATATGTTTTCACCTCCAATGTACACATTTTGGGATGCACAGTGAGTTTGCGGTATCTCGTTGCTGATTCTACCGTATGTCAACCTGTCATCTGCGCAGACGATAGTGTGAGTGAACTTGAACCCGTTATAACGCGCATGAGCCGCCCGCCCTTTCGTGAACTCGTCTCTTGTCAGCCAAGACGGAAAAAACCTTCAGGTACTAACTGAAAATACATGACATGACCGTATGACTACGAGAACCTATAGCTCCTTATGTATGAGTCCTGTGGTGAATAACACAAGAGTTATTCAGTGAAGACTACCTGATTTTTAGGAACAAACTACAAGAGAGTTTATGCCTTCTTACGGAAGAGTTCCTGTTTTGAAACTGAGCAGCAATGACCTTAAAAACAAGGGTATGCATAATTTCGACTGATACTACTCAGCGGATGGTTACGGTGATTAGCATGTTATCGAAGGAAAGAATCTTCATGCCAAACAAAACCAATGCACTTTTAAATTCCCTACATTGTACTGTGATTAATCTACAACCTTCCTGACGATTTATATTTAGAGGATTTAAAAATGATCTAAATAATTTATAGTACATATAATGAAGTGTATTTCTTTTCAAAAATATTTAAAAAATTGAAAAACGTCCAAAATGAACGATTTTCCACGCAGATAAGTAGCGTTTACGATTTTCTTATAAAGCGTTTACTTTTTCTCTGATATACAAAAAGTTTTATGCGATACTTCAGCTGTAAACAAATTTAAGCTAGTATTAAAATGTTTTGATATAAACAAATGAATTAATTCCACCACTATGGGATCTTCACGAGAAAAAAAAAACACCTTACAACAACCCCAATTTTCTGTTTGTCGCTTTTGTATGGTAATAATGGCCAGAGCATTCAGCCCTTTGCCTCCCCCAGCCAAAAAATGAAAAATAAAAAACAGAAAATAAAAAAGCGGCACTATACAGGGTGGCCGAAAAAAGAACGGAACACATAAGATCTTTAATTACATCAATATTGTTGCAAATATGCCATTATTTTGCATACCATTGGAAAGACCATTCTTTTTTTAGCAGGGCCCTCTGGTAGAGCAGTGGCAACACTGAAGAGGCTACCCTGGATAAATAAGACCTTATTATTATTATTATTATTATTATTATTATTATTATTATTATTTTCCAATAGAATGACAATCACACCGTCTGCCCCGCCCACTCTCTCTTCCATTCACAGTGAAGAGCTGTTGTCCACATTCCACACATTGTGAACGCTACAGGTTCTATGGCAAGCCGAATTATCGCTAATTTCGGTATAATTATCTGAGAGTGCAAAATGATCACGTTTTGAAAATTGCATTGGTTCACAAAATTGGTCCTAAAATCATAACGCATTGACCAAAATTAAAGAACTTGGTGCCATTCTATTGGAAAAAGAATAGCCTTTCCAATAGTGTGCCAAATACTAACATTATTTCCGACAATATTGCTGTTTTCAAAGATGTTAGGTGTTTTGTTCTTGTTGGGCAACCCTGTATAAACAGACAAAATAGGTAACCTTGTGTTTTATATCTTTGACATAACTTCTGCGCCGCATTATGTCTCGCACTTTTTATCACTCATAGGGCCTACAGAAGGCACCATTGTTATCACGGCAGACGACAAAAACATTTATATGGCGAGAGGAACGAAACTGAATTTCACGATCTACCGTACACTCCCAGCGGTCGTCACAGATCTAGCATATGATAGACGGGATCAATTAGTCTATTGGACAAGCAATGCTCGTCATATCCGTCGGGTCGGCATCACCGACGGAGAGCCTGAAACCGTGTACACAAGTAAGTTTGAGTTTTGATAAGATATTATGTGCTTCCCATTTTTTTTTAAATAAAGGAAGTAAGAAGATGTTGTATGTATGCGGACACAAACTTTACTATAAGCAATGGTCCCCTCTATTGTAACAGATATAATAGTACGGATATTAAAAACAACCAACTTTCAAAGTAGTCTACAGCCGCGGTCACACTGGCAAATCTCGATTTTTGGCCAGTCTGACCGCTCCTAAAATGACAGACAATGCGCATCTATTATCTTCCAGTCTGGCATTACCAATAGAAAACCCTGAAACGGGATATAATCATAAGTTCGAGTTCCGTGAATGAATGATGTATAGTCAGTATAAAAAAGAGGCAAAGAGATGCTTGTTCGCAGGCAAATGTGGAACTAACGGCAGTAGTCCCCTCTACAAATTTAAGACCAAGTTTGTTTTTTGCTGCTGTTAAGCACAAATTAATTGGTTGCGATCAATATATCGCTTTTCTGTGTAATTGTTTAAGTGAAAATAAATTCTATTCAAGTGCACTTGCAAGCAAACGTCTTGATTCCGTTCGATTGCTTTAAGTTTTAATTAAAAGTCTCTATGTACAATCAACTTTACCATGGTGTGGGATCGTCCTTTGTTTAACACACTGCAAAAAGTCCAGTGTTAAATATGAAACGCCGAGCTGGTGTTAAATTTTCGGTGCTCATTCATGGTGTTAGATTAACACCTCCGGGTGTCATTTCAAAATACAAAATTGTTTTTTGAAGAGTTTCTTAGTAACTGCACTTCTTGTTGATATTGAACTTCAACAAGACGATCAAGAATTTTCCGATAAAGTATTTGATTTTTGAAAAAAATATATGTAAACATATTTACACCACAGTAACACCAGTTGCTGTGATCTCCTATTGAAGCTGGACGGGTGTTATACCATTGACATTATTACCAGCAATATCAGTTCAACACCATGCGGTGTCATTATTGAAATAACACCAGCACAGTGTAAAAAATATCACCAGATACAGTGTCAAATTAACACCACGAAATGCCGGGTGAATATTTTTCAACACCATCACAATGCATTTTCTACACCCGTGGGTGTGGTCCTCTAAACACTTGTTCGGTGTTAGATTTAACACCCATGGTGTTAAATCTGAGACCGATGCTTTTACAGTGCAGATTTGGCGATTTCTTATGTAAAAAAAAAAAAGTATCTTATTCACTTCACTATTCAATATTTTTCTAATGTCGGACTCTCTCTCTCTCTCTCTCTCCCAGAGGATGAATGCGACCAACTTGTCAGTTCGAACTCAAAGCGCGCCCTCTTTGTTACTTCTTTCGGAAAAGAATGTTCGGATAAGACGTGGGACATCCATGTCGTTTCTCTTCCGGACTTCACGCTTCTAGCACACTTTGTCATGGATTTCAAAGACATTATAAGGAGCATTTCAATAGACGAAGCGAAAGGGTGTGTGTATAATAATTTCCATATTTTAGATTATGCTATTAGTTATATTTTTCAAATTGTAACATTCCTGAAGCATTGTCAATACTTACATTGAAAAATAAACAAAACATAACTTGTTTTCAGGTATTTGAAGTAATACTGCTAAAGGAGGTCTAACGAAATGGAAACATGATTACATGAAACATCGATTTTTTTTTTTTTTACGTTAAAGTCATTCGTGTAATTAAAGGACGGCCATGGAATGAATAAAATTGCATATCTGCATAAAATTGAATAGAATATGACAAGACAACGTGTTGAAATTCAAATCAATTGCAGATAACTTGTGTACGTTCTGTGAAAAAAAAAAGTGAGGAGTAATTATGTATAGATTTTCAGTATTGACAGCAGATTGAAACAGCACATGATATTTCCATTCAAAGCGCTAAAACTAGCTAAAGAGGTATATAGCTCAATGGAAGAGAAACATTATGTATTCTCATTTATCACTTTACAGTTATCTTTACTGGTCAAGTCCTGAAAAGATATATCGAAAAGCTATCGATAACTACACCTCACCGAATGAACTAGTAGGACCTTACCATGCATCACGCTTCCTCGTCAACGTGAAGAGCGCAGGTATGTGAAAAGTTATCACCATGACAGAACAATGAGATAATGTCCAGTGCAAGTCAAGAATCAAAACAAAGTTGATTCATGCCACTGTTATGGGAAGCAGTTCGGCAAAAGTAGACAAATTGTCATTGATATAAACGTCACTGACCAACATTGCGTCAATTGACAGACAGCAAATGGCTATATCTTTTAGCTATTTTCAAATGTTTTATAACAGTCATATCGAATGCATCATCTTACGAAAATCTAAATATTGGCATACATTGCTACACGTCTCCCAATGAACAAGAAATGATTCAACTTCGTGACGTCATCTTTGTGAAATTATTTAGAAAAAATGAGTGGAATCTTGTAAATCCAAACATTGCAATAACCCTGTAACCAGTGTTTTGGCTGGGAGGAAGGGAGATGGTGAGTTATACCCTTCTGCTATCAACCCCATCTGTCCGTGGTTAAGCACACCGAGGAAAATATAAAACTAATAAGTAGGTTTTTCCAGGAATGTTCATAATTTTGCCATTCAAGTTCATACTCCAAGAAATCAATTTCACGCACTCCACGCTCTTCTTTCCTTTCTTTTCCTTTCTGTCTTTCTTTTTTTTTTCTTTCTTCCACTCTTTCATTTGTCTGTCTGCATGTCTTTCTGTCTTTTTCTTTCTTTTTCCATCTCAGAAGATGGCTGGATAGTCCACGTGTCATTCAGGTGCACTAGCTGGCCTTCCATGCGGTCTATAGTTAGATGAAAAATTTCACCGGGTTATGGAACCCTGCTCTTGCGATAAATTAATGAAGCGTCAAAGTGACGGACATGTCCTAGAATCGTTTTGACCATTACATTTTACAGTTACTGTCTGTGTACATGTTTCACGAGACTCGCTCGAGAATTGACTGGATGACTCGCTGGCATGGACCATAATAGGCTCCTACGAGTTACTACATAGCGTTGGGAATAATATACACGTCGTCGGCTGTGTAAATGGTTTGTGAAGATGAAAGAAAGCCTTAAACCTGTACAACAAATTTCAAGAATATAAAACTCTCTGGAAATTAGCCTATATCTCTCGATCCCTTCCACACTATCGCTCTCTTTCTCTTTCTCTTTTTCTTCAATGGTAGAACTGATCAGTGGACTAATGAGTGTACTGCTAATGGGAAAAGCACAACAACAGCAAAACAAACAAACAAACAAACAAACAAACAAACAAACACCAGGATTCTATGAATTAGGCCTACTCAGCAAAAGATCACGTACGTGATTGCAATGAAGCAGTTTTGAACAGTTTACACAGGACTGTCTTAAAAAGAAAAAGAAAAACCTTTATCAAGAGAACAGTCACTTCAACGCGATGAATATATATATATATATATATATATATATATATATATATATATATAATTATATATCGATTTACAATCCTTAACGAATTAATTGTTGACCTTCCCTTGATTCCCCATCCCTATAGGCCTATGATTGTGTCCAAAACCCTAATCGCTCTACTCCCTCCCCTCCCCTAAACAACAATGATAATGATGATGATGATAATAATAATAACAATAATAATAATAATTATTATAAACAGTGAGGGGCAAAGGAACGGGGTGGAGGTCATGATCCATAAAAGAAAGAAGTGGCGGAAGAAGCATAAAAGGGTTTGATTTTTCGATGTTTAAAAAGAAATATGAATGATAAAGCTATTTGAACCTTATATCAAGAGAAGAGTAACTCTTACATGATTACAAAAAAAAAGTAATATTCATAATTCTTGGCGAATCAAATTTTTTCTCTTTATTCATCCTCATATTAAAACCCAATGGCAATGATCCCCTCCTACAAAAAGTGATAATTACAATAGCATTAATAATAATGATAATAATAATAATAATAATTCTGAACAGTCTGAAGCAGATAAACAAGTGGTTCTATTATGATCCATGAAACAAAGGTGGGTGATAAAAAGAAACAGAAAGGAAGGAGCAAAAGCGAAAATATTTCATTCTTTTTTTTTTCTCCTAACGCGGGAAAAGAAATAAGAATGAAAAAAAAAAAACGAGGCCTCGATATCCGTGGATTTCCAGGGTTGCCTGCAAAGGAACCCGTGGAAACAACGTTTATTGTATTTCATCAATAAAAATGTGAAAAATCAACTATGAAAATATAAAAGCCCTTCAGACAAATTAATAAATAAAAAGAAATCACCCCATTCTCAACCAATCCCGACTCCATTACCCCCGTCTTCAAAAATCTTTTCTTCATCAAAATTGATTGCACAAAATAGGAAATTGATCACCTTGAAATGAAATTGAACACCTCAAACAAGCTCGTCGGGAATAGCGTGTGAATCTGAATGCACGAGTAGGAAATGCAATGCTCGAATTTGGAAAATTGAACGGACACGCGTAAATTTGATTTGACGGAAACGAAAATAGAATTCCATAAATGAAATAGATCACTCGGATTCTGAATTTTCCGTCCAGAATATCTTCGCGTGCGTGCGCTGTGTGAATTTGAATCCACCATCATGAATTGAAATGACAAATTATGTAATTGACCTGGAATATCTATGGCAAATAAGGATAACGAAAACAATAGTTGTAATGTGCAAAATATTCTATCTTGTAATTGATAAACAATCTTTTCTCATCTTCAACACGCCGTTTTATTGAAGTCCCGTCTAAAAGACACAGACTAAGAAAGGGAGAGCTGTGAGTGTCGTGAACCAGAAGCGGAGCCTCGGCAAATCATCAAATCAAATTCTCGCGCGCCGTTTCTCCGCCTTTTTTATATATGCTTATCTATATGTGTTGTGTTGATTTCTTCTTTGTGACATCACAAAACAGGGCGCCTCTTCCTTCTCAAAGGCAAATTCCTCAAGTCATACTCAACAACACCGTTTCGTCCTGCCCCTTATTCGTATTCAATGCATGTCCCGAATCCAACAGACATGGCTGTCTCATGCGGTATCCTGTACGTTGTTGGTTATGGTGAACACGGGTTGATGGTGGAGGTTTACACCACACCACCAGGTCGTCTTGTGTCCCTTAAAACTGACGTCAAGACCTCCTTCGCTAGCATAGCCGTCTCATGCGAATGATAAAATGTACCGTCTTGAAGGTTGGGCAATCTCTCAATGATCGCTTTATCACATGGTAAATGTATTGTATTGTAAAACTACTAACTTTTAAAATATAATTCTTCCCCTAAAACGGGTAACATACCAATAGAATCTGCCGAAATGATTACTATGAATATTTATACTCCTAAAAAAAACAAAAAACTTTACATTGTCATGGATGGATGTTGTAAACACAACATCGTATGATTTGTGTGGAAACTTAACAAATGAAACAAAAGGAAATGAAATAAAATAAATGTGGTGATGAGACCCAACCAATGAGTTATAGATCTGCATTCATTATGTCCAAGGTAAAATTTTAAACGTGTTAGAAAAATTAATCCACCAACAGTTGGATGAATACCTAACAAAACAGTCATTATACTTTTCAGTAATGATTCTGTTTTTGTTTAGTTTTATTTTTAAAAATCTGTACGAATTGTTACGTTCGTGATATATCTTATTCATGTTTACTTCAAGTTATTCACGACAGCTATCGACAACACAAACTGTCTGGACCATTAACGACAGACAATATTAAAGACGTTTCAAGCACCGTTTACATTGGCAGCAGTGATATAAAACTGTCCGAGTTGCCACATTTGATGCATAATATGTAGGTCAGTTGTATCACAAAACATAGTACCATATGAAAATTTAGCAATTAAGCCTATAATGTAAGGAAATATCACTGTAGGCGGTTGATTCTAGAAAAAAAAATAAAAATGTTGTTCATATATTGTATATATTTAACAAACGTCAACTTTGATTCTACTGATTAACATTTTACATTGGTTGTTTCTATCCCTGATTCACATTTAAGATTAACAAACGTTAACTTTGAGTCAACTGATTAACATTTTTAACATTGGTTGTTTCTATCCCTAACTCACATTTGAAAACTATATTGAAGCTCAAAAGCTGGGTGTTTAATCTGCAAATGGTAAATAATACCTTTAAAATGTGACTTTGTGTGTTACCGTTTGGAGCTTATGTCTTCATTAGTCGACAAAGTATCGACAAAGGAAACACGAACGTATTTGACATGAACATTTTGCGCAATCAACATGCGAGGTCAAATTTAACGCGGAAGTAGTCGACATGTATGTGCACTCACTGCACACTCTCATTTCTACAATCTGATTCAGTGGCTGGTATTAAGAAAGAGAGATTTTAAATGTTTGGTTTTTATTCAGGCTAATAGTAAATCTGACGGAAACGCCATAAGTGGTGTTGATCGAAACTACATGGTAATCAGACACGCGAAATGAAATAGAAAGTGAAGAAAATAATAGAAGGGTAGTTGAAGGATTCTTGATAGGATGATTGTCTGTCAGTTACAAGCCTGTTTACTTCAAAACGAAACAACAAATCATCTTTTTCTCTCCTTACCTCACGACTGTAGCCATCACCCCCCTCCCCTCCCCTGCAAAAACCAGCTCGTCTCTAATCCAACAACAATTGTAAATACAACATTATGTACACATAGCGCGCATTGCTGAGATTGTGGAGAAGAAGTAGAACAAACACATCGCGTTACCATAATGACATGACAAATTTGATGGAATCCAGAATTCTGACAGATTGAGCAAAACTGTAGTTATTTCGTGTCGATGTATAGTCAGGGTACACGGTCTTTGTTAATCTTCCCACTTCCGCAAGTAGGCCCCTATATCACGCGAATGAAAAAAAAAAAGGAGCAGCATATGAGTTATTAACAAAAGCGAGTGGCAGTAATTTAACTTGGACGTTGTTGGACACACATTATATGAGGGCAGGTGGTGATCTAATAAACTTTAATGTTTCTTTATGTCCTTTTTATTTTTCCATAATTTCTGGCCGGTGTTATCATGTTGGTTTTACCTTTCAAGTTTTTGTCGTACTCCCATTTTTCTCTTCCTGTGCTGAGGGACGTAATAATATTTTGATTCTGTTTAATAATGTCAGTCGGAGGCGGCTGTAATTATTATGATAGCTCATTTCGCGGTCACAGTGCATGTATATAGTCTTATTTTACAAATGACTTAAGTAATGTTTATAAGTAATTTATATTTAATACAATAGCTGTAAAAAAAAAAACTTGAATAATATATTGTTTACTCATTATTTATCTAGCGATCCACGTCCACAAGCTTTGCTTTTTAGTGGATCGCTATTTTCCATAATTGAAGTTATTTTCCGGACGCTCACGAAGTATACATGCATTGTTCCTCGTAATTATTGTACATATGTTGTTGTATATAATTTATTTCGTATACTACATGAATCTTTTGTAAACGTTTGGACAATATCATTTCATGACATGTATACTTTGTATTATGTATTATGTTTTGATTTTCGTTGATTGGAAATAAACTATGATTGAATTGAATTGAATTGAATTACACATAAGTGTATGTCAATACCGCTGCGCGCATTTGTTCTAACCACGAATTCATGTAGGCAGCATGTGGTTTGTTCTCATATTTTTGTATTTGAGGATATAATTTTTCTATACCCCCAGGTATCAATGTCCCCCCCCCCCCCCCTTAGTGTGGTCTTAAGTTGTACCCGTGCTCCTCGATCTCGATCTTCACACTATAGGCGTCTGTTGGGACCTAAGCTTTACATGATCGCTTTGTAGGTTCCATCGTATTTTTCTATGCACCGCCTGCAATATTCTATGCGAGCAATATTTCATTGTGAATCCACGGTGGATGTGATGTATCGTACATATTGTTATATTTCATGAATTTTTCGTTGAGAAATACGGAAATAAATTGAAATATGAAGGGACTTTGAAGTTGAAGTAGAAATAGAAAGTTATTAGAATGTCTGTATCATGCTCTCTCACTATAACAGATAACATCCGTCGAGTTACATTGTACTTATAACATATAGATAATATTTTTTTTTTCTCCTCACTTTCCCAACATCTTGGTACGATTTGTAATTCATTTTGTATTATCTGCACTTTTTAGCAGATTGTATTGGTGCGATTGTACATTCCCGAAATAACAACATGTATCCGGTGTATATATGAAAATAGCCATAAAAACGTGTCTGTATCTGTATTGTCATTGTTCATTAGCCGCAGTGTTCGAAACTGGCATGTGCTCAGATTATATCATTATAGTAGTGGAAAGCGAAAATGAATATGACATATGTATCAAATTGATTTTGTACTTGATGGTATAATGATATCCCCATGTTGTGGAGGTGACGTGGCTGGGGGTGTTGATGTGTCGTGGCTGAGTGGATAAGAGCGCTCGTCTCTAAATGACATGACCGTGGTATGGTTCGCCAGGGTTCGAGCCCATGCTAAGCCCGACACGTTTGCCCTTCAACAAGTCACTTTGTCCACATTGCTGCTCTCCACCCAGGAGTATATGGGTACCAGGAAGGATGAGAAAGCTTATGTTGGTTGACCAGCATGTGCTCGTCATCCTCGTGAAAGGGCTGCGACTGGCTGGAATGCTCCCCGGGGAGTGGAGGGTGAGCACTGTCAATGCCGGTTGGAAATAATGTATCCAGTGACCGGGGTAATAATAGTCTGTAAAGCGCATTGAGATACTTTGCAAGTGTAAAATGCTATTGTTATTATTATTGTTAGCGCGATTGTGGCTGTGTACATAGTTTATGTGTCTTTCCAAGATTCAAATGTCGTGAGGTAGGGCAATTTGTTATCAACGCCTTCAAGTGTAATTCTCTATCATTTCCAAGTTTTAATAGACATTAACTCTTAATGTGCCTTGGTGTATAAGCTGGACATAGAGTGTGCACAGTTGTAGAGAAAATGCCTAGCTTTGCTTTGATGTAATTTATTGTATAACAAATCTATGATTGTTTTTCTTTCGGATGATCTGCAGCTACATCACTGTAAAGACATGACTTTTGCACACAAAACAGTGACAGAAACCTAGACTTTACACGCAAAGTCAGTCGGAACATCGCTTGATAGTCAATCACCACATAAAAAAAAACAAGCTACATGTGAGAGGAAGGGAAGAGCAAGGAATGCTTTCATTGTCCCGTGGTATTTTGCGATTTATTGATTGGTTTGGGCGAGTTTGTGCGTTGAGCAGAATAGTTGGCACGCCGTCAACTGAGGCGGACGTGATGCGGAAGTGGCACATAAAAAAGTTAACTAGTAGCATGAATGAAGTCAACAAGAAAACAGGCAATGTAGAGTTTTCACCAACATTATTCACAGGCTGCCACATGTTTCCATAATATCAGAGCAGTGATTAAAGCCATAATTAAAATGATAAAGTAATTGCAAGTTGTGTGAATTCAATGTAATAGTTCATTATAAAAAAATACATGATACTAGGTGTTACATTTCCCACTTTTGATGCTTACATGTAATAGCTCGAAAACTATATCAGATAAAACTGTCATTGACATGAGTAATAGCTGAATAGTGTACAATTTAGTGGGAGGTGATTTGAATATGAAAACCTAGATCAGTGTCATGAAATCCATGATTAATTTCAAAGTTAGGTTCCAGATTTTGGTCAAATTTTAACCCTCTGTACAAAACCTGAACTTTACACAGGAACTATAATGATGTGTATGTGAGTGTGTACTTTTAATACAATGACCCTGAACAATGGACCTAGATGCCACCTGTTCATTGTTCATTGTTTGGGTGTCAACTGCACACTCCCATACACACCAATTGACTTTTGTGCAATGTTAAAGTTTTGTACAGAGGTTTGAAAATAGAGCAAAATCTGAAACCTAACTGAAAAATTAATGTTTAATTCAATGAAACTGAATTATGCTGTCATTTTGAAATTGCCTCCAACAAAATTGTACACTATTCAGCTATGGCTCATATCAATGTAGGTGTTATCTGATATATGGTTTTTGAAATATCAAGGATCAAAAGTGGAAAATGTTTTTTGTAACACCTAGTACAAAGCGTTACATGTGTCACCTTAACATTCACCCAGCTTGGAAGGGCAACTGAAATTCATTGAACACAATAAAAAGAAATCATGCACGAAGATATTATGAAATCATGTTTTGGTATATCATCAGTACCTATATTGGGTTTGGACGTGATGTGTGGGTTTGGACGTGATGTGTGTGTTTGTGTGTGTGCGCGCGCGTGATTGTAAATGTTGCTCAGATGCAATGTATTCTAGCGATTATGACTTCCATAACGTTGAAGGGGAGGGTTACAGTTTGCTTTATTCACGTGTTTGTTTTTTGTTTGTTTTTTAACAAAACATACACGCCGAACGGGTAGATTAAACTGTAACGACACCATTACCTTAAGTTTAGCGTGATAGTATCTGTAAAGGTGAAATTCTGCAACTTAGATATAACAATGTAATTCCTATACCAATCAACATTTCTAATCCATCATGAATAAGCAATCCTTACCTAAACCCGAATATAAAAAAAGCAATGCATTCATTTATAAGGAAGTAAACAATCTAATTCTTGACTGAAATTCATACAATATCAAGAAAAATACAATCAAATACTGATAATTGCATAATCATAATTAATAAAATTCAACTCAATCATGTTGTTTGAAAACAGTCATTCAGGAACTTTACAGCAAAAACAAAACAGAAGCAGAAATTATTTCAAATCTAAATCACGAGTAAGAAATGAAATATCTAATTGAGTGTTCGGGAAGAATGTGACTGGCTGAAATCGTGTCACTCTACTCCACGTATGAAGATGGCATTCATGTGGGCGAACTCTAAGAAATGGAAGGGCTTACGTGCAACCACAACTGGGTAGAGTAAGTTTACATAGTCTTAAACAAAAGGGTGGAACTTATGGCTGTACGATTTTTTTTTTTATTATTCTTCGAATTGATTGTACTTGGTTTATATTATATGGAATAAAGAATGCAATATGTTATTTCCTTTGTCAAACTGTTTGTTGTATATGTGTCCCTTCATCATCAACCACCAAAAATCCCAGGGCATGTATTTTACGAAAGAGGAGATACTGCTGAAAGTACAGACTTTCGAATGATGTATAACTCAATACAAATGGACTTTCATAACACATCCAATTAATAGAAGAAAAGTACACACTTTGGAGGAGTGTTTACTGAGAAAAGAGGCTTGAAAGAGTTTGATGTCTATTCAAGTGCCTAGTCTCAACCTAGCTGTGCTCTTTGCAATGGATGGGACAAAAAAGCAGGATATAAAACTGCACAGCAACCACACTGAAGCGAATTCTGCATTCAGCTGAAAATTTCTTCACTCTATTGGCGCATTCTATTCATGGCATGTACTAAGTTTCTAAATTCTTTAAAGAATTCTCTTAATCATTTCTTTTTTGTTCACTTACAATACTGCGTACTGTTATGTTACTTCAGTTCCCTTTATTATACGCTGTACATATGTTTCAATACATCAAAAAAGTAAGACGCTTTTGAAACAGAAACCCGCTTCTACTTAGCAAGACTTGAGGATGTATTATTTCAAACGATTTTTTTTTCTCTCTCTCATAATGTGTTGTTTCATCTTTGTAGACCCTATCGTATGACGGTCTTCCAAGGGCGTTTCAGATTACAAAACTATCTGCTACAAAAAAAAAAAAAAAATCAATTGCATCACACTCAATATTAACCACTCAGCACTGAAATGTAGCACAATACATCCATAGGGATTGATTTGCCGTGCCACGCAAAGATATTTCCCTTTTTAGAATATGACGGTTTTTCGGTTTCAATGAAAGCTGATCTGGTAAACATCAGCGAAACTATAATTAATTTGACCACTTCCGCTCCATACACAGATTCATAAGCAGATGCAGTACACTTAAGCAGATGCAGTACACATTTTAATCTTGATCATGAAATGTATATGGCAAAGAAGATATTCTTATCCCTGTCCCTATGTCTCTTTATCTCTGTTTATTCTACCGTATGTTTAAAAAAAAAATACAACGGGAACCTTTGCAATGATAACTTTTAAAATAGTGAATCAATCCAAATATAATTTCAGGGTATGAAACTATAACTTGTTACCCACATCTTACAGAAAACCCCACCCGATTTGCTTCAGTGGTCAAAGAGAAATGAGGAATTTTGTAGACGTGTCAGGAATCCCTTCCCTCCAAGTTTTGTCCTTTGTGTTCACACATTACGCAGTACCAAGAGCATCCAAGTGCTAATCTCGGAAGAATCAGACCCAAGACAGGCTTCACAACAATCCTCATATCTCAGTGACCACCAAACTAAATTGGGTTTTCTGTAAAGTATTGCTAAGATGTTATGTTTTAAGACCCTAAAGTAGCATTTAGACAGTGTAATCATATTGATAGTTATCAATGCAAAAATCCTATTGTATTTTTTTTTTTGGGGGGGGGGACATACTGTATAGTAGGTTGTGTGCTTATTTCCTCTATTTTCATTACATGTTCTTTAGGAGGTGTCGAGGGGAGTGGGTTTGGGTTTGTGTAAATTGTTGACGAATTGAAATGATCCGATGGGGCTTATCTTGTCAGGTAATTTTTTTGTTGTTTTTATTTTTCATTTTATCTAAAACATATTGATCGACGAGTGTTGAAGATACAATTGAATTAACATTATTGATAGCGAGGTCAATGCTGACAGGGATAAACACAGTTTGATTTCTTTACCTATTTTGTCCAAATCGTTTGCTCTTGAAGATAGTAACGGGGATCCCAAACCGCGACACATAAACATATGGTTGTAATAATTACAAATTGTAACTAGTAGCAGACCTTTGATATTAGACTTTGTTTCTTTAATACTCATCCTTCTCGGCGCATGAACTAAATACTCACAACAACGAAATTAATACTAACATATAAAGCATCTTTTTCTTTCTTTCTTTCTTTTTTTTACTCTAATGTACTCGAGTAGACTGGGGAAATCTCTTTAAATACTACAATTTGTAATGTGTTAAAGGGACTGTACAGTATTGGTTGAGGTGAGGATTCAGCTTGTAACGTTTGGCGAGATATTTAGAAAACACTCTATGAAATGTTAAAGAGCATACAATTCTAAGGGGAATCAAAAGTTTGTTTGATGAAAATCGGTTGTGAAATGACTGAGAAAACTGAAAGCACGGAAAAGCAGAGATACTTATAAAAGTCGTGCCCTGTCAATTTTATTAGGATCACTTTTTTTTTTGTGGATATCTCAGCTATTTCAAGGCCAATTTTCATCAAATAAACGTTAAATCCTTCTTGAAATTACATGCTCTTTCATATTTCATAAGAGGTTTCTCATTATCTCGCCAAAAAAAAAAAAAAATGTCATAAACCTGAATCCTCATCTCAACCGGTACTGTACAGTCCCTTTAACACAAGTCAAGTACAAAGAATGTGTTACTCGAGTACTTTGCGATTACTTATGGATAACAATAGAAGGAATATCTACGCACGACCAATAAAGGTAAACATTGAATTATATGCTGTTATATTACACGGCAAGCCTATAATTTCCGGGATGATCAGTTAACAAAATGTATAGTATGTGCAGGGATTTAAAGTGTTTTTGAATATTCATACGCAAGTATTGTGTAAGTACAGTCTTATTGTTCGACAATCACAAACAACGCAGACACGTACGCACATAAACACGCATACCTGCATACGCACATACGTACAAAAAGACTTTCTCGTGCAATTAATTTTGAGATGGATAATTCTTTGCCGTTCAAGTTTTGACAGTATTTTTGTACAACACCATTGTCACACCAAACTCCAAATGATGCTAAGTATATAATGCCGCCTGTCGTGAGAGCTAAAAAAATGAAACATCTACCAGCTATTAAAGGTAGGGGATACCTTTTACAGAACTCCCAAAATGCAGCAAAAAATTAAATATGAACCTCAGGGGACTTGTTTAGGCCACTGCTTAGAAATTTGTAAGTCAACAGTCATCTACAATTTGAATAATGCATAAAACTCAACTACTCAGTAGTTCTGTGTGTCAGCCACACTTACGCCTTTTTGTTGCAGTCTTCTGTATTTTTTATCTATAAACACAAATCGAAAAGTATAAGAGCTGATGTAATAACATATAGAGTGTGTGGCAAGAATGTATATAGAAATGTTTGTAAGTTTTGATGAACTCTATTCACAAAATATACATGATGGACACACATGCAGTGCATGGGTCTGCAAAGGTAGCCTAGTAATGTACTGGAATTTACGGTGAGTCCCGAAAAGAATTCAATGCAAAATCTAACGGTGAATAAAAATGTACTAAATGTTACCTTCCACTTTCAATACTTTATGGGAGTTTCTAAAATGATACTCTCTTCAACATACCACTGTGTTTATACAACTCTTCATTTAAGGCATGCAAATGGGATTCCCTACCTTTAAAGGACAATAGACAAATGTCAGCACTAAAAAAAAAAAGACTGAATTTATTCTAATGTGATTCTTTTTTATTCTAATAGTCATGATAGTAGAATTATAGAAAGATTTTAAGAATAGCAGAAATAATAAAACTTGCTGTCTTCGGATGTACTTTTGTTTGCATTCGTATTACCTTGTTCCATCAATTAGTAAAATCAAGAAAATGGACATTGATGTTGTCGTGACTTCTGTCGATGCTGCACACTTTAAAGTTGTTTTGTTGTATATATCTATCTATTCTATCCAGGAATGCACTTGACGGTCTAGCTGAAAAATAGCTCCTTATTGAAAGTGAGCCTTCCATCGTGTATCCGTCTATAAACAAAACCAACCAAGCACGTACTTATTGAAAAAAAAAAGAGGGAATAAAGGTTCGTTAAATACTTTGAACCATTGTAAATCTTACCCAAGCGTTATCTCATACCCGAAATTGAAAAAACAAAAATAAAGAAATAATAAGTACTCTTTTGTACATTATGACATTTCTTTTTGGCTTTGTTCATTCGAAAGAGAACGTAAAATTGAGGCACCACAGATTATAATGATAACTGTCATGTATGCCAAATCACAATACCTTAGCAGCCGTTTGTATTGCAATTGCAAAAAACAAAACAATAAAACAAATTAACTTGGAGTATCATAAACTTAATGCATAATTATTCCTCCAGGATTTTTTTTTTCTCAATCTGTTCATTTTTGCCTCGGACTGTAAGGGCATGTATCTTAATTGCAAAACTTCAAGATATAAGTGAGCTTTGCCTATATCTACAAAATACATGCAAAAGCCAAAGCTGAGTCATTTTAAAAAGCATACAATGAACTTTATCATATACGGTTAATTTTAATCCTTCATGTGTCAATATGATGGCGCAATATATATGGCGTTCAACCAAGTGCATTACATGCATACAGTACGTATGTTTGTATGTATACAGACATAGCATGATTATTTCGACTTGGTGATGGTTATTCAATTTCAATTTCAATTTCAATTTTATTTTTCATACTTCTCAATGAAGGAATGTACAGCAAATATAATAAAACATAGTGAATCATAATATCCGGCTTGGATGTACAGTAAATTAATGTAAGAATATAAAACATAGTGGTCAATCATCGTACGTTTGGTTCTATGTATAACGCTAAAGAAATATGACGGAACCTACTTAAAAGCGAGCTTGTTAAGCGTAGGTCCCAAATTCTGAACAGAGTGTAAAGATGAGGAGCACGGATGCAACGTAGGACCACAATAAAGAGAAACAAAAATGAAAGGCAAAAATACCTGGTGTACTAAGAGAATCTTCTCAATACATTAATAGTGATATACAGACAACCACATTCTGCAGATGTAAGAACAGTTGATTTAACAATGTTGACAATAGTGTAGTAGTATGATTTGAATAACGGTGAAGAGAAAACAACTCGACATGCGAGTCCTCGGAGGAGATACGGGAAACCTAAAAAGTGAACATACAAGTACTAACATTCAAAGAAAATTTGGAATAAATTAGAATTAGAATTACCAGCCAGTATAGCCAGTATATTCAAGACTTGCACCTAGTATTCGGCCTCTGTTTTAACCGAAAGCGAACTTTGGGTTTGTCCTCCATTCCGCGTCCACATCTCCAATTGTGTGGGAACGTACAAAACATTGTCAACCATAATGTCATCCTTAGAATCAGCTGCCATCCTCTCACACTCCTCATCTTTGACAAACAACACGAGGTTGTCTCGTTTTTCTAGGCCGGACTCTTCCGGAGAGGTATTCCCGTCCACCCCATGTGCGATGTCATCTTCTTCGGGACTGTTATGATGAGTAATGATGGCGCATGCTTTCTTTATCGTCCTCCGACCTATCTCCGGACCTCCTGGTGAGGATGTCACCACTATCTCCCCTTTCCGCTCCCCCAACATCGGTTCTCCTTTTACCATGGCAGACGGTGCTGCCGCATCTGACAGACTTGGCCCGCTGCAGGCGCGGCTTCCCGCATCCTCATCTGGGATTGAGCTGTATATGTGGTCGATGCTGGAAAGATCTTGGTCGCCCACACCAGAGGAGGCTGGCTGGCTTACCGTGGACATTTCTATGCCCTCGTCAGTAGGAAGCTCTTCAGGACTTAACGTGACATACAGTGGGCTGGGATCAGTCGAGGCCTGGACACTACGCAGAAGAATTCTGTGCTTTCTGAGGTCCATAAGCGTGACGGGGGCAAGGCAAAGAATAACACAAGATTACTGTAATACATCAAACACAGAACATGATCAAACACTTTACCATCATTTTTATGTCCATTTCTATGTTTGCTAATACATATTATTTTCTTATTATCCAACACAGTATTTAGTAATGTATTTCGAAATTGTTACATTTTGCATTGTATGGAGATGTTACTGTTTTCCTGAATTGTAATGGCAATAATTTACTTGGAAACCTCGAAAACTCTATTGAATGACTATTTTCTAATGAGCTAAAGCGTTGGACTCTTTTTAACATTTTTTGCTTGGAATAATTGGAATATTTTATAGTATGTGTATCAACTGAACATTCTGTTTGGGGTTTTATTCGTGTGTTGTTTTATCACTATATTATATTTTCTTTTTTGCTTTGAGTCGTGAAAATTGAGTTTGTTTACATTGTTTATGGTATTTCCGGAAAACCCTAAACATCAAAAAGACTATACTTTTTAGAGTGTTATCTCCTGTTAATATTTTTTTTTTTTTTTTTTTAGCTTTTCGCATGTGAAAGAAAGCATTGAACTGAAATATAGTTTGAACTTATAATGTCCTTGGAAAAATTTGGGCAATAATGCAAACAATAGTTTTGAAGAAGATGTTATTGGCAAAGTAATAACTTAAAGTATTCTGTCTCCGCATTCACCTTTTATTTTTATTTTTATTTTTAATGAAACAAGATTACACTTCCTTATTAGTTTTGATATTTAAAATAGATCAACCATTTATAACGAGAACAGGGGTGGGAATGCAAAATATTCAAAATAAGTGTCAATGTTTCCTTTATAGTTCGACGTGGAGAGGTAATTACGTTTTTCAGTTCAGTTTCAGTTTCAGTAAGTTTTATTTCTCCACTTGTACATAACAAAAGATAAGTAATTTTATAGTATGTATATCAACTGAACATTCTGTTTGGGGTTTTATTCGTGTGTTGTTTTTTTCACTATATTATATTTTCTTTTTTGCTTTGAATCGTGAAAATTGAATTTGTTTACATTGTTTATGGTATTTCCGGAAAATCCTAAACACCAAAAAGACTATAGTTTTTAGAGTGTTATCTCCTGTTAATATTGTCGGTTTTTTTGTTTTTAGCTTTTCGCATGTAAAAGAAAGCATTGAATTGAAATATAGTTTGAACTTATAATGTCGTTGGAAAAATTTGGGCAATAATGCAAACAATAGTTTTGAAGAAGACTGCTATTGGCAAAGTAATAACTTAAAGTATTCTATCTCTGCATTCACCTTTTATTTCTATTTTTAGTTTTAATGAAACAAGATTACGCTTCCTTATTAGTTTTGATATTTAAAGTAGACCAACCATTTTTAACAAGAAAAGGGGTGGGAATGCAAAATATTCAAAATAAGTGTCAATGTTTCCTTTATAGTTCGACGTGGAGAGGTAAATACGTATTGAATTGTATCACCCTGCCATACAGTACACATACAACCTGTGTTTCTAGGTATAGTATGTGTGTGTGTGTGTGTGTGTGTGTGTGTGTCTATAGCAGCTGTCTGATGAGATATTATTCAACCGTCTTTGCCATTTTATTTTTGTATAAAGCAGCTCAAGCTTACCGACGAATTCGTAACCACTGCAAAGTGCTGAACACCAGCAACAAAAGCAAAATGGCGACAATTGCAGCTCCCACTAATCGAAAATATCGCATTGCGGTGGAAGCTGAAATGGAAAAACACCAATTCGTGCTGTTCATAGTAATCATACAGTTACACTCATATACACGTACATTTTATGCTTTCAAAATTTGTAGAAATAGACATGTAAAACAGACAAAACCGAAATCCTTCGATACACATGAAAGTGTCTAAAAATCGTAAACCCAACATCTATTTCCCATACGATATCTTAATGTTCGAAATATCAAACAAAATATGTTTAGATATGCAGCAAAACACCATCCTTCACATATAAGAGTAATATTTCCACCTAACGCCGACATGTCATATCATTCGTGTAAACAATCCTAGCATGAAACTTGCATACACCTTCTTAAAACAGCATTTTTATTATAATCGAATATCAACAGGACACACTTCCCTTTTACGGACAGGGACCTTAAGCATTCACTCCGTGTCAGACGAAATATATATATATTATATATATATATATATATATATATATATACACATATATATACATGTATATATATATTTGCATTGAAGAGAGATTTTCATCCACTTGTTATATTGCAAAGTAAACTGGGGTACTTTGCCCCAAAACAACAGCAACAACAAACTCTAGTTACATTTTGTATTTTTTTTTCGCTGTATAAATCATAATGCAAACGCCAACAACTGAGTAATAGAATTCGTTGATGACTAAAGATGACTGAAAACTATACAAACAAATTGTACTAAGTGTCATTAATCCTTGTCAAGATACAAACAAAAACATCAAATTAATCACCTAATGCAACTGAAAATAGGCACGGCGGATAACCACGTTGCAATCGAACATAAATCACGACACACACACACACATATATTTTTAAAAAGAAAGCAAATTTTGTGAACGTGGTGGCGGTGGGAGGCAATAATAGGGATGGTTATACACTTATGACTATCAGATAACGGTTTTGTAATATAACTTCACATTTCCTATACGCTTTCAACAGTAAAACCGATGATATTGTGATTAACAACCAAAGGCTCACCGGGCTGCAGTGACGAAGTGTAGCTGTCCTTATCCCGTGTTGGTTGCAGCATCGTCGTCCCTTGCCGTGGCTGTGACGCATTCGTTGTGCTATAAACATGGGGTCTAGAATCAGTTCCTGTTATTCAAAAAAAAAAGAAAGGACAGAAGTTACATTATTTTGATTATCAAAAAAAAAAATCATCGTTGCGGTCATAAGGATCCATTAAGCATGTAGAACCTAACACTAAAAACTAAACAACGTCAATGAGAAAATAAAACGTATCAAACGTCTTCGTTTTTGTGACAATTAGGATTGATGCCATTTACCGAAATCTGTAACTTAATTCCACAGTCCACACGTCTTTCTCCTAATCCATGCACGAGGTACGAAAGATTCAAATTCAAATAATTCATATACGACCTGTATATGATAACAATAGCCATAGTCACAGAGCTAAAAAAGGACCTTTAACATTGCTTAAACGCTTTTACTAACAGTCGTTAGGGTCATACGCTTATTAATGATACCACGAATCTACTTTCTCAACGATATCCACACACTTGTTCAGATGAAAGAAAGAGATCATCATTTTAAAATGTTCGTGGATTTATTTTCATTTCAGTAACCACTGCCAGAAAATTTCCATCGTTTATTTTACATGATTTCATTGGAAAATAAACATAGTGTCAACCCCGCATGCTGGTCAGCCTATTTTTTATTGACCACGTGATTGAAAGCAATTATTTCGATCTTGCTCGGATATGCAAATCTCGGGGATGATAGGATTACTATAAGCAGTTACTTAACGTAAATTTGGCAAAAGTTAAGTTATCAAAATAATTATCGCAGGGGCCGCGGAACCGGGGGGCTGGGGGGATGCAATCCCCCCCCCCCCCCCCACACACACACACACACTTTTGGTTCGTGAAAAAAAAGAAAAGAAAGAAAGAAAAAAAGGGGGAAATCGGGGAAAAAATCACAACACCCATAAATGTGAATTTCCAAAGACTCCGCCCTTATACATAAAGTTCTAAGCACTGCGTAGCAAAAAAAAAAAGAAAAAAAAATGGGGGGGGGGGATGCGATGGGGGCGGTTGCCCCTTTAAGATTCTGAATAATTCTGAGTGCACAAGACTTATCACTTACATTCCGAAAAAATCAATAGTTCCCTCAAGTACAAGGTGAATACAGTATCCCCTTTAAATCAACCCTTTCCTCTCTCAGGTCCCCCGATCACTTTTTTTTTTTGGGGGTAATTTCCCAAAAAATTCCATCAAATAAATTGTGCGTATACGAGATATCTCAATTTCAACTTTAAAAAGGCAAATAAAAAAAGCCCCCTCGCACGGAAAGGGGTGGGGATAGCACTCTCCCACGCTTTCTCCCTGTTTGCCCCCCCCCCCCCCCTCCCTCCCTCCCTGTGAATACAAGTAGACTATGGCTACACTTTGAGTTTTCCAAATATATGACACAAAATGTGTGCACCAAAACGTTTAACATTTACTGCACAGAATCTCCCTCATGTAGGAGGGAGAATAGAGCTTATCCCCTCCCACATCATCCTGCTATATGTCTCCTTCCACAGACTTGCAGTTCTCTGACTGACAAATTTCCAGATATTACAACAGAAATGTGCGCCAGATTGTTGAATTTCAGTTCTAAAAATGGGGGGAAAAAGCTCCCTGGAATATTGGAGGGGTATCTTGCCACCCTCCGTTTGATTGGTCCCCTCTGTCTATAGACTTAGTACACTTTGGGGAATGACAATTTCCCACAAAAAGTGTGCTTCAGATCGCTTTATTTCAATTCTAAAAACGCAAAAGCTCTGTCGAGCGGGAGGGGGTAACCCCCTCCCGAACCCTCCCCCTCTACCTCATTAGACTTTGTACATACACACAGATGATGCACACGAGGAATAAGAGCTAAATGCCGTGATTTTGCTATTAACACTTCCCTGAAAACAGCTCTAATTATTTCCATTATCATGATTATTATTTTTTTTTTTTTTTGGGGGGGGGGAGCTTATTGCACCAAAAGTTTGCACCAGATCGCTGAATTTCAGGTCTAAAAACGTAAAATCACCTTCGTGTGGAAGTAGAAAAATCCCTTATCCTCGTGTGCATGCCTTTTAAATTCGTTGTTTGGTAAGAATTAATACAAGAAGTTTATTTAAATGATAATTTATAGGCATAATTGTTCAATAATAATCCACATCAAAATATCCTGCTACCTTAAAAAAAGTGGGGCCGTTTCAAGTCGATAAAGCACGCAAAAACATGCATCAAATTGCACCATTTACAACATCAAAATGCAACAACTGCTCAGCGTGGGAGGGGAAACCCCCCTTGACCTTGACACCCCCCCCCCGGTCCCGCAGCCCCCCCCCCCCCCCCACACACACACACTGAAAAAACGTTCCGCGGCCCCTGTATCGTTGGTGATTAGCGCGTTAATTACAAAAATAGAAATAGGCTAAAAACTAGTCTTGAACTGAAAGTTCATTTAATAAACCAGTTTGTTGACATCAATGAATCGCATAGAACATAACATTCGTATTCCATTACTGTTGTGAGTCTGTGTGTGTGTGTGTGTGTGTGTGTGTGTGTTTGAAAAAATGGTTGTACTCTATGTTGGAAAAATGATTTAGCAGCACAAGAGACAAGAATACAGCTGCTTATTTTTGTTCATACTAATTTCATCATTAACATGGACGTGATATTGAATGAAATTCAGATAAAGAATATCATTAATAAAGTTTGTGAGCTTGTGTGTTTTGTGTGTGATTTTGCTGCTGAGTACTTCTTCAGTAAATTCCTGCTGACGCTGTTAGTTGTGCCCCGTCTTGTAAGACGAGCGATCAAAACAAGTGTTGGATATCATAAAACTTGGAATTGACTACGAATATCTCTCTTATTATAAAGATGATATTGAAGGTGGATTGATATGAAATACTTCTTAGTTTGAATATTTATATTTGCTCTATTCATTATTTTCTTTCATTTTTTTTTTTTTTTGATGGTCAGGGGTGTACATACAAGGCAGTCTAAATATCATTAATAGGCTTTAGGCCTCGACTAATCGATCCCTTTTGTGCAATGAGAGTGCCCTACAACTGTATACGAACAATATCCTTAAAAACTGCTGTTTAACAGGGCAGTAAGTTCAGGCAGCTGTACAGACAGTTGTCAGATTATCCTCAAGGCCTCGTGCACTTGTTTCTTCACACGCATGCATTTTCTAAGATTGTTTTATTATGTTTAGGTTTATTCTCTTGTATTACTCTGTTGAACAAATCCGTATAGTAGAATATGTTTCACGATGTTGTATTTATGCTATATATTATATTCATTCAAATACATATTAGGTAGTACCTTGTAGCACATGGACATTAAGGAGCTCTTGAACCGCAGTCGAATATAAAGATATATAGTTTTTGAGCTGAACAAAGGACCTTTTGTCATTAGTATCACAGTAATCTTTTGTAGAAATATCACATTTATTGGAGCCATTAACAAGCCATAATCATTTCATGAAGCTGCATTTTTTATAGAAAGTGATACAAAAATAAACAATATTAAACAAACGAACAAACATATAAACAAACAAAACAAACGAATGAAAACAAGTATTAGTGATGTTATGCATTATAAGGCAATGGAAGAGGGTTCACTTTCCAGTTATCCTATTAGCTTGAGTTTTCTTTTAAACAGTTTTTCTAGACTCAATGATTTTCCCCGAGTATATTTTCTCCGTCCGTCACGTAGGAAGAATGCAAAAGTGTGCATTAAAACTCTATTGATGGCACGAAAAGAGAAAACATGCAGTTCCTTTGACACTCTAACATAATCATTAATAAAACAGATATTATGAGTGTGTCAAGTTTTAGATTAACGTGACAATCCTGACAGAGTGGTTGCTACGGAGTTTCAAAACCATCTAAAACTACCCAAAGGGTGAGTCCATAAATTTCAATAGACCCTTACTTCATGTTTGTCTGCATAATTTGAACAGGTTATTATCAGTTACTTTGGTACTTAAGGGACGTTGTGCTGTGATGACTTTTGCTACTACGGAATTAAACGTTCGATTTTTCTTTTTTCTTTTTTATGCAAAGTTAAAAAAAAAATGTACCAACAAAAGAATGGAGACTTTTGGGGTTAGAAGTCAGTACTGCCTGTTTGGAATAGTAAGGCTAAATCAGATTCGATTTGAATTAATCAACAGAGTTCTTTAATTTACCAGAGCGCCCAGACTCGACTATTGCAACAACTTCATCTGTTGAAGATTGCGTCTGCGAGGGTGCTGATGGTGAACTTGTAGAAGTTTCTCCTGGGTTAGAAATCACAATAAATAATAGACAAGTTCAAGTAATTACTGCTGCCATGCACATTTAACGAAGAGAAAGTACGACACTATTATGAAAAGCAGAGAGTAACCCCAAAATGAGTGACACTTCACGGAATCACGCAAATTTAAATAGGTCAATTACTTGAAGTGACGTGAATTACAAAAGAAAACAAGTGCAGTGCTTTAGTTTTTGTATAATGACAACGGGTTGATATAAAGGAAGAAATGAATCTATACATCTAAGTAATCTCACAGCATGTCACTCGTTTCCAATGTACCTATAGGAAAGTTTGTCAATGTTTAATCAATCATTGAATGAAGTCGTACTTTATATACTGCTGTGTTATTGGTTTATTCGATGTACAAAGCTGAGTATTCCAATTGTATCTGAGAGAGGAGCAATGATTATTATAGGTGACTGCAGAAATGACGTGGGAAACTTTGTTAGAATAGAGGTTGCTGTGTTTGTATGTTATAACATGTTCTTGATGTGGAATAAGTCCGGAAGCTATTGACGTACGAATAGTGGCTGAATTAACGGACATCAACTATGTGATTTTGAGACACTTTCATTACGTTGAACATGAAACAATGGTATAAGTAATGCAACCAAATAAACAAAAAATATATATACTATATATTTTACGAGTAAAATGTGGTAGATACAGGATATAAGATACACGATACAGGACATCCAAATGACACTCACGTCATACATTACAAATGCATAATGGCGACGGCAAATGTTTATGACTGGGGCTCAAATTCCCATGGTAAATATTTATTGAATTGTCAAAATTATTATTTCTTATTACTACATGTGCCACCTTTTCACACTTGCGACGACTATGTACATTGGTCGCATTACTGAATAAAATCCTAGTTTTCATTCCTTCAGTCAAATGCTATTCCAATAGTGTTGATAGAGGTAGCGCTGGCGCGCAAAGTTTGAAAAGAGTAAATTGATTGAAATTGAAATTTTAATTATGAGGGTGTTCTTGTCCCTTCCTGCCTCCTCCTTCGTGAAGCCCCAACACACCGACTACCACTACGCCTTTTTATTATTTCCTCCGAAATCGCTGAATCGAGAATAAAATGAAATTCGCTGTTTTATTCACATTACAAATACCTATATGAATTGATTCGTATGTAATATATATATATATATATATATATAATATATATATATATATATTACGTAGAAGATTAGTCAATCCGGACATCAAAACAAAAGCAATGGTGGCTACTTGGACTTTTATTTCATTTTGGGATTAACAAACCTTGTTATTTTTTGTACTGTTTTTGTCTCGGAATTATCTACCTTCGGAATAAAGAGCCATAGGAATATCGAACTGTACCGATACCATATCTGCAGCTGCAATCACTACTCTTGACACTACTTCTGTTATAAAAGAGGAACACAGGGCAAAGTGAAACACCCCCATTAAACCTATGTATATTCAGTCTTGAACCTAAAGCTCGTGCACCAAGATCCCTCTAGGGATGCTCCATCTTTTGATATCAGAGTTGTGTAAATAAGTAATTGTATGTGTGTCTTTAGGGAAAATATCTGTTTTGGGTACCTCAAAACCAACAATAAATGATGACTATATATTTTATGCCAAATTATCATGCTTATATGAAATAGTATCTCGAAAGCCATGGTAACAACGATGCATGGATTTCAATTCAATTCAATTCAGTTCAAAATGATTTTATTTCCATATAAATTTATATAAAGTAATTTAAGCTTCCATAAATCGTGATATCAGGGCTAGCAAATATTGGCCGACGTCACAGTGATGCATCTTGGGAAAATTATACATGGTTGGGGCAGAGTGGACGGGGCAAGGTGGAACATAACTAATGGGCTTGTGGGTAAAATGAAGTTTGGTGCGTTTCCACGCACGCCGCATGCCTTGCGTTTTGCATTCCACTTTGCCCCAGTGGTCTGGGGCAATGTGGAATTTTTGTACTTTTTTCAAATCATAGTAATTGATAAAACTGATAATTTGAAAACAAATTTTACTGCCATTTGTTAGGGGTGGTCCTCAGGTAATAGTATAAACAAAAAAAAAAATCTTGCTTTTCTCTGCTTTGAATTCCCGTTTTGGCTGGACAAACATTTTTTGGTCCACTTTGCCCCCGGGTTCCCCTTAACGTCAAAATTTCGCAAACTTTTATGAGTACAAGGCAGGTATGAGAATATCTACCTTCAATGGCTCGAAGCTGGATCCAAAATCCTGACTTATTCCTAGTGTAATCACTGGTGAAAACGACTGTGAGAAGTGACGTCGTTGAATTAAAGTTCCAATTCCGCAGGAGAGCACCTGTCCGATAACCAGTGAAATTTATAACTGAACCTCTCACTGTCCCGTATCCATTCTCCCCGTCCTCTTCGGCAAAGTACAGAAAATCCTCATTTTCTTCCATAGCGAACGATTTGAAGTCGACGGAAATAAGACTGTCCTCTCGAACTTGAAATCTCAAAAGACGATAAGAATTGTCCCTGTAGTTGGAAGGGTAGTTTGGCGATGTCAGGTTGAAGAGCACTTCATGTTCCAGCTTTATGTATTCTGCAATACGAAACAAATTGAATGAATAATCAGGTGCAACATTTGCCCAGATTATTGTTTGGTGTGGAGTCCGATAGTCTCTTTTTTTTTTCAATGTTTGACAGCAGTTAACAACTACAGAACCCTTAGCTAAGACCAAAAAAAAAAAAAAAAATAAGGAAGACATTGTGAAATCAAGCACACATAGTCACACGCATGCATACACGCACACACTAATAAACAAACGAATGACCGCTAAAGAGAGCTGTTGGAATCACCGGCAATGGCCGTATTGTGAATGGATGAAATTTTAGAAATGATATTCATCACTAAATTACGTGTTGTATATCGAAGATGTACATGTTGATACGCAAATAAAAAAAAATAATAACAACCAAAACAACAACACAAACCCTGTCTTATTTTCCCAAATAGGAAGACACGTAAGACGTATACGTTTGTCAATCATATGCTATTATTCTGAAGCTCTTTATCCGTCATGAGTAGGTTGATTAAAATAAAAAATAAAAACGCTAAAAACGATGCAGGAATGTTATAGTATAAATTAGTCGAAGTCCCCCCCCCCCCTCCCTTTTCCCCCCATAACGTATTCTAGACATGCTAGCCTCCGTCCTCTATAGGCTTCGTCTTTGTTGTTGTCTTCTCGGAATGTGTCCGTCATGTCGTTATTTCCTTGACATGTTGCTAGATTAATATGTCACATTAAATGCACTAACAAACATAATTTTTGATATCTTTTGAGATGTGTACCAATGGCATTATACTAAATAAATGACATTGACAACCTCAAAAGGGACTTGTATTGAAAAGAATTTGCTGTGGCGAATATTCCTCTCCATTAAAGACAACATCATATTACATCAGAAAAACAAAAATCAAAACTATATTAATGATTTTTGTGTTTTGAAGTTTAAATGTAATCCAAAACGGACATGAAACTCACCTGGTCCTTGCATCGCTGTCACATTCATTTCTACGTTTCCGAAATACCGTCTGGAGAACTGCTTATATATTACCCACACTGCATTACTTATAGTAATAACAGGTTCAGGGAATGTGTTTCCACTGAAAGAAGCCAGCTTTATGTCCTGTGTCGCTGTTTGATTGACCTGCACAGTTTCTATAATACATAGAGATTCATATCCAGGAGTTAGCCGAAATGTATCGAATGAAATCAAAATTTTGTTCCCTGCGCTGGATGTGATGTTCCATTTTGTAACTTCAGTAACATTCCGGATGGATATTAGTGTGCTTCCGTCAATGTGAACATATTCTGAAAAAAAAAAACACACACACACACGAAATGATGAAGGAGTTACTACTTTTTGTTATCATTACTGTCATAATTAACATTATGTCATTGTAATCATCCTAGAAGAATGTCGCAAAGAAGAAGTTTTCATAGAGACTATACAATCAACAAGAAGGAAACACATGACTTTCACTGACAATGGAAGTACTAAATGTCCACCGAACGGATGAAATAAACATTGGTATTTGCCTATATTGCACAAATTGCACAATACTTTAATAGCTATAATCAAACTGTCTATAATGTGACTTTGAAAATCGCACACAGCTTTGAAAAGAGCAGTTGTTCAATAGTCAGTCTTCGTGAAGATAGGTTGCAGTGACTACTCTGTATTTTCCAGCTTTGCTTCATTTTTGACTTTACAAATTATACGAAAAAAAAAATGTTAAGAAGTCAGGCTATGAATGAGATACAGGAATACAACTAATATACAGGAATACAATGGCGTATAATTTTGCATGCCACTCTGAATCTTATTTTCTGTAATGTTATGTATAAGACAACAGTTGTGTTCCAAATTGTAGTTACTATGAATACACGAATTTTATATCAAGAGCATTGTATGTAGGTCCTACAAATAACCAGCCATAACTATAACGGATAAGAATCTTTTGATATGACCAAATACAGATCGTAGTAGCACGCTTACTAACTTGTTATCGCCATACTCGAACGAATGAACCAAGCGAAAATCAGAATCCAGACACCAGAAAAAGCCATGTTTTAAAAATATTCCCTTGTGATCATGATAGTCCTGAATGCAAGCTGCTGGAAATAACCACTTCTTTTACAGCTATAGTTGAAGCAGTCAGTCGTATTTCTTCAGTTAGTGTGGTATAATCGAAAACTGGTAAAAGGCCTAGCGATATCTTGGTATCCAATCAAAGGCCTCGTTTCCCATCCCTTTCGCTTGTCTTGCCTTTCTGTCTGTTTATCTGTCTGTCTGTCCTTCGTTTACTGACAAGATGATGATGATGCTTCCCGGTTTCATTAGCCTTTGTGAAAGGCCCACGCGTTGTGGCATTTGCAAGAGAAGAGAGAGAGAGAGAGAGAGAGCGATGCCACACGAAATGGTGCGTAAGAGAGAGTCATATTTATGAGAAAATTGTGTCTTGAAGCAACGCTTTTGACTTACTGAATTTCGCTATTGCAGCGTTTGGTACCGAGAAATCACAAAGCCTGTCTGTCAAAGTGACTAACTATATTTGGCATTCAACCAGGATATATCGAGCGAAATTACAATGTTCTTTTTTTTTTTTGTTTATTGCATTTCTTTCTTGGTGGAGTGTGGAAAACAGAATTTAGCAGTATTCCCCGTATGCACTGAAAAGGGGCTTGTTTCAAATTAATAGCAGTCTTCTTGAATATCCTTTTTTAACTATTTTTTTCTCTCTCTCCAACCAAAGAGATGGTAATTATAACTGTTTCTCCTGATTACTAGTCTTTGTCAAAGACCCTCCTACTGTGCAAGGGTAACAAGCAGAGGGTCGTCACACAGCCCATGGACCTAATTATACAAGGACATTCATCGTATCGTTAATTAATTCATGCACCTGTACATCTCAAAAGCGCCAAAAAGACATTTTTAACACGTTTCACTGCTTTGATCCCATGATCGTCACCGCCATCAAACCAGGAGAAGAACAAGACGGAGATTCGAGAAATCTAAAACTATATGCGCAGAAGAAAATAACTCACAAAAATAAAGTAAATATGAATGTGCAGTTGTGGTGTATGTTGGGAAATCACGCCTCAAACAATTTCGCTTGGGAGAGGCAGGCAGTTTTTAAAAGAAAGCTAACATTTTGGCAGAATGATTGTCATTTGTGATTTCAATGTTTCACTTTTCTGCAGCTTATTCCAGAGCAAAAAGGGATGGTAATGGTAGAGAACAGGTATATCTTGCCATTAGGCAAGGTCTTATGCGTGTGCGAAAATGTGCGAATCAGTAAGTACCCATCTTTTGTCACAAAATTTGTCTTGTTCTCAGGTTTTGCTGCTCATCTTCAAGTTTGATGCAAATAAGGTCTGAAGGTACAGACAGGTAAGACATTTGCTCCTCCGACATTTGCTCCGGAGACAAATGCTCCGGCGACAGTTGCTCCAGCGACAAATGAAAGTTAAGAACATAAAACACGACACCGTCAGCGTTGGAATAAGAATTAAATTAAAATTGAAATACATTAATTTTAAGCGCCCCGTCCAGCAGGGGCGAAAATTTTGCAATTTTCAGTTATATTATTGACAAGTTTTAGACAAGAAAAGTGCCTTATTGTTTAATTTTGTCTTTCATTGACTGATTTATCAATTATTTCTTAACCTTCCGGGGGCACATTCGTTCCCCCCGAAGAAAAAGTCTTGGGGGGGGGGGAGGGCAAGGGCCCACTATGTCTCCCGCTCCGGCGCCCACGTGTTCAATTCAATTCAATTCAATTCAATTCAATTCAATTTATTGATCTGATCCAAACAAAAAGGATTACAATAAATTTTCGACAAATAGTATATGAATTTCATAATTGAGGAAATAACGAAATAATATGACTTTCACAATTTTCAAAATAACAAACTAATATGACTTTTACAATTGACAAAATAACAAATACATGAATAGCAAAATCAGAAAATACGTATCGATGAAACATTACCATTAACATAATTCAGCGAACTGTAACATTGCTAATAGTGTTATCAAAGTAATAAGTGGGGTATCATGATGATTAACTACTGAAATAAAATCATAGATTTCTTCTGGCCATGTTTTAACACCCCTCCCCCCCCCCCCCAGAAACCCAATAACAAATCCATTATCCACGTATTCTTTTTCGCACTAGGAAATAATGTAAATTTTAGATCCACATATAGGTTTATAATCAGGGGGCAACCTTTTTTTTTAATCCTCGCTCTTTCTCTTCTCCTTTCCCTTTTCTTTTTTTTTTTCTTTAGTTTTTTTTTCTTTCTCTTTCTTTTTTTTTAAGCAAAATCATAGGGGGCGCCTTGGCTCCTCCCTGCACCCATACATAAATAAAAAACAAACCAGTAAACAAACAAAACAAAAAGCCCATTAGGGATGTTTTGGATTGCGTGTACGCTTTAAACAAATACCCTTGTCGCTGGCTATTTCTTTTTTTTTTTTCAATTTTTGTAATTTGTTGAAGACACCACGCTTCATTCCGAAAAAGAGTACTTATGGCAAAGAAGCGAAGGAGTAGCAATTGCAATGGAGCCATAGCCAGTCATGGATACTCCGCGTGCGGCAACCCTGATGGACGAGAAAAAAGGACTCTAGCTTTTTTTTTCTTTCCTCTTTCCTTTTATATTACATTTTCCTTGAAAAAAAATATTTCCCTTTCTTCTTTCTCATTTCGTCCTTCAGTTTTCCTCTTCTTTCTTTTCCCTTTCCCTTCCCCTTTCTTTCTTCTTTCCTCTCCTTTTATTTTCCCTTGTGAATTTTTGAATTTCCCTTGTGAATTTTTGAAATTCATTCGGGGCAGTCTAGCCCCTGCCCCCTCCCCGCTGTGACGCCACATGGTAACTAGGTATGATCGAAAGCAAAAAGTCTATAGAATAAAACTGCACAAGTTCGGTCGAGATGAAAACAATTCAGGAAACAGAATAACATGATAGGGAACGAAGGTATGAGACGTCTTCAAATAATAATTATTAGATAGTCATTAAAAAACTACAGATTTCTCCTTATTTTGTTTATCAAGAGGGCCCACCGTAAGTCCGAAAAATGTTCTTTCTGTAGAAAGTCGCAGAGACAGTGAGTCTGAATAAAAAAAAAAATACCAGAATGAAAGAAATCAAAGAAAATAAAGAAAAAAGAAGAAATAATGAATGCATGCAAAGAAAGAAGGAATTAAAGAAACAAAGAAAAAAAAATAGAAAAAAAGAAAAGAATGAGTAAAAAGAAGCAGGAATTCAGAGAAAAGAAAGAAAGGAAGAAGAAAGAGAGAAACAAAGAATGAACGAAAGACATAAATAAATAAAGAAAGAAAGTAAAAAATGAATGAAGAAAGAGGGGGAGGAGGGAAGGAAAGGAAAGAGAGAGAGAAAGAAAGAAAATGAATAAAGAAAGAAATGAAGAGGAAAGAAAGAGAGAAAAAGAAGATAAGAGAAAGAAAGAGAAAGAGAAAAAAGAAAGATAGAATGAACGCTATCTTAGCATGTATACAAGTTTGAGTTGATGTGAATTACGTGTTATGCGTTGCGCTACGTCATCGTGCAAAACAAATTTGTTTTGTGTGTGGGGGGGGGGGGGTGCGGGTGTGTGGGGGTGTGGGTGTGTGTCAAGGAGGGGATTATCTACAATAATTCGATATACGTGCGCTATATCGTATAGTCTTTTCCAAACCGTTACGAATAATGTCCTGAAACAAAAGCTTGACAAGCACACAGTTTGAATATCCAACGAAGAACAATAATGGGGGAAATGTGACAAGATTGAATTATCACGTTACGCAGCTTATAACAATGCAATATACATGATTATGAGTAAGGGAGTATACAAAATACGAAGATTACATTCCTGCAATACCAATTATCAATATAAAGAATATACGATCTAACATTTTTCTTGAAACATTGACCTTCAATCTATTGTGTCACCTTCAGGAAAGTTCCAGAGACTTGGATCAGTATGTGAAAGCGTAATTTGAGTTAATGATATTGTGAGAAGAAGAAAATATGGGTTTCCTTGTTTAATTGTGTATTTTTGTTATTTCGTTTCATTCGTTATCTTTATTAAGGATTCTCCATTTGATCTCTCAAAAGTAATTAAAAAAGAGTCAATATGCAATATGCAATAGTCAATATTGACAAAATAGTCAATATTGTCGCTGGAGTAAATGTCGCCAGAGCAAATGTCGTACCTGTCTTCAGACTTTTGCATCATATGACGTCAGAGCAAATGCCGTAGGAGCAATCACCGGAGCAAATGTCCTACCAGTCCTGTCTGAAGGTACAGACGTACCTTCAGACTTTTGCATTAGGCCTATACGACGTCGGAGCATTTGCGGTAGGAGCAATTGTCGCCGGAGCAAATGTCCCCGGAGCAAATGTCGCACATTATAGGAGCAATTGTCGTAGGAGCAATTATCGCCGGAGCAAATGTCGCCGGAGCATTTGACGCCAGAGCAATTGTCGTAGGAACAATTGTCACAGGAGCAATTGTCGCCAGAGCAAATATCGCCGGAGCATTTGTCGGCGGAGCAAATGTCGCCGGAGCATAATTTTTGTCGCCGTAGCAAATATCGCCGGAGTATTTGTCGCGGAGCATTTGTCGCATTTTTTCGGAGTAATTGTCGTCGGAGCATTTGTCGCAGGAGCATAATAGTCTTGTCGCCGATTTGTGACAGCCTGAATAAAATCCTGTAGGGGAGATGCAGGAGAGTTGAGCCACTTTTGCTAGTTTTGGAAATATTTCCTAATTAATCATTGCGTATAACAAGTGTTAGGTACCAAATTGAAGTAAAGCTATAAAGTTGTCTTATACCTATGAAATTTTATTTTAGATCATTGCCTAATTGAAAAAAAAAAATACAAAAAATGGCAAGTGGCTCAAGACTCCCGCAGTGTAAGGAGAGTTGATCCATGCCTTCAGGAGATTTGAGCCAGCTTTAGAAGACATGTGTTAAAAAAAAAAAAAAAAATCAAATTCAAATTGTTACTAACCAGTTGAACCATTTGTTGGAGAGTTGAGCCATGATGTAAACAGATAAAGATTAATTTTTAAAATGGGCTTACAAGTAGCCAGAAATAAATCTTAACTTACAAAACTGTGTGCTTTTTCTCTCTTACATTCAATTTAAAAAGTTCAAACACTCATTATAATTTATATGCATTCCCCATAAAAATCCCTCTCGGTGAAGTTCTGCTTTATGATATTTTGGAATGGGACTTCATTATATTTACTAATCACCTCCTTATGTCTTAGATAGGATAATCTTTTGCAAAATGAAGCAAAGTAAAAGCAAACCATTTATCGGAACTGCAAGCCGAATCTTAGAAATGGTAGAAAGTGACAAGGCACCATTATTTTAGACACATACAAAATAAATGTTAAAGTTATTCATATTATCGTAATATAAACAAACACATATTCCTTTCCAGAGTGCTTGAGTTATTATCAACTTCTGTCTAATTCCACGATAGGCATGGCACGTGAATAAAAACTCAGGCAAGTAGTGTATTCATGAGATGATTAACAAAAAAAAAAAAATCATGAACTTTGAGAGAATAAAAACTACTCTTTCTGGTTAGTAAAGTACAACAATTTTCTGGTGCTATTGCAGCAGAAAAGAACTGCAGAGCCGAATCTTAAAAATGGTAGAAAGTGACAAGGCACCATTATTTTAGACACATACAAAATAAATGTTAAAGTTATTCATATTATCGTAATATAAACAAACACATATTCCTTTCCAGAGTGCTTGAGTTACTATCAACTTCTGTCTAATTCCACGATAGGCATGGCACGTGAATAAAAACTCAGGCAAGTAGTGTATTCATGAGATGATTAACAAAAAAAAAAATCATGAACTTTGAGAGAATAAAAACTACTCTTTCTGGTTAGTAAAGTACAACAATTTTCTGGTGCTATTGCAACAGAAAAGTAGTCATTTATGTTCAACAATGCGTGTACACTTTTTACATAGGTATGTGAAAAGCCAAAATCATTTATAAAGGTAAATACACAATGATTCATGCCATCAGGGATTTGCTGATATTTCCTTTGGAGGCCTAATATACAACCTCTTGAGAGACATTTTCACCGTCGAAACGAATGTTAAAATCATGCATTTTAAACCCCCATGTGTTTGTGGATTAAAATAGTGGCCCAACTCTCTTCTGACTGCCTTGCTAAACTCTGCTAAAATCAAGGTGGCCATTTTTAACTTTCCTTGCACGTATCAAAATCAGCAAATCAAAAATCGATCCATCAAATTCATCGACAACAACAATGGGAACGAGATTCCACATATATCACTGACTAACCGGTTGCTGTCATTTGAGTACATTGTAATCATTGGAAAATCTAATACCTGAAACCCGCAATGTTTTATTCATTTTTCTGCTGTCTTTTATTTTTATTTTGTGTGTGTGTGTGACCCATGTCTTTGTTGTGCTGTACCACCTCTGATTGCTCGTGCTTAAATGACAGTAATGTTAAGCGCTACCAACAGAGGGCGCAAGTGCTGCATATTCTGTGAATTCTAACCAAGTTTGAGGTGGTGCAGAGACTCCAACTCTCCCGCTTTCGTCGGGAGATATCCCGCCGAAAGCCCATTTTTGCAAAATATCCCGTTCTCCCGCTTGAGAAAAAAAAAAATTCCCACTTTTGAATTTTAATAGTTCAAAACCATATATCACATCATACCGGACATTGATATGAGTAACAGCTGAATAGTCTACAATTTCATTTTAAGGTGATTTGAATATGACAACATGAATCAGTTTCATTAAATCCATGACTAATTTAGGTTCCAGATTTTGGTCAAACCAATGACATGGATGTGGGTGTGTGCTTACAATGACCCTGAACAATAGACATGAATACTACGAATACCACTTTCTCATAGCGGTGCAGACAAGGCTTCTGGTCTCTTGCTCCAAGGCACATGAATGCTTTATTGATAATTCATCACGATGCTCCCCATCCAAAGAAAAAGGTTGATGTCGAGTCTTGACATGTAATATGTGTGTGTGTGTGTGTGTGTGCGTGTGTGCGTATGTGCGTGCGTATGTGCGTGCGTGTGTACGTACGTGCGTACGCGCTATGATTTCTTATTACGAATGGCAACATTACCTGTTCTTGGTCCCTTACAACACATTCGCCTTTCACACACACACACACACACACACACATTAACCTGACATAAACCCAGAGGATGTAAATCAACTTTGGGATGTTAAAATGCGAGGGATCGCCGAAGCGATGCAGCTTTTTTTTTTTTTTGTAATATATATTGAAACAAAGAAAGGGAAAACTGACCAGAAACAAATGATAAATAGTGAAAACTTTGAGCAAAGAAAATGGGTTTCCATCAGGATTCGAACCCAAGACCTCCTGACATGCCTAATTACTAGACCGGTGCTCTACCGACTGAGCTATAGAAAGCCCTAGTTCGGTGTTCGCCCCATAACCCTTCTATTCTATGATATGTACTGTATATGTATATATATATATATATATATATATATATATATATACATATATATATATATATATATATATATATATATATATATATATATATATATACATATATATATATATATATATATATATATATATATATATATATATATTATACCTCTCTTTTGTGTGCATTTAATTTTTCAGTAGACATAAGATTTCGTTACCAGATCTAAAGAAAGAATCCATGCATCCGAAAAAAGGTTTCGGTAATTACCGGCGCGGCTGGTCCACAATCCTGAGGGCAAAATGCGCTGTCAATGAGTTTTCATAGTTGCCAATCCAAATCCGTTAAAGTATTATAACGATGTCCTCGGAAACAGAAGTTTTATTTCGCTATCCCGAAATTTCGTTATTACCGAACAAAATAACAGTATATGATGAAAGCACGCAAACCAAGTATGCACATATTGTATGTTGATTATGGAATAAGCCTACTCATCATACATATGCTGGCAAGCTGTGTCAAATGTGATGCTATCTCATTATTTTCTTTTTATTTTTAATCTAAGAGAGAGCATGATGTTTTTTGTACATTCAAGCTTAGCTTGAAAACACTTGTTTACAAAGTAATAGTTTAAGGATTTGGAATTATATACACGCATTGAAAGAGGAGAATGAGTACAAACAAATCCTTTTATTGGCACCAACAACATCACCATTGCAACAACCATCATTCCTGTTCAGATTTCTAGCGTGGTTACTGCCATAATGATTAACATGCTATTCGCATGAGTGCGCTCAGGATTATTGTCGAATGTAGAATTGCTGAAATATTAGGTCAGATTGATGACATAACAGCAGCAGAATATCGAACGCATATATTCTTTCACTCAAGAAAAATGTAACAAGGAAGAATCCGGAAAATGACATTGTGAATAAGTTGCGGAATTTTATTCTCTGGCGATTTACATGAAATGTTGAATACATTTGTTGTTGTTGTTTTTTTCTCTCTCTCTTCCAACAGTTCAAGTTCTTATATTCTGCAATATCTAAGTGCAATCTAGTTGTAGGAGTACATACAAGCATGGGAAAAGACAGAAATACGTGAGCTATTGTAAATGTTACGTATCGTAAGATCACCCCTCCCATAACAAAATAGACAAGAGAAAAGTGCTTTTCTCAAAAAAAGAAGAAGTAATAACCACAATCATAATCAAACTCTCTGGTTTGGTTATTAATGACAACATTTAGATCAGGATGACTATTCTGAGTAATTATCCTTTTAATTCAAAGTAGGTATTTTAACTTCCTATTTTTCAGGGTCTTAATAAACGCATTCAGCAAAATCTACGTAGTCGTTGCCAAATATATTACGTAATCCCCATCTGAAGAACTCGTTGCGCCGCTTATATTCTATATACAGTATGAATGCGTAAACAATTAAGAGAGTCATTGATTTAATATCTCATATCGTATTTCCAATCTAGCAAAATCCACTATACAATGCATGATATGTCCTTCTGTCACAAGAACTTACTTGGCCATTGGCTATACTTGTGAAAATGCGGCAAAGATAATTGATAGCGTACAAAAATTTCCGTTCACTATTATAATTATTAAAGCCCAGCGTCCAAAGTGAAATATGCGCGGTAATTTAGTATGTCAATCTTGTGTCTTAAACTTGTCAGCGATGAAATTCAAAAGGACAGGATGAAATACAAGCAAAATAAATGCGGTGTGACATGCTGTGCCGCTATTCCTCTGCGCTGACTTGGGGTGAGCCTTATACAAGATTTGTGTGCATACACAGTCATTATTGAGTATTATGGGTTTTTTGGTCAATCTATCCTATACTGACATTATTTTCCCTACACAACGACAACAACAGCAACACATTTTATTCATGTGAGCGACAGTTTGCCCGTATTTGTAATTTGTTATTATGCTTTATGATATGATACACTACGTGTAAAAAACATTGCCATCTTTCTTTCATTTGAAGAGTCATAATACCTTGGCTGTTTTTATATGCAAAGTAACAGTAAGGACACCAAGTTCCAATGATAAAATAGCTGAAATAAAAGTAAATCTCCCGTTACCTAGGATTGATTAACAAGTGAATGGATAATCTTAACATACATGGATGAATATTAATGAAATAAAGCAGAGAATAAAATTCGTTAAGCAATGTTTAGTGCATGCCCCATATAAGAACACATGTCATAATTATAAAAACCTAAAAGAAAAAAAAATAGAGAGAATCAAACGTAGCCTTAAACGTTGGAAGGCATTTTGGAAAAGAATATGAGAGGACTTTTGTTTCCCTTTATTCGATTTCCGAAGTGGCTGATGGACAACCGTATACAGGTGACCGATCAATCATACAAAACGGCTTGGCGCTTTTCAAAATCAACATCTCCATTTCTCTTCCAGGAGTATTGTCCCGCAGCTAACATGGGTAAAATGAAGAAAAAGAAGAACATTAAGGAAAGAAATGTTTCGGGTTATAGAAAACTCTCAAAAGTTGTTGACATTTTACAGTATTCTATCAGTAAAGTAGATGTAAAGATAGTTTCCCAAATAAAAACAAAGAACAGATTGATGTCTGGCCAGGTAGTTCACCTGCTCAAATAGAGAAAGAAAGAAAAAAAAAACAGCGACAGTAGAAAACAAAAACAACAACGACAACAACAACAACTTACAAACATGGGAAAAAAGGGGGGAAATGAGGGCGAATCAAAGCTAGGCAAACATCAGTTCCCCCAACCGATATATGGATGAACTGCGAAATATAGAAAGTCTTTATATGAGGGAAAGGGGGGTATGTTATATATCTTAGCCAGTTAGCAATTCTATTCAAATTACATATATGTTTTTAAAAATGTGACAAAAATGAAAATACTTGTTGTTGCTTTACAACAGCTTTCTGGTGGTTCGAGTAGTGATCTCTAACACACACACACAAACACACACACACAAACACACAAATTAGAATATTTATCAAAAATATTTGCAACAATGCTCCCAATATAAAGACATCTGATTTCAATATCCATTATAGGTCCACAAGTCTTACTCGTTACATATCAAAGCAAGGAAGCATGAGATCCGGTATGGTCAAAACATAGATTCCCGTTTAATATACATAAAGGTTGGGAAATGACACCATTTAAAAGATGGAAACTGAGGGAATATTAGAGCATTCCTATTTGAGCAATTATGTACAAGATACAATTTGAATAAAAAAAACACGCAAACTTACAGGCATGGTAACAAAGAGGAAAACATACACAAAATTATACAAATCAAACGTGCGTACACGAGAAACGGTTGTACACAAGCCATTAAAACAAAACAATCAAACAAGAGTAAATAAAATCAAGACGGGGAAAGATTAAAAAAAAAGGAGAAAGAAGCACACACACACATTCACCTCCACACAAATGCACACACCCACACACACACACAAACAAGCACACCCATGCCTCCGAATATCTAAAGTCAATCAATCAATCAAGCTATTAAAGCATTAATGCAATGCCGTTTAAATGAGTTAACAGATGTAGCGTTTCGAATGAAATCAGGTAAAATGTTCCAAATTTTAGATCCATGATAATGAAAGAATTTTTTATTTAATATCAAGTTCTGGGGAGATTGATATTAAGAGGACAGTTAGTTGAATACATCCGACACATTTATCTAGTTTGAAAAAAAAAAGAAATTTCGTTGGCTCTAAGTACGTTGGGGTCAGTCCATTAACAATTTTGTATACAAAAACACAAAATAGGTACTGGATTCTGGATTGGGTCACTGATTGCCAGTCTAGTCTCTGAAGCATTATCTTGTGTGAGGTAAAAAAAAAAAGAATATTGCATTGAGTATTAATTGCGCGAATCTGTTCTGGAGCTTCTGTAACCTTGTTTTGTAACAACTGGCTGCATTTCCCCACACAACATTACAGGTATCGTGGTGGGGTAAAAGTCCTACTATGGTATATTAACCCTTTGTCCTTGAAAGGTAACAGATCATCCTAGAAATTTTCTGCACGGTGTGGGCAATGCGCTTGGCCCATTTCATGTGGCTGTCTATTATCACACCAAGGCACTTAAAATCGTTCACTTGCTCAATGGGATAGTTTCCGTGCTGCACTGTAGGTGAAATGTCTTTGTCTTTGTTTTCCTTTAGAACCTATTAACATGATTTTTTTTTATTGTATTCAGTGAAAGAACATTTTTGTCCAACCACTCGCAGAGTTTTCTCATTTCCGTTTGAAGCAGCTCTGAGATAACATTGCCATTCTTCGAGAGGACAAACACGGCTGTGTTGTCCGCATACAGACAAACTTTGGTATTACAGTCAAAAGGCATTTGACACATGTCATTAATGAAAACGGAAAACAACAACGGTCCCAGAAGTGACCCCTGTGGTACACCTATTCGAACAGACTTTAAATCCGACATTACCCCATTTACAGATATGCATTGTTCTCTCTCGGTAAAGTAACTGGTGAACCATGAGAGCACACTCTCTGTATAACCATACTTTGACAGTTTATCAAGCAAAATACTATGACTTACTGAGTCAAAAGCACGTTTAAAGTCAAGGAAAATTGCCCCGGTCAGGCACCCCTCATCAATATTTCTTAGGAAAAAAAATCATTCAGATCAATTAATGCAGTGTGTGTGGAATGCATCGGTCGAAAGCCAGACTGCCAGTCGCTTAATAGATTATTGTTTTCCAAATAGGCGTACAACCTACCATGAGCAATTTTTTTTCAAGTACTTTCATCACATCTGAGAGTGCAGAAATTACTGTTATTACGAACATTCTTTTTGTTCCCACTTTCATAAACTGATGTCATCCTGCTCCTTTTCCACTCCTTTGGTATTTGGCCCGTTTTAAGTGAAACGTTAAAAATATACGTAAGGGGCTAACTTATGAATGATACATCCTTTTTAAGAGCAGATTGGAGAACAGACTCTGTACTTTAAAAATTTGAATGAGTCATTTGAACAAATACGGGCGTAAGTAGAGCATTTTTTTTAAAGTACCCGGTAATCGGTTTATAATAACACTGAGAATGCGGTACAACCATAATTTATGTGACCCTGCATCACAAAACCACCAAAAAGTCGCCACGGATAAAGTTTTAGTTAAGGGCAGATTCTGTATAAGACAACAGACCCTATGCTTTAAAATGATGTGTAATTCAAAACATATGGAGTTTCCTAACCTATGATATAGAGAAAGTATAACACACTCTCGTAGAGTGTTTACTGAGAAAAGGGGCTTTGAAGTTGAAAGTCTATTCAAGCGCTTAAGCTCCATCAAGCCGTGCTCTGTGCAATAAATTTGACAAAAAACAAGATGTAAATGTCCTCAGTAACCACAATGAAGGAATTATCAGATTAAAATGAAATTTTACACACTGTATAAGTACATTCTATATCACTATAATTACTAAAAATCACTAAAAATAACAATAATAATAATAACAACAACAATAACGAAAGAGATGGGATAAAATACTCGTAGTAAAATAATTAACATGATAAGAAACAAACAATCAGATGTCTATCGACCATCATCATTATACCTTTCTTTATATAGATTCATTGAATATGTAATGTTCATTTTGATTGTTAATTTTTGAGGTTTAGTCATAAATATGAAAAAGGGAGAAATTTCACCTGGCCAAGAATTCAATTCCCCGCCTGTTGTAGAGGAAGAAAGAGAGAGAGAAAAAAAAATATTGATTGGAAATGAGAAGGAATTAAAACATTTTAAGATATCAATATGTACACGTTTGTTGATTTTGTTTGAAGTATAAAAAATAATGGAAAATGAAATATCTAAGCTCCGAAGATAAGGACTAGCCACTTTGACAAGTACGGTTATTCGGCTTAAGTGAAAACAAATCATGTAATGAGAGATATGAAAGTGAATACTCATTGTAATATAATAAACGTAAAAATTAACAGCAAAGAAATACATGTTTATTTACATTATCAATTTACAAATCATTCTTGAATAAACCTTTATTGAATATGATACGGTCGTTTATAAAAAGTTTAGTCTTTTTATCAAGTCAAGTCGATTCAGGTTATTATTCATTCAACAAAAAAGTGAAACAGAATACAAAGCACGCATGAAACAATTATTGTGTTAGATCAATTGAACAAAAAAAAAAAAACAAACAAACAAACAAAAACAAACCAACGCATTGTGCATCGTAGAGTATGTAATAAGATATAATGTGTACACTTAAAGGGGATGGCTAGTAACTGATCAGTGGGAATGCTGGGGGATGATTGTTCCAGTCCTTGTGGGATTCATTTAAGAGCACATTATATATTCATTGTTGTGTGAAAATTATGTGCTTAAGAATGGTCTCATATTCAAGTAATGTGACGGGGTGATCGTTAATGGTCGCCCCGTCACTGTGCAGGCACGCTAACCTGGAAAATTTAAAGTACACATTACTTGAATATGAGACCATTCTGAAGCAAATAATTTTCACACAACAATGAAAAATGAAATGAAATGAAAAAAATGATTAAAAATGAATGGAATGGAGAGAGCCGCTAAATGCTTTTGAAACTTGATTGAAAATAATGGAAAAGTGAGATACCTTTATTTCCGATTAGAAGAGACGAGGAATAAACCATCTAACCGAGTACAGTCCTTCAGCTAAAATGATGACAAAAAAATAATGAAAAATGAGAGAGATTAAAACGTATTCTCGTAATAACGTGAGCAACGTATAATAAAAAAGAAACAGCGAAAACAAGTGTTTATATACCATTATCAGTTTACTATCATTCTTTAACATCCCAATCATTGGTTATAATAGCGTTCGTTTTGATTATCATTTTCCGAGGTTAAGTAAATTTATAGCAAGAACAATGGAAAAAAAAACCTTTCGTGACATAAAATTTACTTCCCCATCTGTAATGAATGAAGAAATGGGTTTAAAGGGGATGGCTAGTAACTGATCAGTGGGAATCAGTGGGAATCACTGGGAATACTGGGAGATGATTGTTCCAATTCTTGTGGGATTCATTTAAGAATACATTATATATCTATTGTCGTGTGAAAATTATTTACTTCAAAATGGTCTCATATTCAAGTAATGTGTTTCCAGGCTAGCATGCCTGTACAGTGACGGGGCATTAAACTGCACATTAAACATTGAATATGAGACCGTTCTGAAGCAAATGATTTTCACACGACAATAGATATATAATGTACTCTTAAATGAATCCCACAAGAATTGGAACAATCATCCCCCAGCATTCACACTGATTCCCACTGTACTAGCCATCCCGTAAAAAAAAATAAATAAATAAATAAAATGATACGGTCGGTTATGTAAAGTTTAGTTTTTCTTTTTATCAATTCAAGTCGATTCAGTTTATTATCCATTCAACAAAAAAGTGAAACAGAATACAAAGCATGCATGAAAAAATTATTGTGTTAGATCAATTGAACAAAAAACAAACCAACGCAATGTACATCGCAGAGTATGTAATAAGATATGATGTGTACACTTAAGTAGAAAAACAAAGAACATCTCTGCATTCTTTGAAGGTTGACAGGAAAAGCATGAAAAAGTATGGTCCGCTAAAAAGAAAAAACACAATGAATATCTATACATCATCTTAAAGGAAACCAAAATCCAAAGATCAATGCATCAGTGCATCAGTGAAAGTTTGAGGAAAATCGAACAATCGATGCAAAAGTTATGAATTTTTAAAGTTTTGGTGTTGGAACCGCTGGATGAGGAGCCTACTATAGACGTCAAGTGTGGACAACAATAATAAAGAAAATATAAAGGGAATTCCCCTCCCCCCACCGCGAAATTTACTTTTCCAGCATAATGAAAGAGCACTTCACTAAACGCTTTTAGAAAGCAGAGGGAGCAATTGCTATCCTTAACATATGTCAGTATCAAGTTGATGGAATGAGTAATTTTCATGAAAAATGATTTCTTTTTTTTTTTTGCGTATGGAATTACCCTTTATATTTTCTCTATATTGTTGTCCACACATGACGTCATAACCTCTGGCAGTCTCCTCATCCAGCGGTTTCAACACCAAAACTTTAAAAAATCCATAACTTTTGCATCGATTGTCCGATTTTCCTCAAACTTTCACTGATGTGTTTTAGTTATGTTGCTGCTTTCACTCAATCCACATTTCTCTTTGGGTTGTGGTTTTCTTTATAATAACCACTTATTACTTTCAAGAACAATATACTGTATTCAGGCTAATCTAACAATGTTTAACCTGAAGGCACTATTAATTATTAACAGCCGTGTGCAAAGAATGGTAAAAAAAAAAAAAAAACTTACAAAAGTACTTCACACATATGCGCATGCACTTGCCCACACACGTGATAAAAAAAAAAAAAAAAAAAAAAAAAAAATCTTTATATGATAAAAGGCAGCCGATCGCCATCCCTAATGGTATGTAAACTCCGAACGACCGAAGTTTGTGCATGCAACTGCACAATGCCAGGCTCGGTGCTATATCCATAAACGTGTGGGACAATGCTGCCACTGAGACACGTGTGTGTGTGTGCGCATGTGTGTGTACGCATCATACACAAACATTGTCACCGCGAGCTGAGGTGATTGGAGGAGAGAGGCCAGAAGACGCGCGCGCGCGCGCGTGTGTGTGTGTGTGTGTGCATGTGTGTGTACGCATCATACACAAATATTGTCACCGCGAGCTGCGGTGATTGGAGGAGAGAGGCCAGAAGACGCGTGGCTCTTTTGGCCTCTCTTCATGCGCACTGAGTGTGTGCGTCCATTCGGAAGCTCACGTGGCTCGCTCGGACAGCCATTTTGGGTTACAGAGAGCGCTCTTGTAGCCTACGCGTTTTGTTCGCTGACCCATTGAGCCATTGATACAGAATGGGGGAGGCAGCGTGTTGCGTTCGTCTCCGTGCCGCACAAACCACTCGCCACGACTGAGTGCCTTTAATCAAGGGATAAATCTCACCTGGCCAAGAATTCACTTCCCCAGCTGTTATGCATAAAGGAGAAATAGCGAGAGAGATAGAGAGAGAGGGAGAGAGAAGGAAAGAGACACAGAGAGAGAGAGAGAGAGAACTTCAGCTTCTATGACAGGAGATAAGAAGGAATTGGACCACTCTCATTCGTGGCGTGTACAAATTCTGTTGATTGATGTTTAGGTATACAAGAAATAGTGGAAAAGTTAAATACCTGAGGTTCCGATTATACGTTCCAACAGCTTTGAGGAGTCCGGTTCTTCAGGTGAAAGGGAAGACAAACGAATTCGATAAGAGAGATGAAAGAAATAATCTTTGCAATAATTATGATCAACCTAAAAAAAAAAAAACACTATGCAAACAAAAGTGGTGTTTATTTACTATTGATGTCATTGTCTCATGCTTGGATATATTATCATTTAATGTGTGATGTTCATTTTCATTATCTGTTGCTGAAGTTTAGTCATTGAATTAAATGGTCTCATATTCAAGTAATGTGCAGTTTAATGTTTCCAGGTTAGCATGCCTGTACAGTGACGGGGCGATCGTAAACGGCCCGTTAATGATCGCCCCGTCACTGTACAGGCATGCTAACCTGAAAACATTGAACTGCACATTACTTGAATATAATGAGACCATTCTGACAACTCTGAAGCAAATAATTTTCACACAACAATAGATATATAATGTACTCTTAAATGAATCCCACAAAGGATTGGAACAATCATCCCCCAGCATTCCCACTGATTCCCACTGATCAGGTAGTAGCCATCCCTTTTAACTAATCTATTTTTTTTAAGGTACAATATGGAACACTGCGTGCTGACAAAGGAGACTTTGAATTGTACGGTCTATTCACGCATTAAATCTTATCGAGCCGTAGTAGCTGTGCAAAAAAGAGAGAAAAATCCACAATTTTAAATTCGTCTTATGAGCCCACATTTTTGAATTTTGTACAAGAACGATTGTTCTTTCGGAACAAAAACCTCACAAGATTGACTAGGTAATCCCGATTTACCAACATTGAGTCCTCACTGAAAATCAGGGCGTGTGACCTTAGACCAAAAAAACAAAAAGAATTGTTGCATTGGCGTAACCCGCCCGACCCTAAAAATTCCGCCGACCCCATGTTTTTTTATTATTTTTTTTTTTGCTATTGATATCAAATATCTTGTTGATTGCGATCGCGATCGCACAAACCCGGAAGTGGAAACGGCTCTGGGGATATCGGATGTACGAGGGAGAGATCTAGCGCCTCGCATTTATAAGCCTTCCTTGATCAGTACGTCATCTGTTTCCAACACGGACACGTACTCTAACAAGATTTATTCAGTGTGTACGTAGCATTCAGACTGCGATGTATTGTGCACAGTTTTGCCATAGGTTTCTTGTGTAGAGAACTTACACGAATCTGTATATGTGGGACTGTAATAGAGATCGCCGTGTGCGATGAAAAGATCGTACATATGGGTCAATTTGCATCTATCATATCTAAGTCAAAATAGTAAAATATGAGGTGAAAACATTCAGGATAGGGATTTCAACATCTTTAAATTCTGTGAAGGGGTATAATTCCAGTAATATCGGCCTCATAAATGATTTGTAGAATAGATGAACACAGCACATTCGGTGCAGCAGTTGTAACTGTTTACTGAGCTGAGCACGAGTTTTACACGTAAAATGCAGGTAGCAAAAAAAAAAAAAAAAAAAAAAAAATCCGCCCGACCGACCCTATTTGAAAATCTCATGTTACGCCAATGCAACAATTTTTTTGGGGGCCTTATTGTTGGTTTTGTGATGCACAGTCACATATAATCAACGTTACCATTATCATCGTACTATCACGCTGCGATATATTACTACTGAATATCCAATGTTCAGTTTGATTATCTGTTTCGGAGGTTTACTCATTAAGCAAAAACAAGGGAGCGTTTTTCCTTGGCCGAGGATCCACTTCCCAGGCTGTAATAGGTAAAGAAAGACAGACTTAGAGAAGAAAGAAAATGCTTATATATAATGGAAAGTAAATAGGAATTGCAACATTTTCATTTGAGGAATGTGCAAGTTTGTCAATTGCTTTTCAGGTACTGATAAGAGGATATAATGGAAATGTGAAATATCTGAAAATCCGAAGAGCTGTCCTATCTGCTTTGACGAGTCCGTATTTTGCAGCTAAAGGACGACAAAAATAGACATCATCGACAGATCGAGAGGAATAAAAAAATATTCTTGTAGCAACGTATTAGGCGTTTTCACATCAGCCCGATGTTTCGAAATAGCGCGCTTTTTTCTGACTTGGGAAATTAAAAAATATCTCGAGCTCGGATTTTTATCGGGCTGATATGAAAACGCCAAATGTAAAAAAAGAAGAAGAAATAACAAACATACAAGTATTCATTTACCATAATCATTATGCTATTCATCTCAAACTTTATACGCAGGAAAGACAGGCATGGCAAGGAATGCAGTTTCTCAACTAGATTGGAGAGAGAGAAAAGAAAGAAAGAAAGAAAGAAAGAAAGAAAGAAAGAAAGAGATACACAGAAAAGAGAATGATAAAGAATGACAATCATGGAAAATTAGGAAGAATCAACTCTTTCTCATTCCTGCAATTTAAACAGGCTATTAATTCTTCATAAAGTATGTGGTGGAAAAAAAAGAAAGGAACATTAAAAATACCTGAAGTTATTTTTCCATACATGCTCACCTGAGTTCAGCAGCTGTCCAAGCTTCTTCAATAATTCCTTGACATCTACCGCGGCTGCACAATAAGAGACAAGCCAACAAGTATAATGCCAGTAATGTCGTTTTTATTGCAACAAGGCATGGACATACACATTAAAGTTGGACTATGGTAATTTCACTTTATGAGTCTTCTTTTAGCTGCACACTTATGCACGGAATCATATCGCAACATGTTTTTGTGGTTTTTTTTTCTTTCAACTTTATTTTTCATTTCCAGTAAATAAACAGGGAAAATTATATACAGTGCAATAACAGAACATATTTGTAATAATTTCAAAAACGTAAATTAACAAAATACATTTGATCACGAGTAACAACATAAATGCATTTTTGAAGGTATATACATAATATGCATAATACAAGGATTGGAATGGAAATGGATGGAGGGTCCTACTAAAAAGCAAAGCTTGTACGGTATGGGACCCTCAGAAAATACATAAGAGAACGAATAAATTCGTTCCTGGCTCTCTACACTCCACAACTTTTGAGTATGTCGAATTACGGTCCTTTTTTCCGTTTTATACGAAGGTATGCACAATTCCGAAACATATCACTATATATAAAGTCGTAATCACCCTTTGCCTCAATCCCCACCTTTATGTCAAAGCAAGATCTGTTTTCATCATATTCCCGAGTTATATGCACCCATTCTCATTGTGAGCCTTCACATTTACTAATCCCAAAAGTTGCGATGTTTTCCCAGAGGCAAAGAAGTTATAGAGCTGGCTACTATAATGTGCGAAGCCACAAGGACAAAAACATTTAGCGTTTTCCAGCTTGATAGAATAAAGATGCATTTAACTTTGATGTTTACTACACAAAATTCATTCGACTCTTTCCATTCTTATGCTGAAAAATGATTACGCTGTGCGCTGTGTCATGTCTTTTGTTAGTCACATTAATATGACAGAACATGCAAGTTATGCTGAGTCGAGAGGAAGGTGCATTCCAATTTTTTTTTTTGTTAAACATTTCAGTACTTTAGCAATGATTGACAGATGAGGTCATCTCAAGAATATCAATATTGATTGGTTTGGAAGGATTTTTTGTGGGCGTTCCCAAGTAATCTAAAGAAAAATAGATGAAAAAATCGTTAAAAAGTGTTTCTAGATATTTGTTTTACCGCAAAAGTCATGTTGAGGGTATCATAAATCAGCACTAATCAACATGCATTTGGATTTCAGGGCCCCTTTACCAGCATTCCTTCGTAAATGGACAGGATGACGACCACGACTTGCCTCACCTCCTCTCCTATATTGTGTTGTTGTTGTATTTAATGGAATTATTAAATTCCACTCCTCTCTTGATTTTTTAAAGTTACGTTACTCTTCTCTCCCAAGAGTTCTCCTACAATATGCGATCACTATAGACGTTTTTTATTTGATTTGATTTGATTTGATTTGATTTATTTCCACACTCAACCAAATACAAATTGAATACAAACTTCAAAAGCACAAAGACAACGAATAACAAGTGCATTGATATAAAACGATAATGTAACAGTGCACAAATTAGATACACATAAGCAAGTGCATTGAGCAGTATACATACATAGAAACATAAAATAGAATATACAGTATTTTTTTTTTCAGTGAATAACAGAGATCACTGAATGCAGGAGACCACCATCGTGAGCGATTAAGCTTGAAATGGATGGGGCCTCATATTCAAGGTTACAAAAATAAGGAATTGGCGTTTCACCTGCCTTTGTACAAAAAGGTACATACTTTAGATGCTGTGTGCCGAATTTCAATCTCCCCATACCGTTGGTACATCTCATCGAACATTGGAAAATCAGTCATAAAATTTGAATTCATATGCACTGTTGAGTATTGCTGGGGAAATGACTGACTAGCTTTCTTTGCACGGTCCCTTGAAAATAAGAAACCCCTTTGAAATGACAAATGCAATTTTCCAGTGAAAAATACAAAATCTAACACAGCATTTCGCCACGCGCAAAACAGTTCCAACAGGAGTAAACTGCGATTTGTTTTTTTTTTTTTTTTTTCCTTTTTTTTTGTATCCTTGCATTGAATGCAAGCCGTCATGTGCTGGCAAGGTGGTACACTGTCAAACCAAATTTCTTCAAATCATTGTTTTGGTCAAGTTTTTAGAGTGAACTTGACAACAATTTCATGTTCAATAGAATACCAAAGGGCTATGGTATTTAACTGACATTTATAGTAGGGATGGTACAGTATTGGTGGAGATGAGAATTGGGCTTTTTTACTTTTTGCGAGATACCAAGAAAACACTTATGATGTAGTACAGAGCATACCATTTTAAGAGGAATTCAAAGTTTATTTGATGAAAATCGGGTTTGGAATGACTGAAACATCCAAAAACAAAGTAAAACAAAGCGATCGTAATAAAGTGTGGATATTTCAGCCATTTCAAATCCAATTTTCATCAAATAAACATTGAATTCCTCATAGAATTACATGCTTTTTCATATTTCGTAAGAGGTTTCTCATTATCTCACCAAAAAATGTTAGAAACCTGAAATTAGGTCTCGACCAAAACTATACTATCCCTATACTATCACTCATAATCGTGAAATATGGGATATTTGAAAATAAAAACAAACTGAATATGAAATCTACTATTTCTTTTTTCGTGGCTGGATGTAATACAGACCTCTATTTTTTGTTTGTTTGATCAATCATCGTTTTAAAGTTCAATTGATCCATATGTAAAATGCCGGTCCATTGTACTACGTTTATTATTATTATCATTTATTATTTTTTTTTTTTTTTTTGGCAAACGAAAAACCTAAAAACCTGAACCGTAATTTTGTGAAGAACAGCTGTGATGCGATATAGCACATTTCCCAAAATATAAACCGCCCTTCCTTGAACAATACTTTAGTGGCGAACTAATTCATCGTGAACTGCTTATTATCAGCGGTAGTAAAAGAAGTTATTTAACTCCCCGTATTACGTACCATCTTCCGATGTGGCAGAGGCATAACCCGCCAGGGCGGTGGAAATCAGACAGTATACGGCATTCATGGTTACTTTAGATGTCGTTCGATGAGTGATGTTCGATGATGATTTCCCAAGCTTTTTATTAGCCCCACAGCATAACAGTGCAAAAGGCGACACGCCTCATTTTCATTTGGCAAGACGCCAACCAATTAGCTTGCTATACAATTACTGTGAACTGTAAACCTTGAACTGATTCTGGTGTCTCAATAGGGCAACAGAAGATGTAATCCGGAATACACGTACATTACAATTCAAGTCTTGATTCATGCTTAGAAAAAAAAAAGTTAAAGTGAGACAATGTTTTTATTTTTGATAATCTTTGAATAATGATTCTTTGTGCATTATAGTGTTGACACCTTGAAATAGCTCAAGACGTTGAGCAGACAGGCATGCTTTAAAAAAAACCCCACAGCATAACAGTGCAAAAGGCGACACGCCTCATTTTCATTTGGCAAGACGCCAACCAATTAGCTTGCTATACAATTACTGTGAACTGTAAACCTTGAACTGATTCTGGTGTCTCAATAGGGCAACAGAAGATGTAATCCGGAATACACGTACATTACAATTCAAGTCTTGATTCATGCTTAGAAAAAAAAAAGTTAAAGTGAGACAATGTTTTTATTTTTGATAATCTTTGAATAATGATTCTTTGTGCATTATAGTGTTGACACCTTGAAATAGCTCAAGACGTTGAGCAGACAGGCATGCTTTAAATGAAAGTTGACAACAGCAAAACCAATGTTGAAATTTACCTTGCTAATTGTTAGAATGTTACGAGAAGAGCTTATCTTACCAAGCCGTGCTCAGTGCAATGAATGGGACAAAAAACAGGATGTAAAACAATGAAGGAATTATGAAATTGAAATCAAGAATGCACTGTTGACACATTCTATCCATGCGTAATACGAACTTTAAAAGCAGTAGCATCGTCCTTTCAAAAGCTATTTATTACAGTTGAAAGTGAAGAGTGCGTGAAGGGTTTTTAAGAAATAAAAATGGACCTCTTCGCGACAGCGTGTCCCAGAAAAAACGAAACCGGGTTTCCATGCAACTTTTTACTATCGAAATCATACATTTTCTTTACGAGCTATACGTCAATAGAAAGATAAACTTTTCTTCTTTCATTTGATGTACAACTTAATGTTCATTGTTCATGCATGACTGAGTTAGAACAATATAAAGTGGTGCTACCAAATTTTCATTTGCACGCGCAAATGGTGACTTAAGTGAATTTTTCAGACTTTTCACATTACGTTTTCGAAAAACAAAGTTCTTAACCCAAATATTCATATTTTCTTCTTTCATATGAGACCTTACGCGTCAAATATGATTATAAAATGGGTTCAAGAATGTAGCCAATTGGAAGCGCTGAAATGAGTAACGTGTGCGTACATTAATTTTTACTATCATGCACGGCCTTGTAGACAAGCGTAAAGTCACTGACGTCACAATGTTTACACTAGCAGTGCGCACTTAATCAGTTGTTACAAGTGCGTCGCGCGCTACCATACGCGCTGTCAATCCTGTAAACAACTTCTCGTTCGGGCTGCCAGCCGGCCTTTCTTGTGCACAACAATCATGTGGCGTACGTATACGCTTATACGTACAGTACTTACATGTGCGGGATTTCCGAGTGCGACGTGCGTAAATGTTTGGGACGAACATCCTCGGACGTCTTGACCCACAAAGGTACGTGAAAAACGCTGACAAATGCTGTTAGTTTTCGAATTTTTGACCCATTTTATAAAACAAATGATGCACAGGATTATTTCGTGGCGTTAGTGGAGGCGTAGCTCACTCTCGGGTATTTACAATGTAGTGTATGTTTCACAATTGTAAATACCCTCGAGTGCACTATACGCCTACACTAACGCACTCTATCCTGTGCGTCATTTGTATAATAACGCACGCTTGAGAAAAATCTGTATGAAAGCATGCTTCATTTCTGCCAATTCTACGGATAGTCGAAGAAAACAAGCATTCAGCTCTCCCGACATAACATTAGACAATGGGCTCATCTGCACCATGGAATTCACACAAAATAACCGCAGCGCTACAGTGAATGTTGTGTGTGTGTGTGTGGGGGGGGGGGGTATTTACAGAGAATGCTGTATGAGATGGACAGCCCTTTGTTGTCATTTATTTAGAATAAGCTATGAGACATAACCAATGATATTGAAGACTAATATTGTGAGTATTCTCAGGCAGTCCAATGGCTACGGGAAATCGTACAACTACGGGAAATCGTACAAATGTTCTGTAATTAAATACGCAGATGATACAGTAATCAGTGGATTTTTGAGACAAGATTCCCCAGAGTTTTTTCAGGAAGTTCAAAAGTTTGTGGACTGGTGTGATCAGTTCAGTTTGGTTCTTAATGCCCAAAAGACTAAGGAAATCATTTTTGATTTCCGTCGCTCCCCTTCATCATATTACCCACATGAGCCTTTGATGATTCATGGTCAACCCATAGAACAAGTGTCAGAGTATAAATACTTGGGAACAATAATTGACAACAAACTGAATTGGAATTAGAATTCACAAACAGTGGCAAAGAAGGCAAATCAGAGAATGTACTTTCTAAGGAAACTCAAGGAATTCCGATTAGATAACACCATTCTTGTATTGTTTTACCAATGTCTGATACAGAGTGTCATAACTTTCAATCTGCTTTGTTATGGGGGAAATTTGACAAATGAAAATCAGAAGAAGTTTGAACGAGTCAGGAAAGTGGCGCAACGAATTAATCGGTCAGAATTGCCCACTTTTACTATGTTGTATGAAAAGCAAGTTCTTATGAAGATTCACAGAATTATGCAAGATTTGACACACCCAATGCATGATATGTTCAGATATAACCGATCTGGTATTCGAATAATTGTTCCTAAAACTCAGCGATGTAGATTTAGACAATCATTTGTTCCAAATGCTATGCATATGTTTAATAACTCTGTGAAACGTTAGGATAAGTTTGGATGATATTGTCCCAAAGTCATTTGTATATGTTTACATTTTTGGAATGTGGCGCAATGAACTACTCGATCAGAATTGCCCACTTCTGATGTTGTATGAAAAGCAGGTTTTTATGAAGATTCACAGAATTATGCATGATTTGACATACCCAATGCAGTATATGTTCTCGTGTGATAAGTATGAAGTATTATGTGGAATATCAGTAGAGTATCAGTTCTTCTTTCTTGACGAAGCTTGTTTAGGGTGCGCTTAATCACCTGCGTTGCTACGCAACATACATTTTGGACATTTTACGAATGCGGCACAGTGTTGTATTGTTTTACCAATGTCTGATACAGAGTGTCATAACTTTTAATATGTTTTGTTATGGGGGAAATTTGACAAATGAAAATCAGAAGAAGTTTGAATAAGTCAGGAAAGTGGTGCAACGAATAACTCGGCCAGAATTGCCCACTTTTATTATGTTGTATGAAAAGCAAGTTTTTATGAAGATTCACAGAATTATGCAAGATTTGACACACTCTATGCATGATATGTTCAGATATAACCGATCTGGTATTTGAATAATTGTTTCTAAAACTCAGTGATGTAGATTTTGACAATTATTTGTCCCAAGTGTTATACATATGTTTAACAACTCTGGGAAACGTTAGGATAAGTTTGGAAGATATTGTCCCAAAGTTATTTGTATATGTTTAATTCTAGGAAAGTGACGCAACCAACTACTCGGTCAGAATTGCCCACTTCTGATGTTGTATGAAAAGCAGTTTTTATGAAGATTCACAGAATTATGCATGATTTGACATACCCAATGCAGTATATGTTCTCCTGTGATAAGCATGGAGCACAGTATTTAGTCCATGGGCCAGGCCAGATATTGGTACCATCTGAGGTGGCAAAACCTTATTAGTGTCATTTTGTTTGTCGGGCATAGATATGCTTATCAAGCTATGATAGCATTTCCAAATGAGTAGCTTAGTCCTAATAAATGAATTTTTAACCCGTTTGGTTTCGCTGTTATATCCCTTTACTTCTGAATCGAAACTAACCGCTATAGAAAGAAGAGCACTGTCTTCTGTATGTCCACAGGTGTTCTGTTGTAAACGTGGTGCGCTTAGTCTTTATTCAAGGCAGCGAAGGGAATATCCAAGGGTTATGATGTCCACAGCGCTTAGTCTTTATTCAAGACGGCGAAGGGAATATCCAAAGCTAATGATACAGTGTATATCCCTTTATCTAAAAAGCAAACAAAAAACAATTCCTAGTGGAAATTTTCAAAGGTCACACTCTGCCTGTCTTTGGTCAAAGAGCGTCAAAAATATTTGGCATTGGTCGGGTTGATGGCTGAAATCTATGACTAAGCTAATACTCTGGAAATGCTATTATACTTTTATAGCAAAATAATATTCCTTGGATATAGAATGCCATTTCAAAATGCACATCTAGAACTTGCCACCTCAGGTGGTACCAGTAACCCATTTTTCGGGTCTTGGCCCATGGACTACTTATGTGACAATTGTTTCCGTGTCTGTGTGTGTGTGTGTGTGTGTGTGTGTGTGTGTGTGTGTGTTTGTCTGATTAACACAATATCAGTTCTGGTAAACACTGCAAAAAAAAAACAATGTACCGTTATCATATCTAAAGTTACTAATAAAAGGAATTATCTATACTGTTTTTATACTATCCTCTCAACAAATACATCAGTTTTAAACAAAAATCACTCTGCTCATTTACAATAGTATTTATTATTACGTACTGTAGTGTACCGGTTCATTGTTTGATGGAAATAAAGCTACATTGGCGTGGCATTAGTGTTTTCACCTCAGCGTTTTCACCGGAAAATGATGAATAATCAAAAATACGGCAAAATCCACGAGGACTTGCTTTTTTTGTTTTGTTTTTTAGATAAAGGGATATACACTGTATCATAGGCTTTGGATATTCCCTTCGCCGTCTTGAATAAAGACTAAACGCACCGCGTTTAGCTCTGAACAGCATCACCCTTTGGATATTCCCTTCGCCGCCTTGAATAAACACTAAGCGCACCGCGTTTACAACAGAACACCTGTGGACATACCATGAGCTCCATGGACATACAGAAGACCGTGCTCTTGTTTCTATAGCGGGTAGCCTCGATTCAGAAATATAGGGATATAAAAACGAGACCAAATTGGTTAAAAATTCATTTATTAGGACTAAGTTACTCATTTGGAAATGCTATCATAGCTTAAGCATATCTATGCCCAACAAACAAAATGACACCAAAAAGGTATTGCCACCTGAGATGGTACCAATAACCAATTTTTCGCCTCTTGGCCCATGGACTAATTATTAGGAATACCAGTAGTGTATCAGCTTCTTTTTTTTTTTTTCTTGACGAAGCTTGATTGGGGGCTCTTAATCACCTGCGTTGCTACGCAACATACATTCCGGACATTTTACGAATGCGGCACAGTGTTTATGTTGGGGCACGCACGTGCCTATGGTATCAGTGCAGTGCAATACATGGTGTACTCAGCGCCTTGGTCACCGCCTCCTGGGCGTCGCGCGCATTGTAATTAAGGGTTTAGGGTCTGTTGATAATACTCTTGCTGCCTCATTATTGGCCGACGCTGCACAGGACTGGTAAGGATGCAGAGGGGGAGGAGTTTTATTTTGGGTGGGCCGCCTGCCCTTCGCGGCTTTCTCTGTGTAAACTTGAGCAGGGCAGCGCTATGTGCTGTGCTGTGCTGCGCTGTTTGGTGCTGGCTGCTGTTTTGTGCTGGCCAAGCACCTAGGCGAGTTGGTAGTTTAGACGTGGGGGTGTCGGAGGAAGACAATGGTGATTTTAGTGTATGTTTGTTACTACATGTCTCGTTTAACTCGCGGGTTTTGTGTACGATTTATTTTTTGAAGGGTAGTCTTGTGTTAATTGTTTTACTCTTGTTAAATGTTGGTGTACATGTATTTCCATTTTGGGGGTCTTTTATTGGCCAGGTGCTTTTAAGCCCCTCCTCATCTCTCACCAGTCAGTACCTTCGATCCAGCTTTCTTCTTCTCCTAACTTCTCTCTATGACATGATCTTTTTCCCTTCCATCTACTTTTTCATCATAACTTGCAGAGGAAATGGGAGGGATGAGGAGGGGGACGAGAAGTTAAAGGTATTAGCCCACATTTGTAAACCTGCAGCAATTGGTCTCATAGTTAGCATGGAGTTTGGGTATGATTGCAGTAACACCTGTGCAAAATTTCGTTCCAATTAGTCCATTACTTTCATAAAAATAAATGAAAATGCACCGTAATCCGTATGCATGCGTATAACGCTCGCTAGCGCCGGTCCACGTACGTGTTACATGTACAATGTACGTAGCTATAGCCCACGCTCGTCATTCGATTTTGGGTCGGGTTGACCCGGTTTGAAAATTGATTTTAAAACGATGATTTTCTCTCTTTTATCGAATGGTATAGACAAAGAGCGACAGGTGAGGTATGTTACTGTTATAACTTGTACTTGAAGTCATATTGGACCTGTTTTATGCAGTTTTGATTTTCGTGGGTTTGCACATGTGGGCTAGTACCTTTAAACAGATGTTTAGGTACTGAGGAAGTGTGCAACTAAGGTCTGGTAGGGTATTTTTTAGACAGCTTACGTGTGTGTGCGGGTGTGTGAGTGAGTGTATGCGGGTATTCATGTGTGTGTGAGCAGGGAGATGACACCTCCCTGGTGCGAGTGTGCACATGTGTATGTGTACCTTCGTGCGGGAGTTTGTGTATATATTCTTTTATATAAATTACAGAGATTTTTAATGAAATCATTCAAGTCACTGTTCGTTCAATGCTTTTGTTTGTCTGTTTGTATACCACTATAATAATACGTGCAGTATTATGTTGTCTGCTCCTTTTCCTTTGTTATGCCAGTGGACGACGAATTTCTGTATTTTTAACAGACAATAAAGTTCCTTGTATCCTTGTATCCTTGATACACATTTTGATGATTTTATACTTCAAACTTATTTCACTGTTTTCATTCCTCTCTACATTTCCCTCATGCGTGGTTAGTCCTTCATCTCTGACAGGGATTTGAAGTTTTTGAAGGGGAGGGGAAGCAGAAAGAGAGGGTTCTCCACTTTATTTATCACTGAACTTGCGCTTCTAACCTTTCAAAGGTACAAGTGCGGGGCAGAAAGTCGTCTTCTGTTTTGTTCTGTTGTGTGTGTGTGTGCGTGTGTGTGTGGGGGGGGGGGGGCTCGAAAGGCCTTTTCAGTTACTTTCCTCCCCCTTCACATTCCGCTGATGAACACCCTTGCTCTGTGGTTGGATCATGTTCTAATTTACGACCCTATTCCGAACCGTCTGTAATATTCCCTTTTAACCCCTCCCTTCATGTTTGTGTAAATTCATTGAAGCATGAAGACCATTGTTATCTGCCAAGTCGGGCAGGCGTCGGGAAAGCTAAGTGACTCCTTGCTTACTATCCATCTTTCTGAGTAAAGTGGAAGCATGTTTTCAAATTAAGTTTTCTCGAACAGGCGTAGATCATTTTTTACGCATGAGATGTCATTTGAAAGGAAAAAGAATGGATATTAAGGTCATGATTTCATTTTTTAGAAAGGATTGCCGAAAAAGCCTAAAAAACTCATCCAAAGTCGCCATTTGCTCGTGCAAATGAAAATTTGGTAGCATTACTTTCTATTGTTCTAACTCAACCATGCATGACTCATGATCAATGAGTTGTGCATGAGAAGAGAAGTAAATCTTTCCATTCATGCATATCTCATAAAACAGATATATGATTATGATCGCAAAAAATTGCAATGAAACTCGGTTTCGTTTTTTTCTGGGACACGCTGTATATACCTAATCGCACATTTCCACAGAAGAAAGAATGCTCTAGAAAAACTGCTAAAAACACAATTTCTCATTCGTTGTATGGTCCCAAACTGAAATAATGAAGAAGAAGATGTATGAAGAAGAAGTATGTATACATCACATGCATCAAGGCTGTCTGTGACAAAATATACTTGTTGTAATAACGGCATGGGATGTTTATGTGGTAGCCAATTAAAAACTAAGCTAACAATCCTTCATTGCTATTTTTAATTTTAATGGAGTCACGGTAACATGCGTTTTATTGGATTTCCTTCAAAGCTCATTGGTTTTATATATTTTCGCGGTTTTTGTCCTTTCAAGATCATTCACATATATGAATTATGGAAGAACAAATAATATCATCAGCAGTGCCCTGCCGGGGTTGTTTTTTTTTTTTTTGACCTGTCATTCATGTGCTTACTTTTATAGTACAGCTTGAATATAATGTGACCATGCATCACAAAACCCACAAAAACTCGCACGCAATGGTTTTACGTAAGCACTGAGAATAGTTTACATGGGGTCAACCTACAGTCGAACTTGAGTTCTTCATATTTTATGAAGAACAAACTAAGCACATGAATGACAGGTCTAAAAAAAATCGGCAGGGCATTGCTGATGATATTATTTGTTCTTCCATAATTCATTTGTGATATGTGAATGATCTTGAAGGGACAAAACCCGCGAAAACATATAAAACCAATGAGCTTTGTCCCTTCAAAATCATTCACATATCACATATGAATTATGGAAGAACAAATAATATCATCAGCAGTGCCCTGCCGATTTTTTTTTTTTTTTTGACCTGTCGGTCATGTTAGTAGAGGCTACTATGTAATCCCGTGAGATTTTCGTGCCAAAATTGATTTTTTTTTTTCGCTAACTTTGTCAATTTGGGGGTGCTGAATCCAAAAAACTTTGGTTTTATTTTTTCTGACCACGTCTTCAGCCGCCATTTTGAATTTCAAAATGGCCGCCCTAGCAGACTGTATTTTGACCCATATTTCATAAAGTTGGTATTGTAGAAGATTGAAATTTGGTGCAAAATGCATGGGTGTGATGTCAGACATTCTGATAAATCTTTTTCTGATATTGCGGATTGTTTTGATACAATTTGTAGGCTGCCATCTTCAATTTCAAAATGGCTGCCATACCAAGCTGTATTTTTACCCATATCTCATAAAGTGAGCATTGTAGAAACCTCAAATTTGGTGCAAAAAACATCGTTATAATGTCAGACACTCTGATATATCATTTTCTGATTTTGTGGATTGCTTTGTACAGTTTGTAGGCCGCCATCTTGAAATTCAAAATGGCCGCCATAGCGTTTTTACCCATATCCCAGTTTGCAATTATTGTAGAAGCATCAAATTTTCACGAATGCACATGCTTGTGGTGTCCAGCGGTCGAGTACAGCTGTTTCCTGATTGTGGATCATTAGATAGGCCACCATGTTGAAATTCAAGATGGCCGCCATAGAAAACATATAATACTGTGGAAAGCGCCTTAGATGAATGTGCCAAAATTGTCCTAGTTAGACTGAATTGATTTCCAGTTCACGCAGAATGACAGCAATCTCTCAATTCAAAATGGCCGCCATAAATTTAAAATGTAGGAATGAGGTTCTAATTCAAACGTCATCAAGAGATGCTGAGGGACAAAAACTGCGTAAGGGGGGAGGGGGCATACCACTGTCCGATAGCGTGGGCAAGCGTGTAAGTGCTACATCCCATATAGCCAGGCGGGTATATGCGGTTCACAAACTGCGCGCTAAACGGTTCTTTTTTGTGTCTCAGGCAACACATTATTTTGCGTTGTAGAACCTCGTTAATGATTATATTTAATCCCAATCAATGAATATTTGTACAAAAGCAAGCATTGATGCAATTGAAGGTGATCTTCAAAAACTTGATGCTGCCTCAAGAGAATGAAAACAAACAAGGAAAAGTCTCGCAATGGCAAGAAATGCTATGGTCACCCTTCCAGGCATCCCATTCACAATCTTGTTTGTTGGCCATAAACTGAAAAACTTAAGGTTTGCTAGATATATTTCTAGAATAACACAGAATGAAGAAGGAATAAGTAGGCTTTTTCCTGGTTGCCCTTGAGTGGGTCATCTTCAGTTATCAAGACTTCCAAGATGCTTACTGCTGTACAGCCAATGATTCTAAAACAACAAAGGAGCGATAATAGCTCAGTTCTGTGCCACTTTACATGCATCAGAATTCCTCCACAATTTAGAAGACCATCACACGAGGGTAATGTAAGAAATTGTCACTGCCTTGAAGCTGATGAATGTGGTGTTTGCAGTCAGGTATCAGAAACATTCAAGGGAGATACTCTAGAAAGAGATGAAAAGGGCAGTTTAATGTTCCGTACTAATAATTTGTATCTGAGAGAATTAAAATATATTAATCTCTGGAATATTGTGAGGAAGGCCAGATATTCAGCTCGTTGCAAAAAAAAAAAAAAAAAAAAAGAGAGAGAGAAAAAAAATACACCATGGAAGATTGGATCCAAAGTCATTAAGCTTACGGGATCACCAATTCTTCAAAACATTTTTACTGGTTCTACAGCCTGATAGACCTGTCATTATACAGCCATTGCTGAACGATACAATTATTGAAAGGTATTAGTTCTAAGCAATTCCACAATCACTCTTCATCTCATTATTTCATGGCCTTCTCCTCATTCTCACTATTAAAGGTTCATTTTTCCTACCCGATGCCTTAAAAACTCACAAAACTGAGCCAAATAATCATCCTGAAAGTTGAAATACTGAGCAGTCAATTCCATCTGACTCAGAGACCACATCATGGAAAGAAAAAAAAGAGTTCATCAAAGATGTCATGGGATTTTAATACTGTCACCCGTCACTCACAACAGATAGCCTCATTCCATTGTATGTATTAGAGCAACGGGAAAATCAGAGATGTTGATGATTATTACGTAGACTCTAACATTTTAATTATCCTGATGGATCTTGTAGGTTTGCTTCACTTACTGCATTGCATGTTGTCTGCTTCATCACTGGAAAAAGGAAATGATAAATGTACAATTGACAATTTTGAGAGATTATGCTCTGCAGTTTGTTGCGAAATAAAAAACAGGAACAACTAAAGGTCTGCCTTTTCATGCCTTTCATGGTTCTGGCTGAAGTTGAAAATTTGAGGATGTCTCCAAGAGCAGATGGACCAAGAAGTATCTAAACATTGAATCATGCAGAATGTCCTATGACACAGTCCGTGCCTTCCAGAAGTTTGACGTGGATGACTTCAACCAGGACAATTTCCCGCTTTACCCTCGTAGAGACTTGATACAATATATCCAGAGAACGAACCTCGTAAACTCTCACAACCTAATTTGTGCCTCTATTACATATAAATATGATATACTAAATCAGATTATGAATCGTAAGGGTATGCATAAATTGATCAATTATTATAAAATGCTTTGAGCTTCCTACACCAACGGCAGCCATAGATTTTATTATCATGCTCAAAAGCAAGAAATGCAAAAGTCATTATTTCTGGAAGAATTTAGAACTAATTCTCCCCTGTGTACAGCTGTAGAGTGCTGTTCTTTAAAAACACGTGCAGGGAATGAGCCTAGAAAACATTTCATTATCTAAGTGACTATCCCATGAGCTATTAAAGTATATGGGGCTAATATTGCGAGTTCTTACAACCAAATCGTCTAGATTGGGCATTATTCAGTCACCCACACACAGTTATTAAGAGGGGGTTTTTTTTAAGTCATTTGTTTTTAACATCAAAATCACATGATTTCCCTTTCACAAATTTTACCCAAACGCTATGCTTTTAAAGGAATGTTTCACATGGCAGCCTTTTTGCATTTCAAAACAGCAGTGTACCTACAGGACAGGAAACACTTCCACTTACGCAATATTCAATGAAGTGATTGACTTATACATGAGTGTTTCACCATGCTTGGGTTTTGCAGTTAAAAGATCTTACAGCACTAAATACTATGGTCGAAATACATCTTGAATTTCAAGAGTGGCGACCAATACAAATAATCACTTATTACAGATTCTATGGGCCCTATGTGTGTGTGTGTTTTAAATAATGTACACTGTACACCACCATAAACATTTATATGTCTGAAAGTTACTTGTAACCAGAGATATTAGCTGAAAAGCAGCAATTTTGAACTTTAAAGGGTGTGTACAGTTCTGGTCGAGGTGAAGATTTAGCTTTTAACGTTTTGCGAGATATTCAGAAACCACTCTAGGAGATGTCAAAGAGCATGCAGTTCTAAGGGGCATCAAAAGTTTATTCGATGAAAATCGGTTTTGAAATGTTTGAGATGTCCAAAAACAAGGTGAAACAAAGAGATACTAATAAAGTTGTGGCATGTCGCCTTTTATCATTAGCACTTTTTTTTTTTTTTTTGGATATCTCAGCCATTTGAAAAGCAATTTTCATCAAAATAAACGTTGAATCCTTCTTGAAATTACATGCTCTTTCATATTTCATAAGAGGCTTTTCATTATCTCACTTAGGAATGTTCAAAACCTGAATTCCTACCTCAACCAGTACTGTACAGTCCCTTTAAGAGGGCAGCTTGAAAGTGATCTGCAATTTTAGGGAGGGGAAAAGTGCATCTGAATATTCAACATCATGAGCCCGGGTTATGCCCAAAATATGAACTGCCTGTATTGCGTACAACATGAGATATGGGTCAAAATATACATTCTGGTATGGCGGCCATTTTGAATTTCAAGATGGCCACCTTTAATATCAAAATGAACCATCGTTTCAGAAAAAGATGTTTCAGAATGTCTGACAACATACGCATGCTCTCTGCCCCAAATTAAAACCTTACACAATGCATACGATATGAGATAGCGGTCCAAATTTTGTTATGGTAGCCATTTTGAATTTCAAGATGGCCGCTAAGGAAAATGATCCATCATTAAATAAAAAAATATGTATATATTAGCATGACTGACATTATAAGCATGCTTTTTGCCCAAATTTATTCTCTACATAATGCTTACAACCTGAGATGGGGGTAAAACTATATTTAGCTATGGCGGCCATTTTGAATTTCAAGATGGCTGCCTAAAAACAAAGCTATCTACAATATTACAAAATGGTGTATCAGTATGTCTGACATCATAATCATGCTTTTTGCATCAAATCTGAACCTTCTATGATGCTCACATTATGAGACCTGGGTCTCATAAGTTTGCTATGGCGGCCATTTTTGAAATTCAAAATGGCGACTGAAGACGTGGTCGGAAAAAATGGAACCAAAGTTTTTTTTGATTCAGCACCCCCAAATTGACCAAGTTAGTTAAACAAATTAATTTTGGCACGATATGACCCCATGTAAACTATTCTGAGTGCTTACGTAAAACCATTGCGTGCGACTTTTTGTGGGTTTGGTGATGCATGGTCACATTTTATAAAATGGGTTCAAGAATGTAGCCAATAGGAAGCGCTGAAATGAGTCACGCGTGCTTTGGTTATTCTAGTCCCATCGCACTGCGTGTTAAATCCTATATTGCCGATCGTCTGTGCGCGCGGCGGCTCCTTTGAATTGCATGCATACAGTACGCGCTGTCAATCCTCTAAACAACTTCTAGTTCGGGCTGCCGGCCGGCCGGCCTTTCTTCCCTTGTGCATAACATGTGTGGCGTACGTATACTCTAATTATACGTACACTTTGTACAGTACAGTAGACCAAGCTTTGTGGGACCGGACGCGTATATGGAGTCACTTTGAAGGGCAAATCCAACGATTAAGCAGGTTAATTCTCACGCCATTTTAAGAGTATGTTGTCTAGTAGGCCTATAAGAGGTGTCTATATCAAGTCTTTAAGGTAAAGGGTGCATATTCTATGTAAAATAAGTAAGTTTTCATGCGGGAACTTAAGTGTCCGGAAACCCGACCCCCCATCATACTTATACTGTATGTGCGGGATTTCCGAGTGCGACGTGCATAAATGTTTGGGACGAACATCTTCGGACGTCTTGACCCACAAAGGTACGTCAAAAATGCTGAAAAATGCTGTTAGTTTTCGAATTTTCGACCCACTTTATAAAACAAATGATGCACAGGATTATTTCGTGGCGTTAGTGGAGGCGTAGCTCACTCTCGGGTATTTACAATGTAGTGCATGTTTCACAATTGTAAATACCCTCGAGTGTGCTATACGCCTCCACTAACGCACTCTATCCTGTGCATCATTTGTATAATATTCAAGCTGTACTATAAAAGTAAGCACATGAATGACAGGTCAAAAAACAAAAAACAAAAACAAAACAAAAAAACCCGGCAGGGCACTGCTGATGATATTATTTGTTCTTCCATAATTTATTTTATGTGAATGATCTTGAAAGGACAAAAACCGCGAAAAAAAATAAAACCAATGAGCTTTGAAGGAAATCCAATAAAACGCATGTTACCGTGACTCCATTAAAATTAAAAATAGCAATGAAGGATTGTTTGCTTAGTTTTTAATTGGCTACCACATAAACATCACATGCCGTTATTAAAACAAATATATTTTTGTCACAGACAGCCTTGATGCATGTGATGTATATATACTTTTGTTGTTTGCATTTGTTTAACACGTCAGAAAACCTCCTCTGCGACAGATTGTATTGATGCGAGAAACGTGCTCCGATGATACCCACACTATAAAGCCCCCGTCACACTAGAGCGGATCGACCCAACGAATGCCCAGCGGATCCGAAAATTTGGAGATACGCTCACATCCGTTGCTCGTCGTTCGTGACCCGCTTGACGTTCGCTGTATCCGCTAGCTGTTCGCAGAGATTCGCAGAGATCCGCCGGAGCAAAATTTTGATTTTGGACATGTCCAAAATCTTGAGCGGATGACGAACGGAATGACAATCAGCTCTGTGTTCGCTTAGCATTCGCTTATCGAAAGTTTTGGTCGCTCTGCGTTCGTTTCTTATTCGTCCGCCGTTTGTCCAAATTCGCCCAGCAAATCTGCACAGCAACACACATTGATTAAACGTAGCAGAAAAAATAGATATTCATAGCACATACAATAATAACAATGATAATAATAATGATAGAAGAAGAAGAAATACAAAAGGTCTTATTTAACAAGGGTAGACTCTTCAGTGTTGCCACTGCTCTACCAGAGGGACCTGCCATTATTATTATACCCTAGCGTTGCCAGGTACCCATTCATACACCTGGGTCGAGAAGGACATTGTGGGTAAAAAATCTTGTCCAAGGATGTAAGCACTCGGCGGGATTCGAACCCGGGTCCTCGGTTCGGGAGTCGGGAGTCTTATCCACTATGCCACAGCCCCTCCCCCCTCCCCCCCCCCCCCCACATGACATTTCATTATACATATTCTGGCATTAAGTAATAAATGGTAGATAATAACCGCACTTGGAGTGCTTGTATCGAGAACATTATTCTAAACCGCTGCTATGATAAAAGTCAACCTGTAGTAAATGGGACTCTCTGCATGGAAATTGGGAATTGTGAAAGTTCGACTCCAATTGGAGGCACCAGACGCAGTGGAGGATGTTGGACTACCGATATCATCTTTAACGTGATCATCAGAAGGAAGTGCACTTTAGGAGAATCTTGAGGACTGTCGAGGGTAGTGACATCAGCAGTACTTGGTGGTGACTTCTGCTTCCTTCTTTTTGGGCCATTTTCAGAGTCATCACATTACTTGACGCTGTCACTGCTCAAAATGATTTGGTGTGCTTCAGCCGAGATCCGTCACGTGATTGCCGCAGTATCGCTCTGCATATGTTGGGCATTCGCTGCTCATTCGCTGCTCATTCGCTTTGTCCGCTCAGCATCCGTTGGATGGACTGTACGCATTCGCTTTCATTCGTTGCTTTATCCGCTCGTAACACGGTTAGCATATGCTCATCATTCGTTAGGCAAACTTTCGAAAACCACATTTTGCTAGCGAATTCGAGCGGATTCGAGCGTATCTGGACTTTGCCAAATTTTGCCCTTCCGCTAGGCATTCGCTGATTTATACGCTGTAGTGTGACGGGGCCTTAACCAGACAAACACACATGCATGCATACCATACACACTTAGACACAAATGCCAATCTGGTGATCATTTTACCTTGAGAACATATTCAACTATTGCCGAAGTGGTCCTTCTTCTTCTTCTTCTTCTTCTTCTTCTTCTTCTTCTTCTCCTTCTTCTTCTTTTTAGTACATGTGGGCAGTCTAAGTTGATATGCACACAACTACGGAGATGATGGTTTTGATGGTGGTGATGATATTGAAAATTATGATGATGTTGTTGATGATTCACAATGAGAAGAAATAATACGAGTTTTTACGTTTTTGAGTATAAAAGGTCATAGTCAAAATCTAATAGAGAAAAGTATATATTTATATTCTAATGTTATAGTGCTCATTGCTCAAAATAGTACGTTTGTATAGATATGAAATGAATACACATATTTCTACGATCTGGGGCTTGTTTGTTAGCCGCTTACATTTCATATATCTCAGGTTAAGACAAATGGACATATCGAAATTTGTAATTTAACTTTTCACACACACCCACACACCACACAAACACGCACACACACATGTATATATATATATATACATATATATATATATATATGTGTGTGTGTGTGTGTGTGTGTGTGTGTGTGCGTGTGTGTATGTGTGTGTAAATTCAAATCTTGAGTTCTTCTAAAGAACACTAAATATGAATAGGTTCCATATCTAAATGCAATTCTCAGGTCCACATTATTCCATATAGTTTGAAACACCACAGACTATCCTTAATTCAGCGGTGTACAATGAAATCATGTACAGGAATGATAGATCAATCCTTTGTGCGTGATATATGACATTATTTTGCTCTTTCATAATCCATTTGTGATATGTCGATGATCTTGAAAAGGACCAAACCTGCGAACACATCTAAAACCAATGAACTTTGATAAAATTAAAATTCATCAAAAGCATTTCTTGAACACATTACAGATGACAGTGAAGAATTGTTTATAGCTTAGTTTCACTGGATTACCAGACGAGCATTCCCTGTCGTTATTATAACAACTGCATCTCGTCACTGCCAACCTTGGTGCATGTGTTTGTTATTTGTATTTGCTAAACACTTGAGACAAAAAAAAAAAAAAAAACTCTTCCGTATCAGATGTATTGAAGTGGTGCAGAAAATGTGTCCTAATGCCACCCACATTTTGAATATCAAAAACACACAGAGACACGCTCACACGCGTATACACACACGCACACACACACACACACATACAGCACATGCCTGTTTGATCTAATTACTGTAAACTGTAAAGCTGTTAACTGAACGAAGAGAGCATTATCCAGCCATTGACCACCCCCTCTTTCTTTCTGAGTATATTGATGACGTATACTATGCAATTGATTCTCCAGGTTGTGGGAACTCTCCTCTTACGACCACGGCCAAGATTATCGTCGGAGCTGGATCTGGTGCCGTCGTGATCCTAGTCCTCGTCGTCGTCGCCGTGGTAGTCGTGCTCGCTCGTAGAACCCCCTCCGGCAGTTCCCTGAAGTCTGCCAAGCAGACGGACAGTAAGGTGAGAATGTGCAAACACGTACAGGTTTATGTGCAAACACAGGTTTATGCGCAGAACCCAAGTCCAACATGAAAAGGATGGCTAGTAACTGATCCGTGGGAATCAGTGGGAATGCTGGGGGATGATTGTTCCAATCCTTGTGGGCTTCAGACGGGGACGGGGCGATCGTTAACGGGCTGTTAACGATCGCCCCGTCACATTACAGGCATGCTAACCTGGAAACATTAAACTGCACATTACTTGAATATGAGACCATTCTGAAGCAAATAATTTTCACACAACAATAGATATATAATGTACTTTTAAATGAATCCCACAAGGATTGGAACAATCAAGTTTCAAGTTTCAAGTTTCAAGTTTTATTCAAAGTTTCCACAATACAAAAATTTACATAAAAACAATAATATGTAACAAGGAATACATTGTTGAATATATGCGTTCAAAACAATTTGCAGAATATTTGAATATAAATTGACAATGCATGTAGATGCATTATACAAATGTAGATGTAAAGTGGAGGGGTCTTAGAAAATCAAGCTTGTATAATAAGACCCCTGAAAGGCAAATTAAGACATGCGATATAACAACTCACAAATATATACAAACATATTAAAGCCACAGAATAATTTTAGTGGAATCCCTCAAGAAGCGCAGCAACCATACCCCAGAGACCAAAAAAATTGACACCAAATTTATTGCCCCCCCCCCCCTCGAGTCAATTTAAAAATTTATTTTATCGGTTAGTGATATATGACCACAAGAGGGAGCAGTAATTTTTTTTTTTTTTTTAACTTTGTGGTATGGTCTCAGAACCCTCACTTCTCCACAGGTAAGGACCCTTTCAAAAGGAGAGTTTCTAATTTTTACCATAAACCAGAATTATACAGTGGCTTTAACATACATGGATGGATTCTAAGTGCACACACACACACACACACACATACACTACCTGTGGAATTTTAAAGCAAAACATAATTGGCATTTAGACTATGTTACTCAAATGGAAAGCGATGAGATGAAGTCATGTATCTAGAATTCAAAAGGAGCAGCATCAATGAGACTGAGAATATCGATGAAGCAAATACTTCCGAGTCAACACTTTAAATCTGGAAAAAGTGGTACTATCTTTAACATCTGAGGGTAACACGTTCCATTCTTTTATGCAAGACACATAAAAAGAATTTAGGGCAATACTGGTAGATACATAAGGTAGATGCAGAAGGTTTTTCAGACGTGTATTATGGGAATGAACAACTGAGTTTTTGACAAACAAATCCAAAAATAAGGAGGGAGAACTGGACATGTGAAACTTGTACATGAATGCCAAGGAGTTAAAAGACACTAACTCGTTTAGAGGTAAACAACGCAGCTGTAAGAACTGGGGGGGGGGGGGCACTTGGCCTGGTAAAGTGTGAGCTTGTTATTAGCCTGATAGCTCTTTTTTGTACAATAAACAATTTATGAAGATGGCTGTTATAAGTATTACCCCAAGCAACATTACAATACATCAAGTGAGGCATTATGATGCTATTATACAGTGTAGTCAAAACACTTTTAGGAACAATGAATTTTAGCTTATGCATCACGCCAACACCCCGAGAAGCTTTGGAACATACATTTAGAATGTGTTGCTTCCATGACAGAAATTGATTGATAGTAATACCAAGGAATAATACATTTTCGCTTGTAGCTACCTGATGTCCACCAATAATGAGAGAAGGGGTGTTTAAAGGTATCCTCTTATTCCTTGTTCTGAAAATAACACATTGTGTCTTCTGAAGATTAAGTGACAATTTATTACAACAAAACCAATGATAAAGTTTATTAAGTTCATCATTTGCTGAAGATATTAAACTGCACACATCCTTGTGGGAGGACAGAAGGCTTGTATCATCAGCAAACAGTGAGTAAGTAAACAATGATGCAGCACTGATGATATCATTGATATAGATAAGAAATAATAGTGGGCCTAACACTGAGCCTTGAGGCACTCCACAATCAATTTGGGTGGAAAGTGATTTGGTCCCATCGACAACCACAAACTGCATTCGGTTTTGCGGATAGCTTTTGAACCAGTCTAAAGGAACTCCACGAATACCATAAAATTTAAGTTTGCTTATAAGAATGTGGTGGTCAATGGTGTCAAATGCCTTGGACAAATCTAAGAAAATGCCCAGACAAAATTTCCCTCCATCAAGTGCATGAGCAATAATGTTAGTTAAATGCAATACACCCATACTGGTAGAAGAATTTTTGCGAAAACCAAATTGTTCGGGGATCAAAATGCCTTCTACAGATAAATAATTATTTACTCTTGAGCATACAATCTAGAAAATACAGGCAGCAAGGCAATGGGTCTGTAGTTTTCAATGTTTCTATTATCACTTTTCTTATACACAGGAACTACTTTGGCAATTTTCATCTTGTCTGGAACTATTCCTTGCGACAGAGATATATTGAATATGTCACACAATGGGACAGCAATGCTATGAATACACTCTTTGACAACCCTAGGAGCTATATCATCAGAGCCTGATGACTTAGAGGATTTTAGTGACAAAGCTAGCGTTATTATTTCAGATGCAGTAGTGGGCTTCAAAAATAAGGATTTGCTGTTTTTTGCAGGTTTCAAATAATCCTGAAAAGTATTGGATGTACTTGGAATCTTTTCACTTATCTTAGCAGCAATTCCTGCAAAATACTGATTGAAATGTTCAGCCTTTTGCGTATTTGTACTTAATGAAATATCACCATTATACATTTCTGAGGGAAGGCTTTGACATTTCCCCTTTCCGATCAGTTTGTTTATATGGAACCATGTTTTTTTGATATCCCCTTTTATATCATGGAATAGATTTCTAAAATATTTTTGCTTTGAAATACGCACAACATTTGTCAATTCATTCTTATAATCAACATAATTCTTCTTATTTATCCAGGTTGGATGTTTAATGAACAATTTATTGAGCTTATGCTTCTTCCTAATGGACCTAAGCAAACTATGTGTGATCCAGGGTTTCTTACATCTCTTCTTGGCACATAATTCAACAACAGGAGAGCATTTGTCATACAAATCACCAAATACATCAATAAAATAATCGTATGAATCATTTGCACTAGTTGACTTATATAGGTCATGCCAGTCAACTTCTAAAAGCTTCTGTTTGAAGATAGATATGTTCTCAGCACTGACTGCGCGCTTAGCTTTTATACTTCTTTCACCATTTGATATGCTTACTTTTCCTTTGTCTATACAATAAATAGGCAAATGATCAGATAGGTCTGAAAATATAAGACCACTCTCAACATTATTTTGAATACAATTTGTAAACTAGAAATGTCGCCATGGCGACTGATGCCTCCGCCAAAATGCATGATTCTCCCAATAGGCGTATAGTACAATGTCTTCACAATGTGTGATCCATGACAGTTTCACATAACTGGCAAAATATTGAAATGACAGGTTTGTCAGAAATGTCTTGAACTGGGTTTGCTGTACTTTTCTAAGAGTGCAGGTACACATATTTGGGGAATTTTGGGAAAGTTTATGCAATGAGTAATTTCCAAGGTACGAAGAAAGAGTGTGATGACGGTACAAAATAGATTTTTCTTTTTTTTTTTTTTTTTGGGGGGGGGGGCATTGAAACCTGGCCTTTGACCCTTAACCTTTGACCTTCTGGCTGGAAATTTCCCGAGAATCTCCATTAGGTAATGCATGTATTAAGTTTTGAAACTAATAATGCAAGCATTGCATATACTAGTATATGAGGGAAATAGTAAAATTTTGAGGAGTTGACCTTGACCTTTGACCCCTGACTATTGACCCATGACCCCTAAATTCCCTAGATAATCCCTGCCAGACAGTACATGCATATGTACCAAGTTCCACGAAGATACATTGAAGCATTTGAGAGAAAAGTAATATTGCAACATTTTCACCTAACCTTTGACCTTTTGACCTTTGACCTTATGACATGAAACTCTCTCTGGAGAATCTTTACGCAGTAGTACATGTCCACACCAAGTTTCAAGAAAATACCTTCGGGCATTGCATAGATATGGGGGAAATTGCAACATTTGTAGCATTTGACCTTGACCTTTTGACCTTTGACCTCTTGCCAATGTCACTAAAATCTACTCAACTAATTGTCCCATCATACATCATCCTTGGACCAAGTTTGGTGAAAGCTGCTTCATCCAGTTTTGAGTTATCACATAAACAGATAAATTTTAGGATTTGACCTTGATCTTTGACCTTTGACCTCTGTCCGATTTCACTGAAAAACTAATCAAGTAATTGTCCCATCATACATCATCCTCCAACAAAGTTTGGTGAAATTTGCTCCATCCAGTCTTGAGTTATCGCGTAAACGGATACAATTTCATGATTTGACCTTGACCTCTGACCTTTGACCTTCAGCCGATTTCACCCAAAATCTAATCAAATAATTGCCCTATCATACTTCATACTTGGACCAAGTTTGGTAAAATTCCAGTAAATATTACTCAAGTTATCGCGTAAACGAAAGCGGACGGACGTACGTACGGACGTACGGACGTACGGACGTACGGACGGACGGACGGACGGACGGACGGACAACCCGAAAACATAATGCCTCCGGCACCACTTCGTGGCGGAGGCATAAAAAATTATCAATCAGGGTAGCAGAGGTGTCAGTAATGCGAGTAGGTTTAGTGATGAGAGGGAACATATTATGTGAATACATAAGATCCAAGAACCCCTTCACACTATCGTCATAATCAGAATTTAACAGATTGATATTGAAGTCACCCATAATATAAACAATCTTGTTCTCCCTAGATAACGTTTGCATATGCTCTTCAAAATTATCACAAAATGATTCAACATCACTTCTTGGAGCCCTATAAATACACCCAACTACAATATGCTTTTCCTTATCATCAACTTCAATAAAAATTGACTCATAACCAGGTTTACTACCAGACAAATCGCACCGTAGCTTATAATCAATGGAGTGTTTGACATATAAGGCAACACCACCACCAATGCTATCAGGTCTACAGATGTTGATTAGGGAGTAACCTTGTAACTTGAATAAATTAGCATCAGTTGATGTCTTAAACCAAGTTTCAGAGACACCAATGAAAGAAAAATCATGGTGTAAACACTCAAGCAACACTTTGCAAATTATCATGATTTTTAACAAGGCTCCTAGCATTTATATGAAGCATAGTAAAATTCTCATGTGGTTTGCTGCATGCAAACTTTTCCTGAAAGTCATCACAACTTACATAATTACATTCCCTTATCCTCAGCATTCCCACTGATCAATTTAAATGGGATGGCTAGTAAGGTACAACAGAGAACCGCTGCACGTATGCAATGAGCCGATCCGGCAGGATTTATTCAGCACTCTCGTTGACGATCTTTGCGTTCGAAAGGTGTCTCGTACGTGCGAGATTTTTGCGAGAGTTTGACAGGGCAATGGTTTTCACAGTGTAGCGACTTGTACATACATTCACCATGGCTACAAGTCACTTTGATCTTTTTTTTTATACCAAATTTTACCTGCTTTTCACGGAAGATTTTGTCGCCAAAAGCTCGTTTTTGGTTCCTGACCGGATTAAGAAACTGTTGTTTCTGATTTTGGCTTTTTCGTAGAGAGGAAACTTAGATGCTCATCAAAGTAGAGCAGATAAGCCGAAAAATTGTGCAAAATTTGACTAAAGCATGAAACTTTCACCAGTGTTAGTACATGTTATAAAATTCATTTTCAGATCGGGAGGTAAGTCTGAATTGACCTCTGATGACCTCCAAAGGTCAACGACCTCAAAATTTGATAAAAATTGATATTTGCGTCATTGATTAATATTAAATATAGTAATGATGTACTAAAAACTCATTTTTGTTACAGTGGAATTGTCTTCATGTTCCATAGAACACTGCCAGGTTTCTACCTTTGACTTCCAGAAGTCAATGACCTCAAAATATCAGAATATTGATATTTTGTCATTGATTAATGATAAACATGGCAATGATGTACTAAAACCATTTTTTTTTTACAGTGGAATTACCTCAATGTTCCGCATATCCTTGACAGGTTTCTACCTTTGACCTCTAATGACCTCCAGAGGTCAATGATCTCAAATTATCAGAATTTTGATATTTGATGCAATTGGTTGATGATAAACATGATAACGATGTCCTAAAAATTCATTTGTGTTACAACTGAATCGTTTTCCTATTCCTCAGATCAAGGGAAATTATTTACACGTCTCTGCCTTTGACCTCTGAGGACTATGACAGGTCAATGACCTCAAAATATCAAAATATCAAAATATTGATATTTGATGTATATTCAATGGTTAACTGTATACCTGGTGTGCAATCATGCATTACGCTGTTAGCATTTATACTACAAGAAGTGTCTTCTCATTCCACAGAACATTGGTCATTACCCTGTGTATATCAAACTTTGACCTTTATGGACAATGTGAGGTCAGAATATCAAAATTTGTTTAGGATTACAAATATTGATGTTTGGCTTCATTGGTTTAATCCTAAATGTTTAATCATGTACAAAATCACGCCTTGACGTTATAATCAAAGTATGTATGCATATTCCACAAAGCATTGGTTCATAGTAACAGGTCTCAGGAATGTGAGCGGTCAATTACTTCAGAAATGAAGCTTACGTGTCTTCAGTGATGGCAGTGACCTCAAATATAATATTTATGTTTGGGTTAGTTATGCAGACTATATAGCTTGCATGAAATTATGTGCAACATTATCCAGTTTGCACTGGACAAAATTTGTACGCTTAAACATGGAAGGTGGGGAGAGGAGTACCATATTTTGGGTTGATGCTGAATAGTTTGTGAAAAGGCATATGGCAAAGCCCCTTGAACTGGATGAAAGGGTGACAGATGCTAACCAGAAAACAACAGGCCCACCTCATCAGATGTACGTCACAAGTCAAACAACCCGAGTCGTACAGCCCATGAGTTACGCAGCCCACGAGTCATATCACATCCCGTGACCTAAACATTAGATGAACAAGGTCAATGAGCTCGACATCAAATATAATAGGCCCACAAGCTGTGCAGTCCGCGAGCTCGACACTCGAGGAAAACAAGGCCCACGAAATTAATATAAAATATATGTATTACATCAGAAAGCTTAATCTGTTCAGTGTAGGTCTTGTGGATCTCCCCCTCCCCCCATGAGTCGGACTCTTATGGGCCTGGTTTGCCTAAGTGTCAAGCTCATGGGCAATACTATCTAGTTTCGAGCTGGCGGGCCTGTGTTGGTCAGTGTCAAGCTCGTGGGCTGTATGGTTCCGATGAATGAATCATGGTCCTGGAGCATACAGTGACGTCATGGACCATCCGGAAAGCGACATACTGTGAGGCATACCGTGCATTCCACATGAAGTAATCCTGTGTCTTGCAAATTGCTATTGTCATCCAGTTAAGTTTGGGTCATTACGTCAGGCAATTTTGGGCATTTATTCAATGACCTCTTTAGGTATCTCAATTCCAAATAGGAATGGAACTACTATTACTCTTATTGTCTTCTTTATGCTCGATATTCCTCAACACTTGGGCCTGGCCAAGAGTTGTGCCCCCATGCCCAAATATTGGTTGTTTCCAATATGGCCGCCATCCGGTTTGCATCCAATGTGTGAATCAGGGTACGCTGGCAGCGGGTAATATCACCTGCATGATCCAGTTAAGACTCTCTACCAGCAAGTGATGATTCAGTGTAACCTGCTGAAATTGGTCAAGATCTATACCCTCGATCTCTTAAGACAGGGCAGCATCTGCGTCTTCAGTGAAGCACGCGATTGAGCCTACGTACATTGCACGGATCGGCACACAGATCTCCTCCACGACTAACCTGGATAGACATCCTGAGGTCAGACCAGCGTTCTTACAGGTGCACAGCCACTGTATGCGATCATCAGAGTCTTCCAATGGCAATATCTAACAGTACGTTTGGGTGAAGGCAAGCTTGTCTCTGTGATGAGTGCATGGCACATGAAGTAAAGGATGCACGAGATGATAAGAAAGCTTCTTTTTGACTAGCGGGATAGGCTACAATCCTTTCTCAGGCAGAGGATCTGAATTATCGGGTCGTGCTCAGTTTGCACACAGTGAGCTGAACACCATATCAAGTATACCTGTGTATTGATTGTGTGTAATGATATGGGAAAAATGTATGGAAAAATCAAAATACATGTTTATGTATTTTACGTGGAATCAGTTCCTGTCTGTTGTCTTGGCAGAAATGCATCAATCTTGCAATGTTGTTGTTTATTATTTTCCCTGTCCATCACAAGTATATATGGAACGTGTTGACCAAAGTTTTTGTGATGTCGGAAAATGCGAGGCTGTATTGCAGGTGGCCTATTGCAGGTGGCCTTCAATTTGTTTTTCACAGTATATTGGCATGTTTAACAGACTGTAGCTCACCAAGATGCCTCTTGAAATGTTTTGAAAAACTTCTGCTTGATTTCACATGAGCGGATGATTATCAGTTGTTTTTCTGCTACCATCTTTTGTGAAACAAAGTATTGTTTCTCTTCAAAAGATAACGTGCCAATTAATGCACACTTACTGTTGGTGCTCTATCGGCCCTATAAGACATTCAAACCCACCTTCAGCCTAGACATCCGTAGGCGTTGTGGTGTAGAGCGGGATCTGAACATCTCTCATGAAGCGAGACTTCTCTTTTCTTTCTTTTCCCCACTAACATTGTGAAACAAAGATATCCGTAGGCGTTGTGCACTATCGTATGTAGACGTGGTAGAGCGAGACTTCTCTCATCTTTTCTTTTCTTTTCCCATTAACAAACAAGTTTAGCAGGAAACAGAGAAGCATTCGCACATAATGTTTACATTCCCCATCACATGCTTTTAACATCGGAATTTTCATGTACACATTTTGCCTGGAAAAGAATTATCAAGAACCCTTCAACTCAATACATGTTCAAAAGAAGCCATGTGGTTCATATATAATTTACTCGACAGAGTTATTCATAGGGGCCTACTTATCACTGTCCACGTACTCAAACAGTTTTCGCTAAAGATACAAGTATGTTCACAAGACTGCAAACAATAGAATGATTTGCCCCTTAACATATCAGACTACTACATCTCTTGAAATGTCTTCAAACGTAAATTAAAGTCATTCCTCATAAATGATTACTCTCGGTCGACGAATGAGGTCCTCGTCTGCATGTCATTGTCGATCTCGTCAGTGTGACTGGGCCGTCCGTTGAGCGGTCTGCCGTCACGCTGTCATTAGACTCTTCGTCACCATCACTCTCCGCTTAGTATCAGTCACAGGGCGCTTCAACATCTCCGATGACACCAGTTGACTACATGTATTTGGAGTTTGTAATTGCACTCCAAATTGGCGTAAACCAAAGTTTTGTCTTATTGTGAGTCACAGTTTTTCCTAATGTCCTGCTGCTCGCCGGTTCAGTCATGACAGTCAGATCCTCATCACATTCACAGCGTAGGTCGATGGTGCATTCAGCGTCGATAAAGATTAGTTGGTTGACTTGGAGGGGGGGGGGAGATGATGTACCAAGGAAGGGGAACTCCTGATTTTATCTCTGTGGTCTCCAACTATTCTCAAAGTTCCTCAAAATTCCAAAATACTCTGCAGCCTTTGCTTCACTACACAGTGTGAAGCCGCTCCCAATGTGCTTGCCACTCTAACTAATTTCTCGGCTGAGACATGTTTTTTTTTTTTTTTTTATAACTGATTTACTATCAAACTTCCTTTCCCTAAAGCATTTCATTGGTTCAATCTTATATTGGGGTATGGTGTTCACTAGAAATTAATTCCTTACTGGTGAAATGTTAAATTTGCTCCTCCTATTTGTTTCTGTGAAAACTCAATTTTCTATGATTCATCTCAATTTCTGATTAACTCGCCCACTGTCTTTTAGTCCCTTCATTCACTTGTTCTCTGTAACCACTGGTAAAGACTTTATTGTTTCTTGGATATCAAAATGATAAACCAAATGAATATTAGTGTCCTTATGGCAACCAACGTCATCGTTGTTCTGGGTCATTAAATATTCCTGAATTTGTCTTTGGAGTTCCTGTTTGATAGCAATAAATGCTAAAATAAGGGCTTTTTACACTTGTAAATTTTTGCTTAGCCCCGGACTATCGGTGGGGCTAAGGGGGGGCCTTAGCCCCACCGATAGTACGGGACTATCCTTAGCCCACTTTCTGTTTACACTCGTTTTTGCCAAAGTGGGCTAGCCCCACCGATAGTACGGTACTATCTGGCCCTGCAAAATAGCAGGGGTTAGCACCGCAATTGCGGTGCTAGCACCGCAATTGCGGTGCCAAGCAAGTGAGTGTAAACAGAACGAAAAAATAATCCTGGGCTAAGCGACGGAGACGAAGTGCGACCCTCACTGACCAATCAGAAACGAGGTAATCAAGTGCTGCCGGTGCGTGCGTGTACGTGTACAGTACACAGCGTAATTATGAATATTCATGTGGTTTGGAAAGTCCGGGGCTAAGAAAGACGAGTGTAAAAAGGTCAGTTTTCTCCTTAGCCCCGGACAAGAGATAGTACGGGACTAATTGGCGAGTGTAAAAAGCTGAAAAAATTGGTACGGGACTAACGATAGTCCTGGGTCAGAGAAAGTCCGGGGTTAAGAAACACAAGTGTAAAAAGCCCTATAGAGGGATAAATTTTGGCAGGAGGGCCACCTCCCGTGCAGCTCAGAGGGTCATTTGTGTTTTGGGATCAGAGGGCAAAAACACGTCATCACGTCATTCCCCGTAATTTGGCGCGGGGCCTTGGGGATGGAGAGTGCTAACCACTAGTGGGGAAAGTAGCCAACATCAAACTCATAAATTCCTATGACCATAGACTTTTCTTGGAAGAGGTAGTTTGGACCAAAAGAAAAAGAGAAAGGAAATAGCTGGAAGGAAGATAAACGGTTTCGTAAGCCCTAAGATGGGGAAAAGACTGAGCATATTGACCTCACAGGGTGTCTAGGAAAACGACTGCAGTGTTCTGTTTTCTTTTACTCTCTATCCTATTCTATTCTATTCTATTCTATTCTTTATTATAAACATGTGCTAGTAGCCACCTGGGCTACAATTGTGTTTGTTTTGTACATGCTCTAAAGGTCACCAGAGGTCAAAGGTAGAGCCCTATCTGTGCTCTTTGGAATATGAAGACAATTTCTTGTAAAACACGTATGCCTGTTTTGTAGTTCATCGCAAAACAGATATGTTTGTTTTGCACATCTTAACCATGTTTATCATTAACTAATAACATCACAGATCAATATCATGGTATTTTGAGGTCATTGACATCTAAAGGTCATCAGAGGTCAAAGGTAGAAACCTGTCAAAGTCCTGTGGAATCAGAAGATTTGTAGTACAAATGCATTGTGCAGCGTAACCAAGATCTAAACCTATTATTCACAAACGCCTCCAAACATCAATATTCTGATGATTAAAGTTCATTGACCTCTGGAGGTCATCAGAGGTCAAATCAGACTTACCTCCCGATCTTAAAATGAATCTTATGGTATGTACTAACACTGGTGAAAGTTTCATACTTCAGTCAAATTTTGCACAATTCTCATGATTTTGAGGGCTTAAAGATAATAAAAAGTTTTGGTACCTCAAAAATTTCCTTGTCTTAGTTTGCGTTTCAGGTTAAAGTACCTTTCATATAACTAACACTGTGAGACTTACTCGCCCCAAAGTGCTCTCATGTCTTAGTAATCATGCAATTAACTGCGACCAGCAGCCCCATACGCATAGCGACCAGCAGCCCCATACGCATAGCGTAATGGGGCTTCGCATTGTAGCATTCAGGATCATGACAGATTTAGTATCGCGGGATAAATGTTAACTTAAAATCCCAAAAATTCTTCAATTTGAAGACTTACCAATTAAGGTGAAGTATTGAAAACAGGCTTCGGGCAACGTTTGGTTCTGCCTATAGTCCCTTTCTGTTCGAATTGATGACTGAATGTGACTCGGCCGAGAGGACCTTGGGAGAGCTACATACACCATGTACACTGAATACTACAGCCAGTGCATGCGAACACATCACATGCGCACAAATTTCAAATCCCATATCAACGGATAAGATGTTTGTGTGCGCATGCGCTGGCCGTAGTAGTCAGTGTATGCATCGGTCCATGGTGTATGTAGCTCTCCCAAGGTCCTCTCGACCGAGTCACATTCAGTCATCAATTCGAAAAGAAAGGGACTATTGGCAGAACCGAACAACTGGCAGAACCAAACGTTGCTCGAAGCCTGTTTTCAATACTTCAACTTAATTGGTAAGTCTTCAAATCGAAGAAATTTTGGGATTTTAAATTGACATTTACCCGTGATACTAATTCTGTCATGATCCTGAATGTTACAATGCGAAGCCCCATTACGCTATGCGTATGGGGCTGCTGGTCGCAGTTAGCTATGCGTACAATGGGCTGCACGCTGCTGGTCGCAGTCAGTGGTTTCGTACAATATTTATCGACGCTGTACGGCGACGGCTCTGGTACGAAACCATTATTGCATGATTACTAAGACATGAGAGCACTTTGGGGCGAGTAATTCTCACAGACAACGTACTTTAACGTGAAACACAAACCAAGACAAGGAAATTCAGGGAAACTTTTGAGGTACCAAAACTTTTTATTATCTTTAACCGCTCTACTATCATATATTTGAGTCAAGGAGACTCGAGCATGATTTATACTAGTTTTTTTTTCCGATTTGAAATGTCTGTAAAATTCACTCTTAAGCCGGCAGTATGCTCCACACAAAGTGTACAGTGGCGCGAAAGAGCTCTCTCATTGGACAGTGCTTGCATTCAGCACTTGAACTTGGCTTGAACTACTAGTACACGCGTGCCTGTATGCGAGCATACGCTATGCACGCAAGTGGCATGAAACCGTAGCAGCGTAATGACGTAATGCAAGCGCTGAATGCAAGCGCTGTCCAATGAGAGAGCTTACTCTTGAGATTGCACGGTTTCAAGCTGACCAGCACTGACATCGATGTACATTTTATTGGTTCCTGACCGGATTAAGCAACAAATTGTCAAAATATTTATATAGATACAAAGATTAAGAGATGGACTACCAAATTAATGCATTTCCATTGAGACGTAAGGTGAATTTGGTATTCTTTTGAAATCTTGAACGTGTACTACACGAATTACTTTTTTCTTCATTTTCAAGCTCAAATTACGCTATTATGTTTTTCAATTACAATAATTTGAGTAACATGTGACGATAGCTTACATATTTTCCTTGAATTTGATACCAAATTTGTGAATATAAGGTGTGTTTTTGTTGCCGAAAGCCCAAGGACAAAATCCCCTTCCGCAGTTCATTACTATGCAAGCCTGGAGCGGGCTTGCATACGAGTTGAATAAATACGAGCGAATTATCGGGTGCTGCGGTCTGACTGCTAAGATGGTAAGATGGTAGCTACGACGAGTTGAAGGAATCTTGACTGTTATTGATATAAAGAGATTTTGTCCGACTTCCAATGGCGGGAACTAGACTAACATTCTAATACCTATTTCAGCTGGTCGTCGTTCTTTGTTAAACTCCGTTAATTTCTGTCATTTTTGTTGCTGTAGAATACATTGATTTTTGTGTTCTTTGACGTACACACCATTGAATCAAATCTTTGTATTTTAACACCGGGTTTACCTTTTTATTCTGTTGCGGCATTTACTTCAACTGGTCGTCGGCCTTCGTAATGGTTGTAATATTAATTACTAAAATCTATGTCGTCCTGTAATACTTTAGAGCAGGAGGAGAGATTCTGTCCAGCTGTCAAACGGGAATTCGACGGCAGAACTTGTTTCAGCTGTCCTTTTCCGGCTGAGTGCGAAGAAGAGGTCGCCAAGATGGTTGATGGTAGCTACGACGAGTTGTAAAGAAGCTTGACTGTTATTGATATAATAATAATTGTTAAGCTTCAGGTGGAGAGATTTGTCCGATTTCCAATGGTTTGTTTCATTTAACATATTAAAAATGTGGGGGGGGGGTTTCAGTTACATGCATTCTTTCAAATGTTGGGGTAAGTTTACAATTATGAATGAGTATCTTATGCTTTGAATTGCACTATGTGCCCATTTTTATGGAAGAGCCAAACTTTCCTTTTCTTGAACTTGTTGGACACCTCAGTGTCTATATTGAATAGTTACTTCAGGCTAGAGAGGCGCATCAATTTTGAATTTTGTGTTTGAAAGGCTATTGTCATCTTAAAGACGACTAATAATGTCGCTCAAATCGACTGGAGCAAGCCCTCTTACGATGCATGCTCGGATCTACAAAGACTTTATGGTCTAGTGCTCCGACATACCCAGTATAAAGAGACGGGACAAAAAGCATCGATGTCTGTTTTCTCTGTTCTGTCCTCACCCTTTCCGCCATTCTTCTGTCCTCCCTCCTCTTCCATGATGTCCCCGCCTACTAGGCCAATAATGATAAAACACCTAGGCCGATAAGACACTAGAGGCGCCTGAACTCGGGAAGGGCAGAGACTTCATGGGCGTCGGCGGGCGGGTCCTCACCTGCTTGCCGACGGGCGCAGGCGACATCTTTTCCTAAAACGTGTCCCCTTTCTTTTTCTCTGTAAATATCTCATTTTTAAATATTGAACATAAATATAATTAGATTATAATTAGATTATGTCAGTGATCATCATAAGAATGATGTGTAAAGAAGACGAAGTTCAACCTTGGCTTGGTTTTGTATTGCTTTACCGCTTAAGTTGCAACATACGAACACAAGTTTTTACTGTAAAACGAGGAATGTTTGCGTGCATGATAATTTCGCAAAGTTCCCGAGAACCAAGAGATTTAGCGTGCGAATGGAAGTTCTTGTCTACACTATATGCATTGAATGCCAGCAGCAATAAGCAGAATTTTCATGCCACGGATACTTTAATAATATTAAGAATTGCAAATCTTCAGTATTGCAAGGATGAACCATAAAAATCAAGCATAATCATGGCTGTTTTATGCCAATTTGCATTGTTTTCTCTCTCTCTTTTTTTGTTCTGGTGTTTTTTGGTTTACTTTTTCTTTGGGGGGGGGGGGGGGGCGGAGGCGCACATGGCACGGTGGATAAGCATCATGACTCCCTGTCGAAGGACCCGAGTTCAATTCCCTCCAAGCGATTACTTCTTATTCCGTCCTACAGCAACGCTATATAGGGCAGTAATGTCAGGCGAGCCCTCTGATATCTAGAGCACTGACAGCATTAAAGAGGTTACTCTAGATTGAGAAGACTTTTTTTTGCAATTATCATTATTACCGTTATTGTTGTTATTATTATGATTATTGCTGTTGTTGTTTTTTTAATTATTGCTACAATGTCATTAGTCTTGCATGAATGCGGTTAGGATAATGTTCTACCTCCTATCTCTTTGTAACATTCATCTATAATCTTCACAACAAATTTCAAGACATCATTATGTTTGTGTCATGTAACTAGTTAGTAGGAATATTCATTCCACTTTGAAATACTGCGATAGTAATTGACATCATCAGACAATGATTATTCTTTTTAGTGTAAAAGGAAGGAATCATCTTGAATTTTCTTAAAGGAATCCAAAACTCAAAGAGAAGTGGGATTTGAAATGGCTGAGATATAGGTGCCCGCCTTTTACAAGGATCGCTATGTTTAACTTTTTTTTTTTTTTGGATATCTCTACCATTTCAGAACCGATCTTCACCAAATGAACCTTGATTTCCTGTCAGAATTGTATGTTCTTTAACATTTCTTTCTTTTCAAAGTATACCATTGTATCTCAAAAAGGCTAATAGCTGAATCCTCATCTCAACCAATACTATTTCATGCTTAACACCGTGAATATGCTTCTCTGCCACTTGAAAAAAAAATGCGGACAGTATATCAACATGTAGCACATTGATTTCATGAAACTGCAATACTGAGGCTGTACTTTTTACATGTTTGGATAAGTTTCTTTTTGATAGCAGCGGAATAGTGTGCAATGAAAGCCGATTTATGGATGTTATTATATAGTTACCGAGTCTTATACGGTACACTGTTACATGTAATCTTTAATCATAATTTTGCGATTTTCGTCTTTTACGTTAACTTTCAGTAGATATGTTATGTATTAAAATGGACAAGCGCCATTTTAGATATTGAATAGAGTTATTATTGGCAACGGTTTGTTACAGTGAACATATTAAAAGTGTTTTTTTTTTTTACAACTAAGAATTAGTATTTTATGCTTTGAATTGCACCATGTGCCAATTTTTATGCAAGAGCCAAACTTTTCTCTTTTTTTATGTACGTGGTGGACACCTCAGCGTCTACAGAATATGAGAATAATAGTTATTTCAGGCTAGAGGGGCGCATCAATTTTGAACTTTGTGTTTGAAAGGCTATTGTCATCTTATAGACGACTTAATGATGGCGCTCAAATCGACTGGAGCAAGCCCTCTTATGATGCATGCTCGGATCTATAAAGACTTTATGGCCTAGTGCTCCGACATTCCCAGTAGTACAAAGAGACGGGACGAAAAGCATCGGTGGTACACAGGATGTGGTTGCTTAGGCGACGCTTTCTAAAGAATTGTCGGGATGGGGATGATGATGTTACGCGACGCTTTCTATTGTCGGGATGGGGATGAAGAAGGTTCTTTTATAACGTGAAACATTAAGCGCGTGGCAATCTTAACCATCTGAAAGTAGCGAATAGGAGTCCATTCAAAAAGAAACTGCCGCGTACCATTGAATTGTATATCCGAGAAGCTTACAACCTGTCTCTTTTCTCGAACGAAACGATATAGCAGTCCTGCTTTATAGCGATAGCGTTCACGCTCAAGAATAGCGATACCACGCATGATACATCAAAACATGATTAAAAGGCGAGAAAACTAATGAAGTTTAAAGTTGACTTCTCGTTCCTCTTTAAATGAAAACAGAATAATTGAATAGATCTATTGACTGAAGCGGATTGTTTCTGCTGCGAACGATCACCATTGCATTGTTAGTCTTGCGAGCAAATCGAAATCCTGATACTTTTATTTTTGCCTGATATTGTAATAACCCTTTGAAGGACTCGCAAATTCGACGTTTCAAACAGTTAAAACAGTAAAATGTATTTCAAAAACATATTGAATGCGTTGCGTGTTAGCATTTAATAGCGTCCATCTGCATTTTATTTTCCGTCCGTATTGCAAACAGAAATGCAAGCAAACATTTTACTGTGAATGCGCTGTAAAGCATCGTATCATTATCAAAAGTATATTCCATTCTTCTTTTCTTTTCAGCCTGCTTGAAGCAGTAGTCAAACCATGAGATCAGCTAGGCATCCTATGTAATGACGATAGTCGTTACTCAATATTCGTATGATTTGTTACTGCGATGTGGTTACGATTACGACCGTTGGTTATGAGTCCGAAAAACTCATTCATATTGAAGTACATGAATAAAGGTCAAAGCTGTTCGATAGTATATCTCGGTACGAGTTCAAAACGCAATCGAAATTATCAGAATGCTATTATAGGCAAAAATGATAGCTCTGGAAAACTTGTGTTTATAGGTCAATAAAAATTGCCGTATCCAATCTTCGGAAAAAGTTTTGATTCATGCTTGGGTCTTCTGAACATTTTGAGATATTTTGATTGTGTTTTGATTATGTTAAGATTAAGTTTGAACTATGAAAATCGAAAGGTGTGGTTACCTCAACGATGTCGCAGTTCCATTAACCATGATGGGTAAAGGGAATTCATGACATTATATGACTAATGCTTGCTAAATTTATGATCGCTTCTTTAAACCATCACTTATGTTTTGTAAATAGATACGTCTGTAATCATAACCAAAATGACTTTTTTTTTTGGGGGGGGGGGAGACGAAAATCGTCAAACGTTTGGCGTCATCCGACAAATTTACAAATTACAATGCGAATGATTGCCTCATTTGCATGTAACTACAGCTGTGAGCTATCTTTACGTTGAAGTTAACTTCTCTCCTTGACAATAAGAAAAAATTGTCGGGTTTTCGCTGGAGGTACTTTAGGAAACGGTATAAAAACAAGTGTGTACTGAACATCAAGAGATAACCTATATAAACATAAACACACACATATTCTGTCCGTTATATTATGTATGGAACTGTTTATTTGTTTGTTTGTTCATTATTTTAATGGCATTGATTTTTTTTTTAAGGCATCGGTCTTGGTCGGGGGAAAGATGAAAAAAAAACAAAACAAAATGCATCATTCTGTTATCAGACCAGGATGATTGCGAGAAGGGTGTACATGTATTCCCGCCTTTTTTATACAGGCAAACAATTAAAAGCTTTGTATGCTATTATAAAAGCCTGGAGGCAAAAGGCAGTTTCAACTTTCAACTTATAGTAACCATAGTTTATAGGACATAAGTTAGCGTCACTGACTGTGGTTCTTTTGTCTTAGCAAAACATGAACACAAAGGGGGTCTGAACAATTTTGTACACTAGTAGTTGTAGCAGACATTAAAATGCCGATTCTCCAACAGCATCGCTCCATTACGTCACTTCCTGCTATCAGTGGCGAAGAAAGGATGATGGCTGCTTGATTATCCACTCCTTGAGATTGCAGGAAGCTCACCTTTCTTGTGTGTGTGTTTCGTTGTGTGTGGTTCTATGATACTCAGGTACAAGGTGTGAAGGTCCGAGTCTTTTCATTCAGATTACACATTCAAATACAGGCAACTGATTCGAGTTTCTGTCTCGCAAAGATGTTGAGGAAAATTCTTTGCAGACTTGACCTCTTAAATGTCAGGTACACGTACTACACGAAAAACAGCTATCCTTCCAACATTCTAATTACGATAAATGAACAAACACACTGAGTAGAGACAAAGCTTTCTGTCATTTTCTCAAATAGACCCTACTTCTAAATGTGCTCAGATGAAGAGATTTCACAAAGAGAACACGAGCTAAAAATGGGCATTAGTTATTGTTCCGATTTCTCTCCCTGCCGGCTCGGCCAAACCCATCAAAAACCGGCCAAAACCCATCAAAACCCGGCCAAAACAGGCAATAAGTCTTTGGACTAGGAAAAGTACACATTAGATTCATTTGGCGAATTAGTGAATGAATTATTACACGAATTGTCTTTGCGAAAAGGAAAATTATCCTTGTATATCTCCAAAAATGAACTTTGAACAGCCCGTCACATAGTAGGGAATAGCTTTGATTATTAATATTATTTCAATGAGTTTATTGATGAAGCCAATATACAACCTTTGTAAATATGCACACACAGAGTGGTATTAAGTTCGCTACTTTGTGTTTTAGCTGGTTATGAAATATCTATCTATACACTCTAAAAACGCAAATGTTGAATCAAAATTTAAAAGGGCCGAGGAGTGGCAGCATTTTGAAGTGTTGCATCCAACTTTTAAAGGTATTAGCCCACATTTGTAAACCTGCAGCAATTTGTCTCATAGTTAGCATGGAGTTTGGGTATGATTGCAGTAACACCTGCGCAAAATTTCGTTCCAATTAGTCCATTACTTTCATAAAAAATAAATGAAAATGCACCGTAATCCGTATGCATGCGTATACTATAACGCTCGCTAGCTCCGGTCCACGTACGTGTTACATGTACAATGTACGTAGCTGTAGCCCGCGCTCGTAATTCGATTTTGGGTCGGGTTGACCCGGTTTGAAAATTGATTTTAAAACGATGGTTTTCTCTCTTTTATCGAATGGTATAGACAAAGAGCGACAGGTGAGGTATTTTACTGTTATAACTTGTCATTGAAGTCATATTGGACCTGTTTTATGCAACTTTGATTTTCGTGGGTTTGCAAATGTGGGCTAGTACCTTTAAGATAGCATTTTAAAAGTTGAAACTAGCAGGAAAACCAGCGCTTTGAAAATGTTGTCACTCCTCGGCCCTTTAAAATACTAATTCAACATTGTTTTTAGATAGTGTATATATATATAAATGTATCATATTATATACTGTATATCGTACATTGTGTCTACACTTTTCAAACGCCATTTGTGCGTCATGCCAATCACCACTTCATGAAATGTGGTGCGAGTACCTCGCCGATCAGAGTCTTGCTGAGCTCATCAGTATTGCGCAATTCTAAAGCCCTCGCCGCCGCACGCACCATGCCTTTTGTCTTCAATGGGGTCAAGAGCAATGCTCATTAGCATGTTATGCTCCAGCAACGGAAGCGGAGTCTCGATCGGGCAAGAACAATAGGTGCAAAACGCAAAGTCGATGGTTGGAAAAAAATTGTAACCGAAAAAAAAAGTCTCAGAGCAACCGTGATTTGGGACACTTTTACTATTTTTTTCACACTAAAATTTCCTGAAGAGATAAATAAAACATCAAGGAATCAATATCCGTCATAAAATTTGACCCAAGTAGTGCAACCTCTTCATTTCTGGCTCATTACAGGAAAACTCCACGTGCGACTTAGCACTCATTTTGAGAGAGCGCCACACCGAATAGACGTCACCTAGTAGGTTGCAGCGTGAAAAGCTTAAACTTCTTTAGACGAGCATGGGATCATTTCTTTCTTTCTTTCTTTCTTTCTTTCTTTACATAATCATGTAAAATAAAGACAACATGTGCCGAATTAAACACAAAATCCATACGTTTTTGTTTTCCCACTACCCGACTATTGCAGTAATGTCGAAAGACAACATTACAACGAGAAATGACAAGTGTTTGAGACATTAAAAAAAAAAAAAACCGCGGAATTAAAATGTGTTGGATTTTCTTTTTCATCATTGGGTAATATATATAGGGTTCCGTAGAATCTTTGGTTAGAGGGACGGATTTAGCATTGAGTGCTGGCGAAAGGGGCTCTAGCTAATAGCCGGGGAATCGCGGTCATCGAACAGCAATTACTCGTTTATCTTCCTGTCAGGAAATAAATAAAACATCAAGGAATCAATATCCGTCATAAAATTTGACCCAAGTAGTGCAACCTCTTCATTTCTGGCTCATTACAGGAAAACTCCACGTGCGACTTAGCACTCATTTTGAGAGAGCGCCACACCGAATAGACGTCACCTAGTAGGTTGCAGCGTGAAAAGCTTAAACTTCTTTAGACGAGCATGGGATCATTTCTTTCTTTCTTTCTTTCTTTCTTTCTTTCTTTCTTTCTTTCTTTCTTTCTTTCTTTCTTTCTTTCTTTCTTTCTTTACATAATCATGTAAAATAAAGACAACATGTGCCGAATTAAACACAAAATCCATACGTTTTTGTTTTCCCATTACCCGACTATTGCAGTAATGTCGAAAGATAACATTACAACGAGAAATGACAAGTGTTTGAGACATTAAAAAAAAAAACCGCGGAATTAAAATGTGTTGGATTTTCTTTTTCATCATTGGGTAATATAGGGTTCCGTAGAATCTTTGGTTAGAGGGACGGATTTAGCATTGAGTGCTGGCGAAAGGGGCTCTAGCTAATAGCCGGGGAATCGCGGTGATCGAACAGCAATTACTCGTTTATCTTCCTGTATATCAAAACATCCTTTGAACTACTGCTTTGTTTTGAACAAAACAAGCACAAGTGTGTTGATGGCACAAGTGTACCAATGTACACACTGTCTCAAATAAAGAGAATCAGGCGCTAGTGTAGGGCCTATTTTCATACCCATGGGGACTTATCAAATTAAACAATATACCAACTTGCACCAAAATGACAAGAACGCTATCATCTTCGATAATTTGAACCGAACCCGTTATCGCGAATTACGGCGAATTGCATGGCATCGATCAAAACAACTCGTGACTAGATGTTCGATCTGAAATTGTAATTAGCCACCTACACTCTTAAAAAGAAAAGGGTATAATCAACATTTAAAAGGACCAAGGAGTGACAGAGTTTTTAACCCGTTCCTTTCGCAATTCTCTGAGTGTCTTTAATGCCCCCAACAAACGAGATTCTCTTTGCCTGTCGCCAGAGAGGCAGAGAGGTTGGTAATCCACCTGTGTGAAGGCAGTTAAGCTGTACATTGTATCCCCCTTTCCAAGGTCAACTACATGTGCCAGTGAACAATGGAAATATCGATCGGGTGCGAGGTATGAATAGAGCGTGCGCTTATGAGCTCCCAGAATCTTTTGTTCTACACAAAACCAGGTACCTGAATGAGGTGACTGGGGCCAGCGATCCCAGATATCTAACTGGGGCCCGTTGCATAAAACTTACCATTGAATTTCAATGGTAACTACCGTCAAAATTAGGCGTCACAGCCAATCAGCATCAAGGATTATAAAATTTACCGCTAATTTGAAGACTTACCGCTTGAAAGGAGCGGTAAGTCCAGCGGTAAGGGTTTTATGCAACAGGGCCCTGATCTCAGCCTTGATCGCTATGTACATGTTCGTTTGAGTTTACAGCAGAACAAGCGAAAAACTAATTCAGGAAAAGGGTACATAATCCTGTGAAATACGCATTTTTCAAACAGAAGGAGAACAAATGCTGATAGCATAAACTCTGATCTTTTTATCAAAACCACTTTTTCGGCATTCTAACACAAAGATACATGAATTTAGGCCACTAAAGCAGACACTCTTGACTTCATTTTGGGAACCTGGTATACCAGGTTTCCGTAAGGTAAAGTTGTATTCACTCCTTTTATCCAGCTGAATCCAATGTTAGATGTGCTAGATACAGCAAGAAAAAGAGTGAATACAACATTTTGAAAACGCTGTCACTCCTCGCCCCATTTAAAACGCTGTTTTACCCTTTTCTTTTTAAGAGTGTAATGCTACGTATTTTGGTTGAGCAACCGCCTCGACATACCAACGAATGCGCATCATACATGTAATTATAAACAGCCAACTTCACTTTCAGATGGTGTACGTGGCGGACGTCGCAAAGCGAATAAATTCGGAGCTGTATTATTTTGTTTATTTTTTCATTTATCTCTTTACTGCATTCATTCATTTCATATGTACCTTCGATTCAATTCTATAAGATTGGAACTACTTTCTCCATGTTTTCCTCTCTATCTGTCTTTCGGTATATGCAATACTGAATTTCGTATACGATATTTTCTGCTGTGATTGTTATTACTTTTCGAATAAGTATCCGCCTTAGGGCTGTATGGGTTCCCACTGCCGATCAGATCTGCTTGATCTATAGTCCGACAGAGTGTTAAAAATATCGTGTATAGGAGGAAGCCAAACCAATGTCGATCAAGGTAGATCGATTACATCCAGATCGATTCCGATCGCGTCCTTGTCGAGAGAGATTTGATTGGCAGTGGGAATCCATCGTTTAACATACTTGTACTTTACTTTATTTATAGCTACAGTTCGGGACATACAGTCAACTTTCGTTTTATAGGCCTATACTGATGGTGTTACGCGTGCATTGATACAAATAAAAGCATTTCCTTCTTTTGTACGTTAGCGTGGGGACGATTAGTGAAGTTCACCAAGATAATAATGAAAAGCTTGACCGTCAAAACAAAGATGACCCTTTCCCAGCAGGCCCGTAGCCAGGATTTTTCAAGGGGGGGTGCGGTCACTAAAAAAACGGACCTTCGGTACCAATACCAATGATGACACACACACACACACACACACACACACACGCTATTATATATATATATTTTTTTTTTTCTTTGGACGACCGAACTACAAAAGTTGTATAAGAATTTGCGCGCGAAGCGCGCCGCAAATTGTGAATTTTGACTGTTTTAATGACGTTTTAAAGTCTCGAGGAAATTTGTATTTTTGTCTGTTGCATGCAATCGCGTTACGGTATTTCATCTAGGAAATAGTAAAAACTCATTTTGCCAGGAAGTTGCAAAGTTTAATTGTGTTCGAGACTCTGCGCGCGTAGCGCGCCGCAAAATTGAGAATAGTGATTTTCCTGGTGTTGTTTTAACTTTTATTTTTTCTATTGTATACCCGCGTTAGCAGGCCTGAAGCCTGGTATGCGAGTTTGTCAAAAACGAAAATAAATAAGAAATTTTTTTAAAACAAAATGAATTGTAAATGTGAACCATTTATATTTTGCCTCCTTGTGGTAGGATATTTCCAGCATTTCCGAACTTTCAAATAATCATTTTAGATTAATAATATTAAAGGTAGTAGATCCGATTCGCAAACATCTCCAATATCAGTCAAATGTCATATTAACCATCATGCTAAGAAGGTTTTCTTTGTGAAATTTGGAGGTCAGTGAAATTCAAAAATTAAACATCCGTTAGCCATTGGAAGAAGTTGAGTGCAAATTCAGACCTCAGGCTTAGTGCTCAGATGTTTTCCTATTTGATTTGATCTGTCTTACTGTGCACACTAAGATACATACTGGAATGGTTATTTCTTATCTATTAAATTATAGTAGGTTATTTGGTTACTAGCTGTCTCTGGGCATTTTCGAATTGGGCTGCAAACAGTGGCGTATCTAGGGAAAACGGCGCCCGGGGCAAGCACGAAAATTGCGCCCCTATTTTCTGAAAAAAAGTGTTCAACCCCTACCCCATCCCGGTAGGGACTTTAAACAAAGTCCGCATGATGCTTTTTCAAGCACTTAAAAGGGATCTTTTTGAGGGTGATTTAAATGTAATGAATTTTGATAGATTTTGGCGAGCGAGCGCAGCGAGCGAGCCGAAAATTTTTGTATTTCAGCTTACAAAACATGGAATTTTTGTCATTTTTTGCTTACCAAATCTTACAATTCTAATCAAGATATAGTGACAGCCTTATAGATATCGATTTATACCAAAAGAACTGAGGACTTAAAAAAGTACTCTAAATTAGTGCGCGCGAGTGTGCTGAAATTTGTAAATGTCCTCGTCATCATCACGTATTGTTCTTATATTTTTTTATATAAATTTTGGCGAGCGAGCGCAGCGAGCGAGCCGAAAATTTGTGTATTTCAGCTTACAAAACATGGAATTCTTGTCATTTTTTGCTTATTAAATCTCACAATTATAGTGACGACCTTATAGATAACGATTTATACCAACAAACTGAGGACTTGAAAAAATACTCTAAATTAGTACGAGCGAGTGAGCCGAAATTTGTATATTTCTGCGTCATCATTACGTGTTTTTTTTTCTTATCTTTTTTGATTTTTTTCTTGCGCCCCCCTTCCCCGTATGTTCGAAACCGTTGGCGTCCTGTTTTGATCCAATCGGCGATCGCTTCAGAACGAATGAAATTGCAGTCGCTGCTCCGTGTAACATTTTTCCTGCTAAATATAAAATGACATGAGTGAACACAATAGACATTATCATTTTGTCCGCGTCATCGTCACGTTTTGTTCTTATCTTCTTCTCTTTTTTCTAAACAAATTTTGGCGAGCGCAGCGAGCGAGCAGAACATTTTTGTATTTCAGCTTACAAATCATGAAACTCTTGTCATTTTTTGCTTATTAAATCTTACAATTCTAATCAAAATATAGTGACGGCCTTATAGATAACGATTTATACCAACAAACTGAGGACTTGAAAAAATACTCTAAATTAGTACGAGCGAGTGAGCCAAAATTTGTATATTTCCGCGTCTTCATTACGTTTTGTTCTTATCTTGTTTGATTTGTTGTTTTTTTGCGCCCCCCCCCCCCCGTATGTTCGAAACCGTTGACGCCCTCTTTTGATCCAATGGGCGATCGCTTCAGAAGGAATGAAATTGCAGCCGCTGCTCCGTGAAACATTTTGCCTGCTAAATATAAAATGACATGTGTGAACACAATAGAGACTGCCATTTTGTCATCATCACGTTTTGTTCTTACCTTCTTTTTTATACAAATTTTGGCGAGCGAGCGAAGCGAGCGAGCCGAAAATTTTTGTATTTCAGCTCACAGAACATAGAATGTTTGTGTGAACACAATAAACATTGTCGTTTTGTCCGCGTCATCATCATGTTTTGTTTTTATCTTGTTTGATTTGGTTTTCTGCCCCCCCCCCCCTTACCATTCTCCCTCCCCCTTCCGGGCGAGTTTTTTTTTCTTCTTCTTCTTCTTCTTCTTCTTTTTCTTTTCTTTTTTTCTTCTTCTTCTTCGTTTTTTTTTTCTTCTTCTTCTTCGTTTTTTTTTTTGCGCCCCCAAGGAGTGGCGCCCGGGGCACGTGCCCCCCTTGCCCCCCCCCCCCCCCCCAGATACGCCACTGGCTGCAAAGAGATCAACTACCTTTAATTTAGAAGAGAGAAAAGTAAATAATGATAAAATAAACAAACAAAAAAGAATGAGTTTCTTTTGTAATACTATCTGACAAACTTTTTACTTTACCATTTTACTTCATAGCTCAGCACTTTCCATTCTCTCTCATACCCTCTTACCCATTACATTTAAATGAAATACAACTAAAATGAGTTTGCGTGCCTGCATAATACTCTTTGGAAATTATAAGTGAAAATTTTTTTAGGTTTTGGCTCACTTTAAAATGAGAACCAATAGAACTGTCACAACATGAGAAAATGTATAAGTAATAATCAACACTACATTTCCGAATTTGGCCTGCAAAGAAATCCGCTACCTGTAAGTTAGAAAAGAGATTAGTAAATAATGATAACATAAAAAAGAAAGAAAAGAATGAGTTTCTATGGCTGTATCCAGAACAGAGCCTGAAACGGTGCAGGCTCAAGAAATCGTTTGTACTATAATACGTCTTGAAGTACTGTGTGATACTGTTGACTCAGACTTCTACAAAGCTGTAAGTGAGAATTGTAATCCAATCCGACTCATTTTGTCTCTCCTGATCGTTCGTAAGAAATGCTAATTCATGACCACCTTTTCACAATTTGATTGGAGCATGCATTCATAATGGAAAATAGTTGACATAATAATCTATCCCCAGGCATTATCATGCCAACATGTACTTATATACATGTACTATATCTTTGTGAGACGTAGATATAAAATGTCTCAGGTTTTCGATTATAGTTATAATTTCGAGGAAATTTCTTTAATTCTTATCATAATAAAAACATTATACGTAAACTTGAGGCTATTAGATTTTCATCCACTTACCTCTGTTCCTGTGAAAAAATACAAGTGTCAATCTCAATGTCATCCACGAATCGCACGTACTCGGGCGGCCAGTGGAAAAAAAAAAAAAAAAACACCGGTCACACGCGCCAAGGGCCATGGCATGCAGTGCCAATATAATAATAGCTCGCACAAATTGATACATAACATTTGTGTTTGTGTGCATGGGGACGATCCGATTGTCATACAACAAAAGGGTTTCGTACAATTATTTTTAACATTGTTAAACGTACTCTTCCACATTTACGTAGCATAATAATGTGTCTTTATATTTATTTGGATTGTTATCTTGAGAATTGCTAAAAACCGTTATTATGAAAAAGTGGACCTTTCAGAATTTGGGGGGGGGGGGGGTGCGTACGCACCCGACGCACCCCCCCCCCCCCCCCCCTGGCTACGGGCCTGCCCAGGAACAATGAAAGCAGCGTCCAGCTGTCTTGAAAGACACCATCATAGGGGAACAATACAAGAAGAATCGAATAAGACACGTTGATTCAACAACACACACAACGAGACATGATACAAAGCTCGCAGAGGGTGCGTTCGCTTGTGAATTGGGGAATCCCTCTTGCCAACTAGCTAAGAAATTATGTAACCCTATTTAGTGTAGAATTTGTATGAATTTTACATACTTTTTTTGGTGCAAACAGCACACATCACGGATAGCTGCAGTACTGCTTCTTAGTGTAACAGATTAGGCCTATGATAATACCAGCAGTTGTATATATAGGCATGGTATTCGCGCTGTTCTACGTCACTGATTGGCAACCACAGGACTGATACACTGATTTGGTCTATCAACGAACATCAATTAGAAAAGCTATCTTTTTCGATTCTCTGATTAGATAGATATGAAATCGGGCTCTTTAGTGTGATCATTGTAAAGCTAAGATTATAACTAAAATTTCATTTCCCGAGACTGGACTCATTTCAACAGAGCGCGTAACCTATTATGTGATCCCCAAAATTCATAAAGAAAGGGGGAAAGGAGAGTAGGGGAAATAGATATGGGCTTTTAACATTACCAAACATGCCAAATGGAGCAGCATCGCGCTGTCGACGATGCTTTTAACGCATGTCCGAAATCATACATGCATTTCTTTCAGAATATATGCAGCTGAGAGTGATCAATTTCACTAACATAAAAATGTCTGAATCTCATTTCGTTCTGTCCCTTCTTTTTCATTAATAGAAACCATAATGATGAATTGAGGATTCAAATCCTTAGGTTGTGGCATTTCTATTGCGTTTAAATTGCGGTGTTGTGAAGGTTTCCAATGGACAGGACACATAATTCACTGTAATTTCGATCAGCTGTAGAACGCGTGCATCAAATATTCATATCATTTTATGAAGATTTGTGAAAGATCATTAAGATATCTTGCGATACTCAAATTTACATAAAAATACTACCAAATACCCAAAGTCGAAGCATTCTGCAAACTTAATAGTTGTGTTGATGATATCAAGCAATGGTCTCGCGATAATCATTTGAAATTGAATTGTGTTAAATCAGAATTGTCAGGCGGGGAAGTTTTCTCACAAAAAATTCTCTCTCAGTCCGTCAGAGAGCTCGGAGTTATGGTAGATAAGCATAACTGAACTTAAAAAAAACCCACACACATTGAGAACTCATGTCGTTCTGCTGCTTCAGGGGTATTTGTAAAATTAGTAATATCCGTAAGTTATCGGAGCAGTCTTCCACCGAACGTCTAATTCACGCATTTGTTTCTTCTCATCTTAACTACTGTAATTCCCTTCTTGTTGGTCTCCCTGTTTCGAGTATTGCACCAAATTCAAAATTCAAAATACAGCTGCTAGGCTTGTGACCCTGACAAAAACATCTGACCAAATTATTCCAGTTTTCCAATCCCTCCACTGGCTCCCCATACATCAACGTATCACCTTTAAAATCATCCTTATTGTTTACAAGATGTGGATTAAAGGGATCGTACAGTTTTGGTTGAGACCTAATTTCAAGTTTCTAACTTTTTTGGTGAGATAATGAGAAACCTCTTATGAAATATGAAAGAGCATGTAATTCTACGAGGAATTCAACGTTTATTTGATAAAAATTGGTTTTAAAATGGCTGAGATATCCAAAAAAGAGTGATTCTTATAAAGTGTGGGACCCACACTTTATTACGATCGCTTTGTTTTACTTTGTTTTTGGATGTTTCAGTCATTCCAAACCCGATTTTCATCAAATAAATTTTGAATTCCTTTTGAAATGGTATGCTCTGTACTTTATCATAAGCGTTTTCTTGGTATCTCGCAAAAAGTTAAAAGCCCAATTTTCATCTCCACCAATACTGTACTGTCCCTTTAATCTTGCCCCATCTTATCTTAGGGACAACAGAGAAACCCCACTGAGAGATATCTTCGTCGCGACGATGTCTCATTGTGCATGTTTGATGATTTGCATATGAACAGGCGTCACGCGCATATGAATAAGCAACCGTGCATATGAATACACGTACTTTCTTTTCATACCTTTGTTTATTCGTCCCGACGATAAGCGACGATAGAGAAAGGATTCCCTTTCACTAATCGTCGCTCTTCGTCCCGACTTACTAGCTATTTTCAAAGTTCGGCTTCTATTGTGCCTCGCGCTTCTTTTGTGAAAAACGTCGCATATCGTTCCCGACGAATCATTGTTCAACCGTCGGGAAACGTCCTGACTATATGGCTTCGTTTCAATGCCGTTCGTGTTCAAGTTTATGTTTTGTTCAGCTTTACTTGTCACAGCATAAAGCCTATCTTGTGATCTAAAACGTCGCATATCGTCCCGACGAATTACCATTACTGTACCACCGAAATTCAGTCTCTGTTCCATCGTCGAGAAACGTCCCAAACGCGTGGCTACAGCTAATCCGCTTGGTGATATGATTCGCAATGCCGGGCACGATAATGGATGGGAAGTTTTGTGTCTTCAGGAGAAAAAAAAAAAAAATGTATTCTCGCTGCTATAGATAATTGTGAATAACAGGCTGACTTTCCGAATTTTGTGCAAATGGTAGTTACGGCGATATGAAAGGAGACTTGTCCGCAGTCGATATACATTGAATTTGTATTATCTTGTCTTTAAGCGTAGGAAACACGGCGGAGAGATTTTGTCCGATTTTTAAACGAAAACTTGACCATCGCTGAAAAAAAAAAAAAATTCATGGTCGCCGTTCGTTGTCAAACTCCGACAACTTCTGTCATATTTGTTGCTGTAGAATGCATTGATTTTTTTTTTATTTGACACAACATTGACTCAAATCTTTGTATTTAAACACCGTGTTTACCTTTTTATTCTGTTGCGGCATTTACTTCAACTGGTCGTCGGCCTTCGCGTGGTTGTAATAATTGTTGACATTTATGTCGTCCTGTACAATTTTAGAGCGGGCGGAGAGATTTTGTCAAGCTTTCAAACTTTTTTTTTTTTTTTTTGCCCACTTTCCGCAACCAGAAACTAGCACAAAAAGAAAATTATGCGAATGTTTTCACTTGCCATTATGTTTCAGGAGATGATGTCTTGGTTTCGGGAACACACACACACACACACACACACACACAAAATAAACCACATACACACAAACACACACATACACACACACACACACACACATGAAACTCTCTTTCACGGCCGAGTGCGAAGAATTGGTCGCTAACAGTCCGACCGCAGCACGTATGCAATGAGCCGATCCGGCAGGATTTATTCAGCACTCTCGTTGACGATCTTTGCGTTCGAAAGGTGTCTCTTACGTGCGAGATTTTTGCGAGAGTTTGACAGGGCAATGGTTTTCACAGTGTAGCGACTTTTACATACATTCACCATGGCTACAAGTCACGATAAATTGTTCTCCAGACTTTGATCTTTTTTTATACCAAATTTTACCTGCTTTTCACGGAAGATTTTGTCGTCTAGAGTTCGTTTTTGGTTCCTGACCGGATTAAGAAACTGTTGTTTCTGATTTTGGCTTTTTCGTAGAGAGGAAACTTAGACGCTCATCAAAGTAGAGCAGATAAGCCGAAAAATTGTGCAAAATTTGACTAAAGCATGAAACTTTCACCAGTGCTAGTACATGTTTTAAGATTCATTTTCAGATCGGGAGGTAAGTCTGAATTGACCTCTGATGACCTCCAAAGGTCAACGACCTCAAAATTTGATAAAAATTGATATTTTGCGTTATTGATTAATATTAAATATGGTAATGATGTACTAAAAACCCATTTTTGTTACAGTGGAATTGTCTTCATGTTCCATAGAACACTGACAGGTTTCTACCTTTGACTTCCAGAGGTCAATGACCTCAAAATATCAGAATATTGATATTTTGTCATTGATTAATGATAAACATGGCAATGATGTACTAAAACCATATTTTTTTTTACAGTGGAATTGCCTCAATGTTCCGCATATCCTTGACAGGTTTCTACCTTTGACCTCTAATGACCTCCAGAGGTCAATGACCTCAAATTATCAGAATTTTGATATTTGATGCAATTGGTTGATGATAAACATGATAACGATGTCCTAAAAATTCATTTGTGTTACAACTGAATCGTTTTCCTATTCCTCAGATCAAGGGAAATTATTTACATGTCTCTGCCTTTGACCTCTGAGGACTGTGACATGTCAATGACCTCAAAATATCAAAATATCAAAATATTGATATTTGATGTATATTCAATGGTTAACTGTATACCTGGTGTGCAATCATGCATTACGCTGTTAGCATTTATACTACAAGAAGTGTCATCTCATTCCACAGAACATTGGTCATTACCCTGTGTATATCCAACTTTGACCTTATGGACAATGTAAGGTCAGAATATCAAAATTTGTGTAGGATTACAAATATTGATGTTTGGCTTCATTGGTTTAATCCTAAATGTTTAATCATGTACAAAATCACGCCTTGACGTTATAATCAAAGTATGTATGCACATTCCACAAAGCATTGGTTCATAGTAACAGGTCTCAGGAATGTGAGCGGTCAATTACTTCAGAAATGAAGCTTACGTGTCTTCAGTGATGGCAGTGACCTCAAATATAATATTTATGTTTGGGTTAGTTATGCAGACTATATAGCTTGCATGAAATTATGTGCAACATTATCCAATTTGCACTGGACAAAATTTGTACGCTTAAACATGGAAGGTGGGGAGAGGAGTACCATATTTTGGGTTGATGCTGAATAGTTTGTGAACAGGCATATGGCAAAGTCCCTTGAACTGGATGAAAGGGTGACAGATGCTAACCAGAAAACAACAGGCCCACCTCATCAGATGTACGTCACAAGTCAAACAACCCGAGTCGTACAGCCCATGAGTTACGCAGCCCACGAGTCATACATCCCGTGACCTAAACATTAGATGAACAAGGTCAATGAGCTCGACATCAAATATAATAGGCCCACAAGCTGTGCAGTCCGCGAGCTCGACACTCAAGGAAAACAAGGCCCACGAAATTAAGATAAAATATATGTATTACATCAGAAAACTTAATCTGTTCAGTGTATGTCTTGTGGACCTCCCCCTCCCCCGTGCATGAGTCGGACTCTTATGGGCCTGGTTTGCCTAAGTGTCAAGCTCATGGGTAATACTCTCTAGTTTCGAGCTGGCGGGCCTGTGTTGGTCAGTGTCAAGCTCGTGGGTTGTATGGTTCCGGTGAATGACTCATGGTCCTGGAGCATACAGTGACGTCATGGACCATCTGGAAAGCGACATACTGTGAGGCATAACGTGCATTCCATATGAAGTAATCCTGTGTCTCCAAGGGCGCCGGAAGCGGGGGGGGGGGGGGGGGGGGCAGGGGTGGCACTTGCCCCCCCCCCCCCAATCAAAATGTTGGGGGGGGGGGGCAAAACGAGTTTTTGCCCCCCAAAGTGCCCCCCTGTAACAAATAATTAATCACTGATTTAAAAACCAAAATGAACAATAAAGGCATATTTCTTGTCTAAATGTTGTAATTTCATAACTGAAAATGCAAAAATTTTCGTGCCTAACGGGGCGAAAATTATAATACACTAACAACATACATTATTGTATCTATACACTAATAGTAACTTATGAGTAAATTTAGTGTATAGATGGTAGCCTCGTGTCCTCGAGTGAGCCCGCTGAAACATACCTTTAGTAAACCTTACACATTTCATTTTCTTCTTTGCTTTCTAGCATATAAGAATATTTTTTATTGTTCGAACGATGCCATCACGTTTAAGCTTTTAATGAGTACATTTCAGATAAATTGCAAAGTAGAAGTGGCTCGCTCGTTCTGCCCGTACTTATAGTAAAATGAAAAGTTTTCGTAAGTTATTATCATAGCCCTTCGCAGTGATTTCTTTTACTATGTTTAATTCCTCAGAAATTTAATTTAAAATGCTCTATAAAAGCGACTTTTATACTCTGTTTTTACAAAAAGTCCCTACCGTGGGAGGGGGTATCCCCCTCCCACACCCTCCCCCGCTCGGTCGCTTCGCTCCCTCGACGAGGATCTCACACCATCACATAATATACCCCCGTATGTTTAAGATCATAGTCCTTCCAACTGATTTTCTTCGACATGTTAATTCCCTAGAAATTTGCTTTTAAATGTTCTATAAACGCGACTTTATGCTCTGTTTTTACAAAAAGTCCCTACCGTGGGGGGGGGGGGGGGTATCCCCCCTCCCACACCCTCCCCTCGCTCGGTCGCTTCGCTTCCTCGCCGAGGATCTCGCACCATCACATTATTAATGTACTCCCGTATGTTATGATCATAGTCCTTCCAACTGATTTTTTCAATATTATGTTAATTCCCTAGAAATTTGCTTTAAATTCTCTATAAACGCGACTTTTATACTCTGTTTTTACAAAAAGTCCCTACCGTGGGGAGGGGGCACACCCTCCCCCCGCTCGGTCGCTTCGCTCCCTCGCCGAGGATCTCACACAATCACATTATTATGTACAGTGTACTCCCGTATGTAATAATGAGTCCTTCGCACTGATTATTTTTCACTATGTTTAATTCCTTAGAAATTTGCTTTTAAGCGGTCTATAAACGCGACTTTTGTACCCTGTTTTACAAAAGCTCCCTACAGTGGAGGGGGGGGGGGGTATCCTCCTTTCCACGCCACCCCCCCCCCCCCGCTCACTCGCTTCGCTCCCGCACCGAGGATCTCACATCGTCACATAAAATTAATGTGCCCCCTTTGAGATTTTGCCCCCCCCAAAAAAAAAAAAACAAAAAACAAAAACAAAACAAAACAAAACAAACAGAAGTGTTCCGGCGCGCTTGTGTGTCTTGCAACTTGCTATTGTCATCCAATTAAGTTTGGGTCATTACGTCAGGCAATTTTGGGCATTTATTCAATGACCTCTTTAGGTATCTCAATTCCAAATAGGAGTGGAACTACTATTTCTTTTATTGTCTTCTTTATGCTCGATATTCCTCAACACTTGGGCCATGGCCAAGAGTTGTGCCCCCATGCCCAAATGTTGGTTGTTTCCAATATGGCCGCCATCCGGTTTGCATCCAATGTGTAAATCAGGGTACGAGGGCAGCGGGTAATATCACCTGCATGATCCAGTTAAGACTCTCTACCAGCAAGTGATGATTCAGTGTAACCTGCTGAAATTGGTCAAGATCTATACCCTCGATCTCTTAAGACAGGGCAGCATCTGCGTCTTCAGTGAAGCACGCGATTGAGCCTACGTACATTGCATGGATCGGCACACAGATCTCCTCCACGACTAACCTGGATAGACATCCTGAGGTCAGACCAGCGTTCTTACAGGTGCACAGCCACTGTATGCGATCATCAGAGTCTTCCAATGGCAATATCTTAACAGTTTGGGTGAAGGCAAGCTTGTCTCTGTGATGAGTGCATGGCACATGGAGTAAAGGATGCACGAGATGATAAGAAAGCTTCTTTTTGACTAGCGGGATAGGCTACAATCCTTTCTCAGGCAGAGGATCTGAATTATCGGGTCGTGCTCAGTTTGCACACAGTGAGCTGAACACCATATCAAGTATACCTGTGTATTGATTGTGTGTAATGATATGGGAAAAATGTATGGAAAAATCAAAATACATGTTTATGTATTTTACGTGGAATCAGTTCCTGTCTGTTGTCTTGGCAGAAATGCATCAATCTTGCAATGTTGTTGTTTATTATTTTCCCTGTCTATCACAAGTATATATGGAACGTGTTGACCAAAGTGTTTGTGATGTCGGAAGATGCGAGGCTGTATTGCAGGTGGCCTATTGCAGGTGGCCTTCAATTTGTTTTTCACAGTATATTGGCATGTTTAACAGACTGTAGCTCACCAAGATGCCTCTTGAAATGTTTTGAAAAACTTCTGCTTGATTTCACATGAGCGGATGATTATCAGTTGTTTTTCTGCTACCATCTTTTGTGAAACAAAGTATTGTTGCTCTTCAAAAGATAACGTGCCAATTAATCCACACTTACTGTTGGTGCTCTATCGGCCCTATAAGACATTCAAACCCACCTTCAGCCTAGACATCCGTAGGCGTTGTGGTGTAGAGCGGGATCTGAACATCTCTCATGAAGCGAGACTTCTCTTTTCTTTCTTTTCCCCATTAACTTTGTGAAACAAAGATATCCGTATAGGCGTTGTGCACTATGGTATGTAGACGTGGTAGAGCGAGACTTGTCTCATCTTTTCTTTTCTTTTCCCATTAACAAACAAATTTAGCAGGAAACAGAGAAGCATTCGCACATAATGTTTACATTTCCCATCACATGCTTTTAACATCGGAATTTTCATGTACACATTTTGCCTGGAAAAAAAATTGTCTTCCAATGGCAATATCTTAACAGTTTGGGTGAAGGCAAGCTTGTCTCTGTGATGAGTGCATGGCACATGGAGTAAAGGATGCACGAGATGATAAGAAAGCTTCTTTTTGACTAGCGGGATAGGCTACAATCCTTTCTCAGGCAGAGGATCTGAATTATCGGGTCGTGCTCAGTCTGCACACAGTGAGCTGAACACCATATCAAGTATACGTGTGTATTGATTGTGTGTAATGATATGGGAAAAATGTATGGAAAAATCAAAATACATGTTTATGTATTTTACGTGGAATCAGTTCCTGTCTGTTGTCTTGGCAGAAATGCATCAATCTTGCAATGTTGTTGTTTATTATTTTCCCTGTCCATCACAAGTATATATGGAACGTGTTGACCAAAGTTTTTGTGATGTCGAAAATGCGAGGCTGTATTGCAGGTGGCCTATTGCAGGTGGCCTGCAATTTGTTTTTCACAGTATATTGGCATGTTTAACAGACTGTAACTCACCAAGAGGCTTGTGCCGAAAGGGTGGGTTGGGTGGTGGCCCGTCGCGTTAATGGGAACACCACCCTTCGTCCAAAGCTCCCCCGGTTTTGCCGAAAGGTAGTCTGGGCTCCGTCCCCTTTTCCTTGGTGTGATAAACCAAGAGAGGGCGCAAATTTTCTGATTGCGATAATCGAGAGACTGCGCGCCCAACGACTCGGGTATCGCAGTTCTCGGCGTATCGCAATCCTCGGGTGTCACGCCCTCATACGGCTTGTCGCGTACACTGAATCACCCCTACGAGTAAAAAGAGTCCAGAAGCTAGACTAGCCGAAAGGGTGCGTTGGGAGCGTTGGGTCGCGTCGCGTTGACTGGAACCCCACCCTTCGTCCAAAGCCCCCCCCCCCCCCCCGGTTTTGCCGAAAGGGTGCGTTGGTACTTTTTCTCATGTAATATTAAAAGACGAGTTTTGAATTTATATTTAACCTTCAAACAACCATTTCAAAGAGGCTATCGTCCGGATCGGTTTACACTCTATTACCACTTGGTCTACAGCAAGTTGGTCTGATAGACTGTTTGATATCAGTTGGTCTAATAACCAGTTGGTCTGGTCATCATTTCGTCCAAGTACTGTTATTTGGTTTAATTACTATTTGGTCTGCAGTCAATTCGTCTAATAATAGCCATTTGGTCTATTTTTGGTCTAACACAAATTTATATCATCAAGTACCGATTTGGTTTATCATGAGTTGGTCTAATTCCATTTCGTCTAATCATCAAATGGTCTAAAATGAAACCAAATTTGTCCAATATAAATTTGGTGTACACATCATTAATTTTGGTCCATTGCCCAGCAATTGGTCTAGCCTTACACTCTTAGAAAAAAAGGTTCTTTTGAGCACCATTAAATGGTTCTCAGCACTGTCACAATAGCGACACCCTTTTAGGTGCTCGTGAGAACCTTTTTAAAATGGTGCTTGTCGGCACCTTTTGCAAAAGGTGCCCATTAGAACCTTTTTCCCGATGAAATGGTGCTCGTGAGTACCATTTAAAAGGTGCCCATGGGCACCTTTTTGACTAAAGATGGGCACCTTTTTGACTCTTTTTCCAAAGGTGCTCATGGGAACCATTTCATTGGAAAAGGTTCTAATGGGCACCAATGTTAAAAGGTGCTGACAGGCACCATTTAAAAAAGGTTCTCACAGGCTCCAAAAAAGGTGTCGCTATTGTGACAGTGCTGAGAACCATTTAATGGTGCTCAAAAGAACCTTTTTCTTTTTTCTTAGAATGTAGTATGTGAATTGATGTCTGTGTATTTTTGGTGTGTTTCACATGCAGTGCTGGTAAGGTGCTTCACTGGCACCATCCTTAAAGGTACATTTCCTATTTGCATTAAAAATGTGCATCACAAACTCATTTGAAATGAAATGAATTCATCTGAATTTCATCTCATCAGTCAAACATACGTTCAAAACATGTATATGAGCAATACATTAGCATGTCATACATTATCATTGACACTGGAAAAAAAGAGCAAGGATAACACACCCATGCACACCACAGTTTCACAAGCATGAATACATGTACATGACATTCACCAACATTTTTTCATGAAACATTACTCAATAACTGAAAACCATAGAAATTTGCTCTTTCACAAATTCGCAGAAATGTATTTATTCACCTTCACTTTTACAATCTAAAGGTGAGGTTTGTATTTGTCATGTTATAATCTGTCAAATATTCTGAACAAAATATTTTCATTTGTTCACTATTTTTTTCCACAATATTTGTCATTTGTGTACCGAGCAGTTTTTGAAACACCATCACACACCTCTGTGCAGATGATATGAAATAGCAAGAGGTGCATCAGGCTTTTGAAATACAAAACAAAATTTCTAATTCTCTGTGAAATAATTCCTGCATGGATGAGATACAATAATTGTGTCAGTCTTAAGATAGGCAGAAGTCAAGTACATTACTTAAGTAGTATGAGGAACTTTTTCCACATATTTGCTAGTTTGCTCGATGTTGTTTTTTTTTTCTTTTAAAGCATATTTGTCCTAAAAGCAACTACAAAGGGCAGGAAAACAATTCCATTAAACAGGACCTTTGGTATTGTCACAGAAAACATACATTCTATTGCTGGTATGATACTTGGAATAGGTAAAGCTTTACACTTCTTCACATTCATAACGTCGAGTGCTTGAATAATATGATAACTTATCTTTGTATACGAGTGACCTTTTTTTTTTTTTTTTTTGGTCGTTCTGCAATTTGAAAGCACCATAGACACATCTATACAACTGCAAATACAAGAAGAGTATCAATTCAGGTTAATCATGACTTCTGACAATTTACAGCATGTCCTACAAACACACACACACACACACAAAGAAAAGAACACATTGTTTTATAATGTGAAGGATAATATGAATCCCAAGGGGAAAAGAGCTAGGATACCACACCCACACAGTTTCACAAGCATGAATGAACAAAATTCCTCAACCATGATCTGAAATATAAAACATTGGGAATCAATAAAAATTTACACTTTTTTTTAAAAGCAGAGCAACAAATTCATTAGAGTACTATACAATGCAGGCCTAAAGCTGAGGTTTGAATTTGCTGTCCTATAACCTGCCTATGACAATAATATGTTGTAAGCATTTGTCATTTTGTTCACCAAATTTGCCAACAGTCTTTAAAACCCCACCACCACGTACATGTACACTTTGTATTTCTGCAAAAGCAATATAAACTGGTGACAAGAGGTGGATCAGTGCCTTGAAATAAATTACATAATCTTCAATTCTCTACACAATACGTAATTCCTGCGTGGGTATCAATGCAATAAGTTTTACCAGTCTAGGTGCAAACTTTAAAAGTGTGCAGAAATCGACCACACAATGATTGGAGAAGTATAAAGAGCATTTTCCGTTTGTGCTTTTAAAGTTTAGAACTATGAATGACTCCACTTCTCAGATTGGCATCTGGTCTGATCTCATTACGTCTACCCTCCCCCCCCCCCCCCCCAATACAGTTGGTTCGAAGCTGTTAAATGCAAATCATACTGAAACATTATCACTGGTACATTGTAAGTTGCAAATACTGTATTGGGATCATAATAAAACATATGTGACCCTCCATCACACAAACCAACAAAAAGTCAAACGACATGAATATTTGGTTGACGGCAGATTCTGAAAGAGCAGCTATAAAATACAGTATAAGTCAATGCAAACGGACTTACCTACCCTATCTACATATTTCTCAAAGGTTTTCTCTGGCAGCATCAGTGTTTTTTCTTTGACTCAGCTCATTCTCGGCTAGCGTAGGTTTCTGGTCGATGCTGTCAACGGGCTATCGGGCTAAAATTGTCATTCTGATCGATGTATTCTTTTGGTCACCCAGCTCATTCTTGACTAGCCCAGGGTTCTGTTTGATGATGTCACTGGGCTATCACGGGCTGTCATTCTGATCGATGTATCGTCTTAGCCACACAGCTCATTCTCGACTAGCCCAGGGTTCTGGCTAATGCTGTAAATGGGCTATCCCCGGCTCTTATTCTGATCGATGAATTCTTGTGGCCGCCCGGCTCATTCTTGGCTAGTGTTAAGCCTACGGACGGTTCTGGCCGATGTTGTTAACGGTCTGTCACGGGCTGCCTCTCTGATCAATGTAGAGTCTACCTTTTTCCCTAACCGCACCAGCGACCCAAACACGTACGTTCTGCTTCATCGTCCCGGCCGGAGTTACTCGTTCCCTGGTTTCTGTGCATGTTGGTGTGTCCACTTCCCTGACATATGAATTGAAAGATACAATAGACCTACACCGCGTTAATAAAACAAAGTCATTGCTATAATTCGATAAACAGAACACGGCATTACATGACGTGACTCCTTACAGAACAAGCTAGCTGAAAACATACTGAAGAGATGTTGACCTAACACTGACAGTTAGGCCTACTGGGCTGTAGACAGACCTCTATTGGCTCTAACGTTAACACCGACAGTTATAACTTATAGAACAAATTTCCTTATTGCATTTAAGGGTATAGACCTTACCCCGGGGCGCTTCTTTTACAGAGTTATCTTTGCGTTCGGCGTTCGGGCTGTGTTTCGGAGTTAGTAGACTCTATTTTTGATAGGCATAAACATTACATGCAGGCCTAGCTAAGTATCAACTTAGCCCGGCCTGTAAAAACATGACGGCCATGTCCATGCTCCGGCCCGCACGGCTTCTGTTCGGGCTAGCCCATGGGCCATTGCTATGCCAAATTTCTAATTGTAAAGTGTTAGGCCTATTAAACATGTTATTGTTAGATCTGGATCTACTGTACCTGGTAAACATTACACAAGATAGCAGCTTCGATCAAATTAGATCTAACGTTAACATTCATCTTAGGATCTAGCAAACCGTTAGGTTAATCACTGACTGAAAACGAAAACTGAGTCAGTGAGTGATGAATCTAACTTAATTTTGTACCAACGAGATAAAATCACATTAAAACTAAAAATCTTACCTATTCTCCAAAATTGTGATGACTGCCATGGCGAAAATGGAATTGACAGTGACACGTTTCCAGTCCACTTTGACAAAATTAATGTCTAACGTTACCGGGAGCCGTTCGTTGTGGGTGTGATACTGGTGATGCATAGACCTGTACAGACATACAGTGCAGTTATGTGTAAAGTGTCTACTCTAGCCGTCTGCTGTGCTGCTGCATGATGCGCATAATATGCATGGTATTGCATTGGCACTCTCCTGAGCTGCCGCTGTGGTGGTAGGTTTGCATAGGCTAGGCGCAGGCATGCAGGCAGCACAGGGCTACATAGCCGCGGCGTGTGCCGCGGCGGTTACATAGTCCTACAGTGCAGTACTAGTATGTGTGCGTTTACGCGTACGCATATCTGATCGAGCGCTAAAATTGGATGGTGGCAGCTGTCAGTTGGCTCGCAGCCAAGAGAAGTCATTAGTCTACGATAAAAACAATATATACTTTTTATTATCACAGCAGTATATAGAAACACGTACAATATTTTTGTACCAATACCACAGTTTTGGTGATTCTTACATCTGGCATTCGAATATACAGAAAGGGGAAAAATAAAAGTGGACCTAAAGATATAGTTTGACCTGCAAGAGTACCACAAATAACACTCGGGGACTGGGTCGCATACTAGCAAATGGTGACGAACGGAACCATTTCGATTGGGAACCATTTATAGGTGCTCATCGGAACCATTTAGCTAGAACCATGAGAACCATTTTGGAGCCGACGAGAACCATTTGAGAACCTTTTTTTCTTAGAGTGTAGTCTGTCTATCATTAGTCTACACCCATTTAGTCTAATAACCAATTATCTTATTGTCATTTGGTCTAATAGCCAGCCTCCTGGTCTAATCAGGTACCATTTGGTCCAATCATTGTTTCGTCTATATGACCAACTGGGTTATTATTATTTTATTTTTTTTTTTTTTTGGGGGGGGGGGCCTTTTTCTACGACTACGGACTACCCTCTGACCCTTCATTGAGGGAGAAAAAAAAAATGTTCATACACATGAAATAAGATTAGGGTAAAGTTTAGGGTCCCTCGCCCCTCCCCCATGGTGCCAGGTCAGAACCCCCAGCAGCTGGACTATAGATAAGCCACTGATTATCCACATGATCCATGCCCTGTAATGTAAAACAGGAACGGATATTAGACCAAATGGATATTGGACCAAATGAACATTGGACGAACTAAATATTAGATCCGGACGATATCCTCTTTGAAATGGTTGTTTGAAGGTTAAATATAAATTCAAAACTCGTCTTTTAATATTACATGAGAAAAAGTACCAACGCACCCTTTCGGCAAAACCGGGGGGGGGGGGGCTTTGGACGAAGGGTGGTGTTCCCATTAACGCGACGCGCTAGCACCCAACCCACCCTTTCGGCATAAGCCCACCAAGATGCCTCTTTAAATGTTTTGAAAAACTTCTGCTTGATTTCACATGAGCGGATGATTATCAGATGTTTTTCTGCTACCATCTTTTGTGAAACAAAGTATTGTTTCTCTTCAAAAGATAACGTGCCAATTAATCCACACTTCCTGATGGTGCTCTATCGGCCCTATAAGACATTCAAACCGACCTTCAGCCTAGACATCCGTAGGCGTTGTGGTGTAGAGCGGGATCTGAACATCTCTCATGAAGCGAGACTTCTCTTTTCTTTCTTTTCCCCACTAACTTTGTGAAACAAAGATATCCGTAGGCGTTGTGCACTATGGTATGTAGACGTGGTAGAGCGAGACTTCTCTCATCTTTTCTTTTCTTTTTCCATTAACAAACAAGTTTAGCAGGAAACAGAGAAGCATTCGCACATAATGTTTACATTTCCCATCACATGCTTTTAACATCGGAATTTTCATGTACACATTTTGCCTGGAAAAAAAAATTTTGTCTTCCAATGGCAATATCTTAACAGTTTGGGTGAAGGCAAGCTTGTCTCTGTGATGAGTGCATGGCACATGGAGTAAAGGATGCACGAGATGATAAGAAAGCTTCTTTTTGACTAGCGGGATAGGCTACAATCCTTTCTCAGGCAGAGGATCTGAATTATCGGGTCGTGCTCAGTCTGCACACAGTGAGCTGAACACCATATCAAGTATACCTGTGTGTTGATTGTGTGTAATGATATGGAGAAAATGTATGGAAAAATCAAAATACATGTTTATGTATTTTACGTGGAATCAGTTCCTGTCTGTTGTCTTGGCAGAAATGCATCAATCTTGCAATGTTGTTGTTTATTATTTTCCCTGTCTATCACAAGTATATATGGAACGTGTTGACCAAAGTGTTTGTGATGTCGGAAGATGCGAGGCTGTATTGCAGGTGGCCTATTGCAGGTGGCCTTCAATTTGTTTTTCACAGTATATTGGCATGTTTAACAGACTGTAACTCACCAATATGCCTCTTGAAATGTTTTGAAAAACTTCTGCTTGATTTCACATGAGCGGATGATTATCAGTTGTTTTTCTGCTACCATCTTTTGTGAAACAAAGTATTGTTTCTCTTCAAAAGATAACGTGCCAATTAATCCACACTTCCTGATGGTGCTCTATCGGCCCTATAAGACATTCAAACCCACCTTCAGCCTAGACATCCGTAGGCGTTGTGGTGTAGAGCGGGATCTGAACATCTCTCATGAAGCGAGACTTCTCTTTTCTTTCTTTTCCCCACTAACTTTGGGAAACAAAGATATCCGTAGGCGTTGTGCACTATGGTATGTAGACGTGGTAGAGCGAGACTTCTCTCATCTTTTCTTTTCTTTTCCCATTAACAAACAAGTTTAGCAGGAAACAGAGAAGAATTCGCACATAATGTTTACATTTCCCATCACATGCTATTAACATCGGAATTTTCATGTACACATTTTGCCTGGAAAAGAATTATCAAGAACCCTTCAACACAATATATGTTCAAAAGACGCCATTTGGTTCATATATAATTTACTCGACAGAGTTATTCATAGGGGCCTACTTATCACTGTCCACGTACTCAAACAGTTTTCGCGAAAGATACAAGTATGTTCACAAGACTGCAAACAATAGAATGATTTGCCCCTTAACATATCAGACTACTACATCTCTTGAAATGTCTTCAAACGTAAATTAAAGTCATTCCTCATAAATGATTACTCTCGGTCGACGAATGAGGTCCTCGTCTGCATGTCATTGTCGATCTCGTCAGTGTGACTGGGCCGTCCGTTGAGTAGCCTTTTGTCAAGGCCCTCTCGCTATATGGTGAAGAGAGCCCAGCTGAGTGGGGTTACTGGCGCGCTCGGCTGGGCTCGCTTCGCTCGCCCATTACAGCGAGAGGGCCTTGACAAAAGGCTATCCGTTGAGCGGTCTGCCGTCACACTGTCATTAGACTCTTCGTCACCATCACTCTCCGCTTAGTATCAGTCACAGCTGGGCGCCTCAACATCTCCGATGACACCAGTTGACTACATGTATTTGGAGTTTGTAATTGCACTCCAAATTGGCGTAAACCAAAGTTTTGTCTTATCGTGAATCACAGTTTTTCCTAATGTCCTGCTGCTCGCCGGTTCAGTCATGACAGTCAGATACTCATCACATTCACAGCGTAGGTCTATGGTACATTCAGCGTCGATAAAGATTAGTTGGTTGACTTGGAGGGGGGGGGGGGCATGATGTACCAAGGAAAGGGAACTCCTGATTTTATCTCTGTGGTCTCCAACTATTCTCAAAGTTCCTCAAAATTCCAAAATACTCTGCAGCCTTTGCTTCACTACACAGTGTGAAGCCGCTCCCAATGTGCTTGCCACTCTAACTAATACCTCGGCTGAGACATGTTTTTTTCTTTTTTTTTTATAACTGATTTACTAACAAACTTCCTTTCCCTAAAGCATTTCATTGGTTCAATCTTATATTGGGGTATGGTGTTCACTAGAAATTAATTCCTTACTGGTCAAATGTTTAATTTGCTCCTCCTATTTGTTTCTGTGAAAACTCAACTTTCTATGATTCATCTCAATTTCTGATTAACTCGCCCACTGTCTTTTAGTCTCTTCATTCACTTGTTCTCTGTAACCACTGGTAAAGACTTTATTGTTTCTTGGATATCAAAATGATAAACCAAATCAATATTAGTGTCCTTATGGCAACCAACGTTATCGTTGTTCTGGGTCATTATATATCCCTGAATTTGTCTTTGGAGTTCCTGTTTGATAGCAATAAATGCTAAAATAGAGGGATAAATTCTGGCAGGAGGGCCACCTCCCGTGCAGCTCAGAGGGTCATTTGTGTTTTGGGATCAGAGGGCAAAAACACGCCATCACGTCATTCCCCGTAATTTGGCGCGGGGCCTTGGGGATGGAGAGTGCTAACCACTAGTGGGGAAAGTAGCCAACATCAAACTCATAAATTCCTATGACCATAGACTTTTCTTGGAAGAGGTAGTTTGGACCAAAAGAAAAAGAGAAAGGAAATAGCTGGAAGGAAGATAAACGGTTTCGTAAGCCCTAAGATGGGGAAAAGACTGAGCATATTGACCTCACAGGGTGTCTAGGAAAACGACTGCAGTGTTCTGTTTTCTTTTACTCTCTATCCTATTCTATTCTATTCTATTCTATTCTATTCTATTCTATTCTATTCTTTATTATAAACATGTGCTAGTAGCCACCTGGCCTACAATTGTGTTTGTTTTGTACATGCTCTAAAGGTCACCAGAGGTCAAAGGTAGAGCCCTATCTGTGCTCTTTGGAATATGAAGACAATTTCTTGTAAAACACGTATGCCTGTTTTGTAGTTAATCATTAACTAATGACACCACAGATCAATACTATGACATCTAAAAGGTCACCAGAGGTCAGAGTTAGAAACCTGTCTTTGCTCTTTGGAATATGAAGACAGTTTCATCGCAAAACAGATATGCTTGTTTTGCACATCTTAACCATGTTTATCATTAACTAATAACATCACAGATCAATATCATGGTATTTTGAGGTCATTGACATCTAAAGGTCATCAGAGGTCAAAGGTAGAAACCTGTCAATGTCCTGTGGAATCAGAAGATTTGTAGTACAAATGCATGGTGCAGCGTAACCAAGATCTAAGCCTATTATTCACAAACGCCTCCAAACATCAATATTCTGATAATTAAAGTTCATTGACCTCTGGAGGTCATCAGAGGTCAAATCAGACTGACCTCCCGATCTTAAAATGAATCTTATGGTATGTAATAACACTGGTGAAAGTTTCATACTTTAGTCAAATTTTGCACAATTCTCATGATTTTGAGGGCTTAACCGCTCTACTATCATATATTTGAGTCAAGGAGACTCAAGCATGATTTATACTAGTTTTTTTTCCGATTTGAAATGTCTGTAAAATTCACTCTTAAGCCGGAAGTATGCTCCACACAAAGTGTACAGTGGCGCGAAAGAGCTCTCTCATTGGACAGTGCTTGCATTCAGCACTTGAACTTGGCTTGAACTACTAGTACACGCGTGCCTGTATGCGAGCATACGCTATACATGCACGTGGCATGAAACCGTAGCAGCGTAATGACGTAATGCAAGCGCTGAATGCAAGCGCTGTCCAATGAGAGAGCTTACTCTTGAGATTGCACGGTTTCAAGCTGACCAGCACTGACATCGATGTACATTTTATTGGTTCCTGACCGGATTAAGCAACAAATTGTCAAGATGTTTATATAGATACAAGATTAAGAGATGGACTACCAAATTAATGCATTTCCATTGAGACGCAAGGTGAATTTGGTATTCTTTTGAAATCTTGAACGTGTACTACACGAATTACTTTTTTCTTCATTTTCAAGCTCAAATTACGCTATTATGTTTTTCAATTACAATAATTTGAGTAACATGTGACGATAGCTTACATATTTTCCTTGAATTTGATACCAAATTTGTGAATATAAGGTGTGTTTTTGTTGCCGAAAGCCCAAGGACAAAATCCCCTTCCGCAGTTCATTACGTATGCAAGCCTGGAGCGGGCTTGCATACGAGTTGAATAAATACGAGCGAATTATCGGGTGCTGCGGTCTGACTACTAAGATGGTAAGATGGTAGCTACGACGATTTGAAAGGAATCTTGACTGTTATTGATATAAAGAGATTTTGTCCGACTTCCAATGGCGGGAACTAGACTAACATTCTAATACCTATTTCAGCTGGTCGTCGTTCTTTGTCAAACTCCGTTAATTTCTGTCATTTTTGTTGCTGTAGAATACATTGATTTTTGTGTTCTTTGACGTACACACCATTGAATCAAATCTTTGTATTTTAACACCGGGTTTACCTTTTTATTGTTGCGGCATTTACTTCAACTGGTCGTCGGCCTTCGTAATGGTTGTAATATTAACTAGACTCGGAATTTGTCAAAACTGACAAATTAGGTGATCCGATTTTTTTTTTTAAATCAATGATTCGAGTCCTGATCGCCATAGGCATGACCATATAGGTTTCATCCTTGTTTAGAGACATTGGCCGTGTGATATTTGGATTCTCATTTAGAAAAGAGAGTCAGGTTTGCCATCTTTGGTACCAAATTCGGTACACACTATAACGAAGATACAGAATGAAGTATATTTGACCATTGACTCAACTTTGCACAGCCAAGATGGCATCTGAGCAAAAAGTGGTTATTTTGTGAAATGATTCTTGTAACATGGTCTTTGCGTGTGCAGAATATGGGAAAGATAGGACATGTATTCATCAAGGTACAGGTTGAAACATTTATGACCTTTGACCCTAATTTACATACCCAAGATGGTGTCTGATTAAGTAGTTGTTATTTTGTGAAATAATGTACGTGACATGAACTAAACATGTGCAAAATATGGGGATGACAGGGGCTGTTTTTCTTGAGTTATTGCAAAGAAAGTTGCAGAAAGAAAGAAATATCTCAATACATCGAAGATAAGTTTGATTTCAACCAAGTTTTTTGACGTAATCTCGGCGTCGTATGAAAAATTGGAGAAACGTTGCCGATAGCCCAAAGTCTCAGCTACAACAGATTAAAATCTGGGAGAAATTCACCGAAGAGTAAGTGAACTAGTGCTCAATAAAGACCGTCATGTCAATTTTCATTTCCAGAAAAATTCCCTCCCATAGAGATAACACGTAAACTGGTTAAATTTGACAAGGTGACATTATATCCATTTTCACGAGGTGAAGACATCATCCGATTAAAACTTTGATTGAACAAAACTTAAAGAATATTAAATTAGCTGCAACATACTAAAATCTGAAAGAAATTCACCGAAGGGTAAGTGAGCTAGTCGTCGATAAAGACAATCATGTCAATTTTCACATCTAGAAAAATTCCCTCCCATAGAGTTAACACGTCATAACGAAGATACAGGAAGAAGAACATATGACCTTTGACCCCACTTTGCACAGACAAGATGGCCTCTGAGCCAAAAATAGTTATTTTGTGAAATGATCCTTATAACATGGTCTTTACCTGTGCAAAATATGGGAAAGATAGGACATGTATTTACCAAGATACAGGATGAAACATTTATGACCTTTGACCCTAACTTACATACCCAAGATGGTGTCTGATCAAGTAGATGTTATTTTGTAAAATAATGTACGTGACATGAACTAAATATGTGCAAAATATGGCGGTGATAGGGTATGTTTTTTCTTGAGTTATTGCAAAGAAAGTTGCAGAAAGGAAGAACTATGTCAATACATCGAAGATAAGCTTTAATTTCAACCAAGTTTATTGACGTGATCCCGACAGTGTATAAAAATAAAAAGGCAAACATATGATAGCGCAAAGTCTCAGCTACAACATACTAAAATCTTGGAGAAATTCACCGAAGCATAAGTGAGCTAGTGCTCGATAAAGATAGTCATGTCAGTTTTCATTTCCAGAAAAACTGCACTCCCATAGAGATAACACGTTAACTGGTCAAATTTGACAATGTTACTTTCAATCCATTTTTACGAGGTGATGCCGTCACCCAATCAAAATATTGTTATTTTATGACTGAAAGACCATTTAATAAGCTACAACATATTGAAATTTGGACGAAAATTAACAAAAGAATAAGTGAAATACGCTTGAGTGAACTTAAAATTTGATTACGTCTTTTTGCAAATTTATTTTTTTTTAACATTATTAAGAAATTTAATATCTTTTCATCATTTTTCTAGCATTGCCAACCCATGAAATGACATGTACAACTCATCAGCTTTCAGAATATGTAAAGAAAATGGGGGGTCACCGTCCATCCTGACGAGTAAAATCGGTTTCAAAATTGGCGGGGTTTTTTAGGTGATACGCTATCAGCGTATCACCTATTGTGATTGTCAAAATCTCTCTTTATTTCTTTTTATTAGGTGATACGCTTTTAGCGTATCACCTATTGTGATTGTCAAAATCTGTCTTTTTTCTTATTCTTCTTTCTTTCTGGCCTATTTTGTGTCGTCAATATCTCAAGAATGACATTACGGAGTAACATGACATTTTCAGTCAACATGTCTCATGACAATATCTAGCCACAATAAGGTTTTCATGACAGTAACGTATCTATGACGTCATCTAGGCGCCATTTTGTGATTTTCGGACCATGTTACATGATCGATCATAACTTAATAACTAAAGGTCCTTTCTGTATCAGTTTTTGTGGACATAAAGTTCAGGTCACGCTCTATCTTTCTTTCTCTGATGCTAATTACCTAGGACGTCATCTAGGACGCGTAAGCGCGCGTCAAACATTTAAAAGACTCAAAACAACTTTCCAATGGGAAATCTCGAAGTTTCAGACAATTTTAAGCGTTTCAAACAATTTTGCGCGTGCGCGTCCGTCCGCGCATTTTCGCGCGCACAGCGCGTCAGTAACATGAAAATGCACATTTTTTGACTGATCTGGATTCCTGATACTTTGAGTAACAATATCCATTGATTTCTGATCGATTTTGACAAATAACAAAGCAAAGCACTGGCGTCAAAGTTGAAATTTCGCGTGCGCATCTATGTGCAAATATAGTGAAAAAACATGTCTTTGTTTATTTCGCCATAGCTCTTTAAAACGTCAGGTGACCCTATGTTTTTATTGCATATTACAAAAGCATATGAATTGAAAATAACGTTTCAAGTATCATTATTTCCATAATTACAATATGACGTCATCATATCGTCATCTGAAATCAAAAAAGTGGAATTAATTTTTTTAAGGTACTGTTTCTGACATTCATTTGCTCGTATCTCTGTTGTTTAAGCTCAATATTATCCCAAATTCAGATATGTTGTACTTTGAACATTTGCCTTTTAAGTCCATGTCATGCTTTTGATATTTGATGACGTCATCATACCTTAAATTGTGATTAAAGGTAAAGACGGAAAATCGCACAGGTTTACGTGTATTGTCTATGGGAGGTGATTTTTTTTAAAAGCATCAATTGACTTAACAACGTTTAAGCACCTTTATCTCAGCTGATTTTGATTCATTTCCTCTGAAACTTTAATATGTTGTAGCTGAGACAATAAGCTGCAGTAATCATGCATTTTATTCTTTGAAATCTCCTCATCAGATTGACAATTTTGCAGTTTAAAACTGAAAATGAAAATGGAATGTGGACAAAACGATTCCCCATGTATCTTTCACATACATAAGTTTACGTTCCCCATATTTGCTCGTCGAGACGTATGGCCGAGTGGTTAAAGGCGCCGTCTCAGAGACGTGAGATTGCGGGTTCGAACCCCACAAGATCACGAAACATTTTTTTTTTATTTTACTTTTTTTTCTTCAATTTTGTATTACATATTCGTCCATGTAGAAATCACGTTCGTATATAAACGCACCTATACACACACACAGACACACACACACGCCATATCCCTCTTTTTTGTGTGTTGGAGACCACATTGCTTCGACTGCAGCAACATTTTGCAGGTTGACTTTGTCAAACCGATCATAGTATGTAATGACGACGACTGAGGTGTTGTACTTTGAACAATTGTCTTTCAAGACGATGTCATTGTTTTGTAATTTGATGACGTCATTACACTGAAAATTGTGATTAAAGGCAAGGTATCAAAACCAGCCGATTATAGGTTTTATGTCTGCGGGACGTATTTTTCCCAAGTTGCCAGAAATGGCATAGTGACCTCAGTCGTTACAGGGCCGCTTCTCCGTTTAGCAATGCAATAGATGTTCACCAGGCCACGTTAGTTGAGTGGGCATTGACTTTCCCCCTGTTATATCTATACATTGTTTTTTTTTTTGTCTTACCATTTCCGTGGATGACCCGTGGCCGAGTGGTTACAGAAACGGTTTCGCATGCACGCTCAATATAACTTCAAGGTGCCTATATCACATTCTTTTCTTTGTCGATCACAGATGACCGTTATCTGATGACCACAAGCGTATCACCTAACTCGTCCTCAATGTGACGAGTTTTCATGTCTCGTTCTTCTTTCTTTCTGGACAATTTTGTGTCATCAATATCTCAAGAATGACATTACGGAATAACATGACATTTTCAGGTAACATGTCTCATGACAAAATCTAGCCACAATAAGGTTTTCATGACAGTAACATATCTATGACGTCATCTAGGCGCCATTTTGTGATTTTCGGACCATGTTACATGATCGATCATAACTTCATAACTAAAGGTCATTTCTGTATCATTTTCGGTGGACATTAAGTTCAGGTCACGCTCTATCTTACATTTTAATGCTAATTACCTAGGACATTATTACGGGCGCGTACGCGCGCGTCAAACTTTTAAAAGGCTCAAAACAACTTACCAATGGGAAATCTCGAAGTTTCAGACAATTTTAAGCGTTTCGCGCGTTCGCGTCCGTCCGCACATTTTCGCGCGTAGTGCGCGTAGACAAAATGAAAATGCACATTTTTTGACAGATTTGGATTCCTGATACATTAAGCAATAATATCCTTTGATTTCCGATCAATTTTGACCTATAACAAAGGAATGCGTTGGCGTCAAAGTTGAAATTTCGTGTGCGCGTCTATGTGCAAATATAGCGAAAAACATGTCTTTGTTTATTTCGCCATAGCTCTTTAAAACGTCTGGTTACCCTATGTTTTTATTGCATATTACAAAAACATATGAATTGGAAATAACGTTTCAAGTATCAATATCTCCATGAATACATTATGACGTCATCATATCATCATCTGAAATCAAAAAAGTGGAATTGATTTTTTTAAGGTACTGTTTCTGACATTCATTTGCTCGTATCTCTGTTGTTTAAGCTCAATATTATCCCAAATTCAGATATGTTGTACTTTGAACATTTACCTCTCAAGTCCATGTCATAGATTTGAAACTTGATGACGTCATCATGCTTTAAATTGTGTTTAAATGTAAAGACGCAAAATCGGACAAGTTTACGTGTTATGTCTATGGGAGGTGATTTTTTTAGAAACCATGCATTGACTTGACAACGTTTAAGCACCTTTATCTCAGCTGATTTTGCTTCATTTCCTCTGAAACTTAAGTATGTTGTAGCTGTGACAATAAGCTGCAGTAATCATGCATTTTATTCTTTGAAATCTCCTCATGAGGTTGACAATTTTGCAATTTAAAACTGAAAACGAGATATGAAACTCGTCACACTGAAGACGAGTTAGGTGATACGCTTGGGGTCATCAGATGTCGGTCATCCGTGATCGACAAAGAAAAGAATGTAATACAGCACCTTGAAGTTCTAATGAGATACTTAGTTGAACTTTTTTGGGCCTACATTATTCAGATCACATTTGTTTTTCTGTCACACAAACTAAGTGGAAATTCTGTGCGTGTGCGACTAAGTCGATTTACGGACTTTTTGAGTACTTACAGTGCATAAACTTAGACCCCGTTTACGGTGCGGGGCTGGGCCGAGCCGCGGCCGAGCTGCAATCAAGGACAACCTCAATTGCGAGGCCGAGCCCCGCAATTTATTCCGTTTACACTGCCGGGCTCGGCCGCGCTTTTGATTCGAACCTTTCAATATTTTGTCGTAGTGGCGCTCTACCCTTTTAAACAAACGCAATTTGGTATTGTCTGGTTTTCAGATCCTTTGCCAACTGAATTCCGTGGCGACGAAGTCGCCGTTCGGGCAAAGGCCTTTGTCGAAGGAGAAAATCCTTTGCAGGACAAAACCACCTTAAACTATACTAGTTTTCGACGTCTCTAAAATCAATGGTAGCACATTTATCATTGCATCATGCATTAACTCCCTTTTCCTAAACTACCAGTGGAACGTGTCATATTATATTGCGTATTTCGATCAGTAGTGATTGACTTTAAAGAAGAAAGATGATGCAAAAAATTGAACGCTTACCACATTGCTTATAGGGCTATTCCAGTTTGGTACTGATCTGTTCTATTCTCCCAGATACCAGCAACATATATCACCTATGGCTAACTAGTGAAACAGCCATGACGAAAATAAACGACAGAGAACCCCGTCATAATCACTACACTTGGAAAGGTGTTGCCCGAAATTCCTCACTATGAAGCAATATCAAGTCACTTCCTTCCCTGCCTGTCTTTAACTCCGTCAAACAATAACCTGGAATTCCAAAGAGATAAGCGAGACGCCATGCACCTGGACTAGAGTTAATTAATTCAGTTCCCATTCCTGTTAGTTATGTAAACGTACACGTTCCTAAATATCCTGCTACAGTATAACAAGAACAAATGAAGAGAAAAGGAAAGAGAAAACGAATGGTGGCAAGCGGGACACTGTAACAAGGGGCAATTTACAACATTAAGTGTGACAAAATTAAAGAAGCAAACCCAATCTCCAAACTCCAATACAAAGCAAGGGAAATAGAGCAGCCGTGTTCACGGGTTACGTACACTTGATGAAATAATACGATAATGACATCGGAGTAAAGCTGAACTGCCGAAAAAAAAGAGAAAAAAAAGAAAGAACGGATAAAAGTCCTGCGGGAGTCGAACCTCTCGCCTTCCGGTATGGCGTTATGAACAACCAGCGCGCTAACCGATTATGCCACATGGCTGTCCTGAAGATCGAGTGCGAAACTTAAATCTAAATACTATCGTGACAGTGTCGACTTGTGATGGCGCTATTCAACTTCTCACAAGTGGCAGCGTGGATTCGATCAATATACAGTTGCAAAGAAAAATTGGGAATCGTTCCGTACAGATTGCATTCTCATTTTCAGTTTTAAATTGCAAAATTGTCAACCTGATGAGGAGATTTGAAAACATAAAATGCATGATTACTAAAGCTTATTGTCTCAGCTACAACATATCTATGTTTCAGAGGAAATGGAGCAAAATCAGATGAGGTAAAGGTGCTTAAACGTTGTCAAGTCAATGCATGGTCTAAAAAAAAATCACCTCCCATAGACAATACACGTAAACTTGTCCGATTTTGCGTCTTTACTTTTAATCACAATTTAAGGTATGATGACGTCATCAAATTTCAAAACCATGACATGGACTTAAAAGGCAAATGTTCAAAGTACAACATATCTGAATTTGGGATAATATTGAGCTTAAACAACAGAGATACGAGCAAATGAATGTCAGAAACAGTACCTCAAAAAAATCAATTCCACTTTTTTTATTTAAAATGACGATATGATGACGTCATCGCGTTTTCCTGGCAATATTGATACCAGGAATGTTATTTACAATTCATATACTTTTGTAATATGCAATAGAAATATAGGGTCAACGGACGATTTAAAGAGCTATGGCGAAATAAACAAAGACATGTTTTTTCACTATATTTGCAGAAAGACGCGCACGTGGAATTTCAACTTTGACGCCAGTGCATTCCTTTGTTATAGGTCGAAATCGATCGGAAATCAATGGATATTGTTACTCAAAGTATCAGGAATCCACATCAGTCAAAAAAATTGCATTTTCATGTTGCTTACGTGCTCTGCGCGCGAAATTGCGCGGACGGACGCGCACGCGAGAAAATGTTTGAAACGCTTAAAATTGTCTGAAACTTCGAGATTTCCCATTGGGAAGTCGTTTTGAGCCTTTTAAAATTTTGACGCGCGCTTACGCGCGCGTAATGATGACCTGTGTAACTAGCGTTAAAAAGTAAGATAGAGCGTGACCTGAACTTCATGTCCACCGAAAATGATACAGAAATGACATCTAGTTATGAAGTTATGATCGATCATGTGACAAGGTCCGAAAATCACAAAATGGCGCCTAGATGACGTCATAGATATGTTACTGTCATGAAAACCTTATTGTGGCTAGATTTTGGCATGAGACATGTTGACTGAAAATGTCATGTTATTTCGTAATGTCATTCTTGAGATATTGACGACACAAAATTGTCCAGAAAGAAAGAAGAATAAAAAACGAGATATGAAACTCGTCAGACTGACGAGTTAGGTGATACGCTTGGGGTTATCAGATGTCGGTCATCTGTGATCGACAAAGAAAAGAATGTGATATAGGCACCTTGAAGTTATAATTGAGTTTGCATGCAAAACCGTTTCCCTAACCTCTCGGCCACGGGACATCCACGGAAATGGTAAGGCAAAAAAGAAATGTATAGATATTGCAGGGAGAAAAGTCAATGCCCACTCAACCAACGTGGCCGCGTGAACATGTATTGCATTGCTAGACGGAAATGCGGCCTTGTAACTACTGATGTCGCTATGCCATTTCTGGCAACTTGGGAAAAATATGTGCCGTAAACATAAAACCTATAATCGGCTGGTTTTGATACCTTGCCTTTAATCACAATTTTCAGTGTGATGACGTCATCAAAGTACAAAACAATGATGTGGTCTTGAAAGACAATTGTTCAAAGTAAAACACCTTCGTCGTCGTCATTACATATTATGATCAGTTTGACAAAGTCAGCCTGCAAAATTTTGCAGCAGTCGAAGCAATATGGTCTCCAACACAAAAAAGAGGGATATGGTGTGTGTGTGTGTCTGTGTGTGTGTATAGGTGCGTTTATATACGAATGTGATTTCTACATGGACGATATATGTAATACAAAATTGAAGAAAAAAAAAGTATAATAGCTAAGTATTTTGTTTCGTGATCTTGTGGGGTTCGAACCCGCACGTGTGCAACCTCACGTCTCTGAGACGTCGCCTTTAACCACTCGGCCATACGTCTCGACGAGAAAAAAAAGAGGAACGTAAACTTATGTATGTGAAAGATGAATCAGGAATCGTTTTGTCCACATTCCATTCTCATTTTCAGTTTTAAACTGCAAAATTGTCAAACTAATAAGGAGATTTCAAAGAATAACATGCATGATTACTGCAGCTTATTGTCTCAGTTACCACACACTTAAGTTACAGAGGAAATGGAGCAAAATCATCTGAGATAAAGGTGCTTAAACGTTGTCAAGTTAATGCACATAAAAAAAAAAATCACCTCCCATAGAGATAACACGTAAACTTGTCTGATTTTGAGTCTTTACCTTTAATAACAATTTGAAGTATGATGGTAAGTCTTCTTGAACCAAGAGTGTGGAACGCAAGCTTCTACGTGAAAGATGAATCATGACGATCACCCGTGACCGACACATCTTCAAAGGGATCAGTTATTAGAAGTGGAAGCCCTCGTGCCAAGCATATTGTCTCAGCAATTCCAAAGCAATGATACCCTTACATTTATGCATACCATAATTTCCCTCTGAAATCAATGGTAGGTATTATTCATGTACAATTGCTTGCCTTGTCCATAAACTTTGCTTTACAAACTTTCAGTGAAACGTGTCATAACATAATTCTGTAACTCCATTAGCAGGGATTGACTTCATAAAGAAAGATATATCAAATTGAACGCTTAGCGCGTATAACTAAGGGGGATTTTAGCCTGATGCTCTGTTCTTCACTGCTCAGATACCAACAACACTCATTACCTACGGCTACGTATAGAGAAACAGCCATGACGAAAATAAGTTATTCCTTTTCTTTGGCAGATAGACACACAACCCCTTTAAACCACACTATAATTGACATGGAGGGACATGAAAAAGTTCATTACTACTACTGAACAGTGATGCCTTCTACTCATGTGGCACAAGATACCTCTATAGCAACATAAAACCTGTCTACAACTCCGTTATTGCGTCAAACAATAACATCCTGGAATTTCAAAGAGATGAGCGAGACGCAATACACCTGGCCTAGAGTTAATTCATTCAGTTGCCATTCCTGCTCCAGTTGAGTTATGCAAATTATTTTCCGACCTGTCTTGTGACAATGTAACAGGAACAAACGTAGAGAAAAGGAAAGGGAAAAGGAAAGGTGGCAAGCGGGGCACTGTACCAAGGGCAATTTAAACAATACGTATGATAAATGAAGCAAATCCAACCTAGAGCCTCCAACAACAAAAAAAGAGGAACTTGAGCGACTGTGTGTCGTGGGGTAGTATAATTGATAAGATAATACGATAAATGACATCGATCGGAATAAAGCTGAACTGCCAAAAGAAACACAAAGAAAGAGAGAGAAAAAAATGATAGCGTCCTGCGGGTCTCGAACATCTCGTCCTAAGGTAGTGCATAACGACCATGCAGCGCGCTAAGTGACTATAAAGCCACACGGCTGTACCGAAGATTGGATGTGAAATTTATCTTTAATCTTTATATATATATATATATATATATATATATATATATTTATCTTAAATATTTATACCATATACAACATGAAAAAGTTCATTACTACTACTAAACAGTGATGCTTTCCATTCATGTGGCACAAGATACCTCTATAACAACATATAACCTGTCTACAACTTCGTTATTGGGTCAAACAATAACAACCTGGAATTTCAAAGAGATGAGCGAGACGCCATACACCTGGACTAGAGTTAATCAATTCAGCTCCCATTCCTGCAAGTTATTTAAACATACATGTTCCTACCTATCCTGTTACAGTATAACAATAACCAATGAAGAGAAAAGGAAAGAGCAAACGAAAGGTGGCAAGCGGGACACTGTAACAAGGGGCAATTTACAACATTAAGTGTGACAAAATTAATGAAGCAAACCCAATCTCCAAACTCCAATACAAAACAAGGGAAATAGAGCAGCCGTGTTCACGGGTTACATACACTTGATAAAGTAATACGATAAATGACATCGGAGTAAAGCTGAACTGCCGAAAAAAAAAAGAGAAAAAAAGAAAGAACGGATAAAAGTCCTGCGGGAGTCGAACCTCTCGCCTTCCGGTATGGCGTTATGAACAACCAGCGCGCTAACCGATTATGCCACATGGCTGTCCTGAAGATCAAGTGCGAAACTTAAATCTAAATACTATCGTGACAGTGTTGACTTGTGATGGCGCTATTCAACTTCCCACAAGTGGCAGCGTGGATTCGATCAATATACAGTTGCAAAGAAAAATTGGGAATCGTTCCGTACAGATTGCATTCTCATTTTCAGTTTTAAATTGCAAAATTGTCAACCTGATGAGGAGATTTGAAAACATAAAATGCATGATTACTAAAGCTTGTTGTCTCAGCTACAACATATTTATGTTTCAGAGGAAATGGAGTAAAATCAGATGAGGTAAAGGTGCTTAAACGTTGTCAAGTCAATGCATGGTTTAAAAAAAAATCACCTCCCATAGACATAACACGTAAACTTGTCTGATTTTGAGTCTTTACCTTTAATCACAATTTCTAGCATGATGACGTCATCATATTTCAAAACCATCACATGGCCTTGAAAGGCAAATGTTCAAAGTGCAACATATCTGAATTTGGGGTAATATTGAGCTTAAACAACAGAGATACGAGCAAATGAATGTCAGAAACAGTACCTCAAAAAAATCAATTCCACTTTTTTGATTTAAAATGACGATATGATGACGTCATCGCGTATTCCTGGCAATACTGATACTTGGAATGTTACTTACAATTCATATTCTTTTGTAATATGCAATAGAAATATAGGGTCAACGGACGATTTAAAGAGCTATGGCGAAATAAACAAAGACATGTTTTTTCACTATATTTGCAGAAAGACGCGCACGCGGAATTTCAACTTTGACGCCAGTGCATTCCTTTGTTATAGGTCGTAATCGATCGGAAATCAATGGATATTATTCCTCAAAGTATCAGGAATCCAAATCAGTCAAAAAAATTGCATTTTCATGTTGCTTACGGGCTCTGCGCGCGAAATTGCGCGGACGGACGCGCACGCGAGAAAATGTTTGAAACGCTTAAAATTGTCTGAAACTTCGAGATTTCCCATTGGGAAGTCGTTTTGAGCCTTTTAAAATTTTGACGCGCGCTTACGCGCGCGTAATGATGACCTGTGTAACTAGCGTTAAAAAGTAAGATAGAGCGTGACCTGAACTTCATGTCCACCGAAAATGATACAGAAATGACATCTAGTTATGAAGTTATGATCGATCATGTGACAAGGTCCGAAAATCACAAAATGGCGCCTAGATGACGTCATAGATATGTTACTGTCATGAAAACCTTATTGTGGCTAGATTTTGTCATGAGACATGTTGACTGAAAATGTCATGTTATTTCGTAATGTCATTCTTGAGATATTGACGACACAAAATTGTCCAGAAAGAAAGAAGAATAAAAAAAAATAAAGAGAGATTTTGACAATCACAATAGGTGATACGCTGATAGCGTATCACCTAATAAAGAGAGATTTTGACAATCACAATAGGTGATACGCTGATAGCGTATCACCTAATAAAAAGAAATAAAGAGAGATTTTGACAATCACAATAGGTGATACGCTGATAGCGTATCACCTAATAAGAAAAAAGACAGATTTTGACAATCACAATAGGTGATACGCTGATAGCGTATCACCTAACGAGACATGAAAACTCGTCACATTGAGGACGAGTTAGGTGATACGCTTGTGGTCATCAGATGACGGTCATCTGTGATCGACAAAGAAAAGAATGTGATATAGGCACCTTGAACTTATATTGAGCGTGCATGCGAAACCGTTTCTGTAACCACTCGGCCACGGGTCATCCACGGAAATGGTAAGACAAAAAAAACAAAACAATGTATAGATATAACAGGGGGAAAGTCAATGCCCACTCAACTAACGTGGCCTGGTGAACATCTATTGCATTGCTAGACGGAGAAGCGGCCCTGTAACGACTGAGGTCACTATGCCATTTCTGGCAACTTGGGAAAAATACGTCCCGCAGACATAAAACCTATAATCGGCTGGTTTTGATACCTTGCCTTTAATCACAATTTTCAGTGTAATGACGTCATCAAATTACAAAACAATGACATCGTCTTGAAAGACAATTGTTCAAAGTACAACACCTCAGTCGTCGTCATTACATACTATGATCGGTTTGACAAAGTCAACCTGCAAAATGTTGCTGCAGTCGAAGCAATGTGGTCTCCAACACACAAAAAAGAGGGATATGGCGTTCGTGTGTGTCTGTGTGTGTATATAGGTGCGTTTATATACGAACGTGATTTCTACATGGACGAATATGTAATACAAAATTGAAGAAAAAAAAGTAAAATAAAAAAAAAATGTTTCGTGATCTTGTGGGGTTCGAACCCGCAATCTCACGTCTCTGAGACGGCGCCTTTAACCACTCGGCCATACGTCTCGACGAGAAAATATGGGGAACGTAAACTTATGTATGTGAAAGATACATGAGGAATCGTTTTGTCCACATTCCATATTCATTTTCAGTTTTAAACTGCAAAATTGTCAATCTGATGAGGAGATTTCAAAGAATAAAATGCATGATTACTGCAGCTTCTTGTCTCAGCTACAACATATTAAAGTTTCAGAGGAAATGAAGCAAAATCAGCTGAGATAAAGGTGCTTAAACGTTGTTAAGTCAATTGATGCTTTAAAAAAAAATCACCTCCCATAGACAATACACGTAAACTTGTCCGATTTTGCGTCTTTACCTTTAATCACAATTTAAGGTATGATGACGTCATCAAATATCAAAAGCATGACATGGACTTAAAAGGCAAATGTTCAAAGTACAACATATCTGAATTTGGGATAATATTGAGCTTAAACAACAGAGATACGAGCAAATGAATGTCAGAAACAGTACCTTAAAAAAATTAATTCTTCTTTTTTGATTTCAGATGACGATATGATGACGTCATATTGTAATTATGGAAATAATGATACTTGAAACGTTATTTTCAATTCATATGCTTTTGTAATATGCAATAAAAACATAGGGTCACCTGACGTTTTAAAGAGCTATGGCGAAATAAACAAAGACATGTTTTTTCACTATATTTGCACATAGATGCGCACGCGAAATTTCAACTTTGACGCCAGTGCATTGCTTTGTTATTTGTCAAAATCGATCAGAAATCAATGGATATTGTTACTCAAAGTATCAGGAATCCAGATCAGTCAAAAAATGTGCATTTTCATGTTACTGACGCGCTGTGCGCGCGAAAATGCGCGGACGGACGCGCACGCGCAAAATTGTTTGAAACGCTTAAAATTGTCTGAAACTTCGAGATTTCCCATTGGAAAGTTGTTTTGAGCCTTTTAAATGTTTGACGCGCGCTTACGCGTCCTAGATGACGTCCTAGGTAATTAGCATCTGAGAAAGAAAGATAGAGCGTGACCTGAACTTTATGTCCACAAAAACTGATACAGAAAGGACCTTTAGTTATGAAGTTATGATCGATCATGTAACATGGTCCGAAAATCACAAAATGGCGCCTAGATGACGTCATAGATACGTTACTGTCATGAAAACCTTATTGTGGCTAGATATTGTCATGAGACATGTTGACTGAAAATGTCATGTTACTCCGTAATGTCATTCTTGAGATATTGACGACACAAAATAGGCCAGAAAGAAAGAAGAATAAGAAACGAGACATGAAAACTCGTCACATTGAGGACGAGTTAGGTGATACGCTTGTGGTCATCAGATGACAGTCATCTGTGATCGACAAAGAAAAGAATGTGATATAGGCACCTTGAAGTTATATTGAGCGTGCATGCGAAACCGTTTCTGTAACCACTCGGCCACGGGTCATCCACGGAAATGGTAAGACAAAAAAACAACAACAATGTATAGATATAACAGGGGGAAAGTCAATGCCCACTCAACTAACGTGGCCGTGTGAACATCTATTGCATTGCTAGACGGAAAAGCGGCCTTGTAACGACTGAGGTCGCAATGCCATTTCTGGCAACTTGGGAAAAATACGTCCCGCAGACATAAAACCTATAATCGGGTGGTTTTGATACCTTGCCTTTAATCACAATTTTCAATGTAATGACGTCATCAAATTACAAAACAATGACATCGTCTTGAAAGACAATTGTTCAAAGTACAACACCTCAGTCGTCGTCATTACATACTATGATCGCTTTGACAAAGTCAACCTGCAAAATTTGCTGCAGTCGAAGCAATGTGGTCTCCAACACACAAAAAAGAGGGATATGGCGTGTGTGTGTGTCTCTGTGTGTGTATAGGTGCGTTTATATACGAACGTGATTTCTACATGGACGAATATGTAATACAAAATTGAAGAAAAAAAAACAGTAAAGTATCTAAGTGTTTTGTTTCGTGATCTTGTGGGGTTCGAACCCGCAACCTCACGTCTCTGAGAAGTCGCCTTTAACCACTCGGCCACACGTCTCGACGGGAAAATATGGGGAACGTTATGGACTTGAAAGACAGTTGTTCAATGTATAACACATTCATCGTACGTTGTCAGTTTGCTACTGACACGACAATCTACCACATGAAGATGAGGCAGGTATTAGTACCTGTATGAAATTATTATAGGCATGGTTATCAAATTGCCCTAAAATTTCCTTATAATTGCCTTATTTTTACACACAGTTATGCTATCCCTTTAAACTCGTCACAGTTTAATTAGAATCATTAACATCATACATTAGTACCTTATTCAGTTCCATAGCTGATCACGTTTGCTAATCAATTAAGATTAATTGTCTAGAATGTGTTATATGGCCAACCTGTATACACACGTATATACACACACACACAATGCTAAATGTATGTATCAAACATCTGTAACACAACTTTGAACTAACTGTAGGAATTATCGCTGCACTTTAATATCATCCATACTTTTTATCACTATCTGAAACTCCACAAAAACCACTAAATGACAAATAATCATCAATACAGAAGACTGAATACCTTTTTAAAAATGTATAGCTTGTTACATGTATAAATCAGCACAAAGTAACCACGACTACATTGTGTTACTGAATTGATATGAACAAATTTCACTTTGTTAAATATACTATATCAGTTTGAAAAGCCCAGCCTGCAAAATTTTGCAGCAGTCGAAGTAATGCAGTCTCCAACGCAAAACAAAGGTATACTGTGTGAGTGTGTGCGTATAGGTGTGTTTACATGCAAACGTGATTTCTACATGGACGAAGGTGTAGTACTCCATTGAAGAAAAAAAGTAAAAAAAAAATTATTTTCTTTCGTGCTCTTGTGAGGATCGAACCCGTACGTGTGCAACCTCACGTTTCTAAGACGACGCCTCTAACCACTCGGCCATACGTCTCGACGAGAAAAGTAGAGGAACGTAAACTTATGTACGTGAAAGATGAATCAGGAATCGTTTGGTCCGCATTCCATTCTCATTTTCAGTTTTAAACTGCAAAATTGTCAACCTCATGAGAAGATTTCAAAGAACAAAATGCATGATTACTGCAGCTTATTGTCTCAGCTACAACATACTTAAATTTCAGAGGAAATGAAGCAAAATCAGCTGAGATAAAGGTGCTTAAACGTTGTCAAGTCAATGGATGGTTTTAAAAAAAATCACCTCCCATAGACATAACACGTAAACTTGCCCGATTTTGCATCTTTACTTTCAATCACAATTTAAAGTATGATGACGTCATCAAATTTCAAAACCATGACATAGACTTGAAAGGCAAATGTTTAAAGTACAACATATGTGAATTTGGGATAATATTGAGCTTAAACAACAGAGATACGAGCAAATGAATGTCAGAAACAGTACCTCAAAAAAATCAATTCCACTTTTTTGATTTAAAATGACGATATGATGACGTCATCGCGTTTTCCTGGCAATATTGATACTAGCAATGTTATTTACAATTCACATACTTTTGTAATATGCAATAGAAATATAGGGTCAACGGACGATTTAAAGAGCTATGGCTAAATAAACAAAGACATGTTTTTTCACTATATTTGCAGAAAGACGCGGACGTGGAATTTCAACTTTGACGCCAGTGCATTCCTTTGTTATAGGTCGAAATCGATCGAAAATCAATGGATGTTGTTACTCAAAGTATCAGGAATCCAAATCAGTCAAAAAAATTGCATTTTCATGTTGCTTACGGGCTCTGCGCGCGAAATTGCGCGGACGGACGCGCACGCGAGAAAATGTTTGAAACGCTTAAAATTGTCTGAAACTTCGAGATTTCCCATTGGGAAGTCGTTTTGAGCCTTTTAAAATTTTGACGCGCGCGTACGCGCGCGTAATGAAGACCTGGGTAACTAGCGTTAAAAGGTAAGATAGAGCGTGACCTGAACTTCATGTCCATCGAAAATGATACAGAAATGACATCTAGTTATGAAGTTATGATCGATCATGTGACAAGGTCCGAAAATCACAAAATGGCGCCTAGATGACGTCATAGATATGTTACTGTCATGAAAACCTTATTGTGGCTAGATATTGTTATGAGACATGTTGACTGAAAATTTCATGTCATTCCGTAATGTCATTGTTGAGATATTGACGACACAAAATTGTCCAGAAAGAAAGAAGAATAAAAAAAAACGAGATATGAAACTCGTCACACTAAGGACGAGTTAGGTGATACGCTTGGGGTCATCAGATGTCGGTCATCCGTGATCGACAAAGAAAAGAATGTGATATAGGCACCTTGAAATTATTCAGCGTGCATGCAAATCCGTTTCTCTAACCACTCGGCCACGGGACATCCACGGAAATGGTTAGGCAAAAAAAAAAAATGTATAGATATTACAGGGGGAAAAAGTCAATGCCCACTCAACAAACGGGGCCGCGTGAACATGTATTGCATTGCTAGACGGAAATGCGGCCTTGTAACGACTGATGTCGCTATGCCATTTCTGGCGACTTGGGAAAAATACGTGCCGTAGACATAAAACCTATAATCGGCTGGTTTTGATACCTTGCCTTTAATCACAATTTTCAGTGTGATGACGTCATCAAAGTACGAAACAATAAGCCAGTTCGGGGTTCCACTTTGAGCATGAGCAGAAAAAGGTCATCTGTACCAGCAGAGCATGGTGGTTTTTAAATTCACTGAGATAAGCATCTGTAATGTAATGATTATTCAACTGATCCCTATAAGTGGTGCTTGCCAGCACATCCACATGACAGCAAAAGCGGTGTCTGACAATATCAATAGAAAGAGATTGTTAATACATTCAATGCAAAATAATGAAATGGATGCTTTCCAAAATGTCAATGGAAGGATCATTCTGGTCACCTGGTCTATGCAAGTTCATCCTTTGTTTGAACATGACTGATGAATTCCATAAATTGTTACGTTGGGCAAGCTCATGCCTTCTGTCGCTTGAAACTAGTGGAGTGCCTAATCAACTGAGAAAGAAGAAAGGTCATTTGTACCCATGTGCCCATGAGCTAACCCCGAACTGGCTTATTGACATGGTCTTGAAAGACAATTTTTCAAAGTACAACACCTCCGTCGTCGTCATTACATACTATGATCGGTTTGACAAAGTCAGCCTGCAAAAGTTTGCAGCAGTCGAAGCAATGTGGTCTCCAACACAAAAAAGAGGGATATTGTGTGTGTGTGTGTGTGTGTGTGTGTGTATAGGTGCGTTTATATACGAACTTGACTTCTACATGGACGAATATGTAATACACCATTGAAGAAAAAAAAGTAAAATAGCAAAGTATTTTGTTTCGTGATCTTGTGGGGTTCGAACCCGCACGTATGCAACCTCACTTCTCTGAGACGTCGCCTTTAATCACTCGGCCATACGTCTCGACGAGAAAATATGACGAACGTAAACTTATGTGTGTGAAAGATGAATCAGGAATCGTTTCGTCCACATTCCATTCTCATTTTCAGTTTTAAACTGCAAAATTGTCAACCTGATGAGGAGATTTCAAAGAATAAAATGCATGATTACTGCAGCTTATTGTCTCAGCTACAACATACTTTAGTTTCAGAGGAAACGAAGCAAAATCAGCTGAGATAAAGGTGCTTAAACGTTGTCAAGTCAATGCATGGTTTAAAAGAAAAATCACCTCCCATAGACATAACAAGTAAACTTGTCCGATTTTGCGTCTTTACCTCTAATCACAATTTTCAGTGTGATGACGTCATCAAAGTACAAAACAATGACATGGTCTTGAAAGACAATTGTTCAAAGTACAACACCTCCGTAGTCGTCATTACTTATACTATAATCGGTTTGATAAAGTCAGCCTGCAAAATTTTGCAGCAATCGAAGCAATGTGGTCTCCAACACAAGAAAGAGGGATATTGTGTGTGTGTGTGTATAGGTGCGTTTCTATACGAACGTGATTTCTACATGGACGAATATGTAATACACCACTGAAGAAAAAAAAAAAAGTAAAATGGCTAAGTATTTTGTTTCGTGATCTTGTGGGGTTCGAACCCGCATGTGTCATGGTATACCCTACTGTAAAGTCATGTAATGTCGTTGTGTTTCTACTGTCTTGTTCTCTCCTGTCTTTGTAAAAAAAAAAAAAAAAAAAAAGTTTAATGTATTCACAAGAATCCTTTTGAGTGGTTCACAATTTACAAGCATGCTTTTCAGTGAACCTCTCAGTTCTTTCTTCTTTTTTTTTTATCCTCCAAACATAACTTTGTATTTTGCCGGTATGCATGTATAATTTCGTATTTGTTAACCATTATCTACCATGTAAAGTCGAATACATGCCTATGTTATATCTTCTGATACATTTCGTGTTATGTTTGACGAAAAAGAAAGAAGGAATGAAATAAATGAAATGAAAATGAAAATGAATGAATGAATGAATGTGTGCAACCTCACGTCTCTGAGACGTCGCCTTTAACCACTCGGCCATACGTCTCGACGAGAAAATATGAGGAACGTAAACTTATGTATGTGAAAGATGAATCAGGAATCGTTTCGTCCACCTTCCATTCTCATTTTCAGTTTTAAGCTGCAAAATTGTCAACCTGATGAGAAGATTTGAAAAAAAAATAAAATGTATGATTACTGCAGCTTATTGTCTCAGCTACAACATACTTAAGTTTCAGAGGAAATGAAGCAAAATCAAGTGAGGTAAAAGTGCTTGAGCGTTATCGTCTATGCATGGTTAAAAAAAAAATTCCCCCATAGACATAACACATAATCTTCGCTGATTTTGATATCTTGCCTTTAATCACAACTTCTAGTATGATGACGTCATCAAATTAGAAAACATCGACATGGACTTGATAGACAATTGTTCAAAGTATAACATATTCAACGTATGTCGTCAGTTTGGTATTGACTGGACGATCAAACACAGGAACATGAGGCAGCTATTAGTAATCTTCGCTGATTTTGATATCTTGCCTTTAATCACAACTTCTAGTATGATGACGTCATCAAATTAGAAAACATCGACATGAACTTGATAGACAATTGAAGGGGTCGATGCAATATAGTGCTAACCCACACAATGTTCATTTTGAGATAATCGCTGTTGAATGTTTGGAAAGTCCATACATTGTATATTGATAAAACATGAATGCATGCATTTTTTACCATCTTATTGGTTGAATTCAAATATGATATTTTCACGGAGGTTAGAGTGAAGGATAAGGATTATGAAAATGCTTAATCGTGTCATTAATTCCCAATCAATGACATCCCTACTATAGGCATATCATAATTTTTCATCTAAAATCAATGGTCTATAGGATTCATGCACCATTACTTGTATAGTGCATAAACTTTGCTTTTTAAGCTTTGAGTGAAACGTGTCATAGCATAATTCTGTAATTCCATCAGCAGTGATTGACATAATGAAGAAGAAATATATATCACATTGAACGCTTAGAACCTAACGGGGGGGGGGGGGTATTATAGCATGATACTCGGTTTTTTACTGCCCAGCTAGATGCCAACAACATCCATCACTCACGGCTACGCATAGAGAAACAGCCATGGCGAAAATAAAACTTTGCTTTCTCATAGGCACAATGACACAGAACCCCGTCAAACACACTTTTCTTGGCAGGGATGGACATGAAAAAGTTCATTACTAATACTAAACAGCGTATGCATTCCATTCATGTGGAGCTAGATACCTCTATAGCAACATAAAGCCTGTCTTCAACTCCGTTGATAGAACAATGACAACCTGAAATTTCAAAGAGATGAGCGAGACGCTATATACACCTGGCCTAGAGTTAATTTATTCAGTTCTCATTCCTACTTCAAGTTGGGTTATGTTATTGTAATCATTCCCATCTGCAGTATAACAAAACCAAAGTGAGGGAAAAGGGGAGAGAAAAACGAGAGGTGGCAAAAGGAAAACTGCATGCACAACTGCAATCCATAGCATTGCGTGTGACAAGTGAAACAAATGTTTTAGTTGTTATAGCAGTGTTTTATGAGCATAAACAGACAAATAGACAGACAATGTCAAATTTAAAAACCATCAATTTAATGTCAGAGAAGATGGTAAACAAGATGCATTGAAACCGTAACTAAATCGAGCGTATTCAGATATAACATTCTTGAATTAAAAACAAGATAAAGAAAAATAATGTCCACGTCAGGATTAAAAAAAAAACCGCCGCACGAACATGCATTATATTCTTGATGCAAAGTTCCAAGGATTGTCTCATTAATTTAAAAGCAATGATTCCCTTACCACCACCAGCACCACACCACAATGACGTCTCTAAAATCAATGGTAGCACATATCATTGTATCTTGCATTGAATTAGCTCCCTTTTCCTAAACTACCAGTGAAACGTGCCATATTATATGGTGTAATTCGATCAGTAGTGATTGACTTTAAAGAAGAAAGATAATGCAACAAATTGAATGCTTACCACATTGCTTATAGGGCTATTCCAGTTTGGTACTGATCTGTTCTATTCTCCCAGATGCCAACAACACATATCACCTATGGCTAAACTAGTGAAACAGCCATGACGAAAATAAACGACAGAGAACCCTGTCAAAATCACTACACTAATTGGAAAGGTATTGCCCGAAATTCCTCATATAATATGAAGCAATATCAAGTCACTTCCTTCCCTGCCTGTCTTTAACTCCGTTTTTGTCAAACAATAACAACCTGGAATTCTAAACAGATAAGCGAGACGCCATACACCTGGACTAGAGTTAATTAATTCAGTTCCCATTCCTGTTAGTTATGTAAACGTACACGTTCCTAAATATCCTGCTACAGTATAACAAGAACAAAATCTAAATGAAGAGAAAAGGAAAGAGAAAAAGAATGGTAGCAAGCGTGGCACTGTTTCAAGGGGCAATTTACAACATTACGCGTGACAAAATTAATGAAGCAAACCCAACCTCCAAACTCCAATACAAAACAAGGGAAATAGAGTAGCTGTGTTCATGACATCAGAGTGAAGCTGAACTGCTGAAAAAAAGAAAAGAAAAAAGAAATAAAAGGAAAAAGTCTTGCGGGACTCGATTAACTTCTCTCCTTCCGGTCGGGCATTATAAACACGCAGCGTGCTAAGCGATTCTGCCACACGGAAGATCCGAAGATCCTGTGCGAAACTTAAATCTATCTATGTATGCTATACACAACACAAATTTACATTGATATTCAGTTTTTTGGCGATATACGTCAAGTGACTGATAGCGCTGTTCAACTTCCCACGAGTGGCCGCGTGGATTCGATCAATATACAGTTACAAAGATAAATCGGGAATCGTTTCGACCAGATTCCATTCTCATTTTCAGTGATCGACAACGAAAATAATGTTAAGTAGCGACTTGAAGTATAATATAATATTGAGAAATATTCGTGAAGTCCAATTCTTTATGCAGTCCTACATAATTCAGATGAAATTGTTTCTGTCATGCAACCAATTGAAAATTTCGTGTGGTGTCGGCGTGTCCAAGTAAGTTGATTGGAAAGGATATGTGAATGAATATTTACCAATAGGTCTTTATATTGTAAAAAAAAATCAAACATGGCCATGCGGTCTTTTAAGAGCCATCTTCACTTTAACATTTGTAATTTCAAGTCCAAGTTGCCAGTCAAAGCAATGTGGTCTCCAACACAAAACAAAGGGATATTGTGTGTGTGTGTGTGTGTGTGTGTGTGTGTACGTTTACATGAAAACGTGATTTCTACATGGACGAAGGTGAATACTCCATAAAAGAAAAAAAGCAAAAGATGTAAGTATTTTGTTTCGTGTTCTTATGGGGTTCGAACCCGTACGTGTGCAACCTCACGTATCTTGTGACGTCGCCTTTATCCTCTCGGCCATACGTCTCGACGAGAAAATATGAGGAATGTAAACTTATGTATGTGAAAGATGAATCAGGAATCGTTTCGTCCACATTCCATTCGCATTTTCAGTTTTTAGCTGCAAAATTATCAACCTGATGAGGAGATTTGAAAAAATAAAATGCATGATTACTGCAGCTTATTGTCTGAGCTACCACATACTTAAGTTTCAGAGGAAATGGAGCAAAATCAGCTGAAATAAAGGTGGTGAAACGTTGTCAAGTCAATGCATGGTTTAAAAAAAAAAAATCACCTCCCTTAGACATAACACGTCAACTTGTCTGATTTTGAGTCTTTACCTTTAATCACAATTTGAAGTATGATGGTAAGTCTTCTCGAACTAAGAGTGTGGAACGGAAGCTTCTACGTGAAAGATGAATCATGACGATCACCCGTGACCGACACATCTTTAAAGGGATCAGTTATTAGAGGTGGAAGACCTCGTGCCAAGATATTGTTTCAGCAATTCCAAAGCAATGATACCCTTACATTTAGGTATACCATAATTTCCCTCTGAAATCATTGGTATTATTCATGTACAATTGCTTGCCTTGTCCATAAACTTTGCTTTATAAACTTTCAGTGAAAGGTGTTATAACATAATTCTGTAACGCCATTAGCAGTGATTGACTACATAAATAAAGATATATCAAATTGAACGCTTAGCGCGTATAAAAGGGGGATTTTAGCCTGATGTTGTGTTATTCACTGCTCAGATACCAACAACACTCATCACCTACGGTTACGTATAGAGAAATAGCCATGGCGAAAATAAGGTTTTCCTTTTCTTTGGCAGATAGACACACAACCCCTTTGAACACACTATAATTGACATGGAGGGACATGAAAAAGTTCATTACTACTACTAAACAGTGATGCCTTCTACTCATGTGGCACAAGATACCTCTATAGCAGCATAAAACCTGTCTACAATTCCGTTATTGGGTCAAACAATAGCAACCTGGAATTTCAAAGAGACGAGCGAGACGCCATACACCTGTCCTAGAGTTAATTTATTCAGTTGCCATTCCTGCTCCAGTTGAGTTATGTAAATTATTTTCCGACCTGTCTTGTGCAGTGTAACAGGAACAAACGTAGAGAAAAGGAAAGAGAAAACGAAAGGTGGCAAGCGGGGCACTGTATATCAAGGGCAATTTACAACATTACGTATGATAAATGAAGCAAATCCAACCTCCAGTCTCCGACAAAAAAAAAGAAGGGAACTTGAGTGACTGTGTGTCGTGGGGTAATGACATCGGAATGAGGCTGAACTGCCAAAAGAAAAACAAAGAAAGAGAGAGAGAGAAAAAAAAAAATAATAGCGTCCTGCGGGTCCCGAACATCTCGTCCTAAGGTAGTGCATAATGACCATGCAGCGCGCTAAGCGACTATAAAGCCACACGGCTGTCCCGAAGATTGGATGTGAAATTCATATCTTTATATCATTTACAACATGCAAAAGTTCATTACTACTACTAAACAGTGATGCCTTCCATTCATGTGGCACAAGATACCTCTATAGCAACATAAAACCTGTCTACAACTCCGTTATTGGGTCAAACAATAACAACCTGGAATTTCAAAGAGATGAGCGAGACGCCATACACCTGGACTAGAGTTAATCAATTCAGCTCCCATTCCTGCCAGTTATCTAAACGTACATGTTCCTACCTATCCTGTTACAATATTACAAGAACCAATGAAGAGAAAAGGAAAGAGCAAACGAAAGGTGGCAAGCGGGACACTGTAACAAGGGGCAATTTACAACATTAAGTGTGACAAAATTAATGAAGCAAACCCAATCTCCAAACTCCAATACAAAACGAGGGAAATAGAGCAGCCGTGTTCACGGGTTACGTATACTTGGTAAAATAATACGATAAATGACATCGGAGTAAAGCTGAATTGCCGGAAAAAAAAAAAGAAAAGAAAGAGAAAACTTCCGCGGGAGTCGAACTTCTCGCCTTCCGGTATGGCGTTATGAACACCCAGCGCGCTAAGCGATTACGCCATATGGCTGTCCTGGAGATTCTATGCGAAACTTAAATGTATGATTATACTGTCGTGACAGTGCTGAATGAGATGGCGCTATTCAACTTCCCACAAGTGGCCGCGTGGATTCGACCAATATACAGTTGCAAAGAACAATCGGGAATCATTCCGTACAGATTGCATTCTCATTTTCAGTTTTTAACTACAAAATTGTCGACCTGATGAGGAGATTTGAAAATATAAAATGCATGATGACTGCAGCTTATTGTCTCAGCTACAACATATTTATGTTTCAGAGGAAATGGAGCAAAATCAGATGAGGTAAAGGTGCTTAAACGTTGTCAAGTCAATGCATGGTTTGAAAAAAACAATCACCTCCCATAGACATAACACGTAAACTTGTCTGATTTTGAGTCTTTACCTTTAATCACAATTTCTAGTATGATGACGTCATCATATATCAAAACCATCACATGGACTTGAGAGGCAAATGTTCAAAGTACAACATATCTGAATTTGGGATAATATTGAGCTTAAACAACAGAGATACGAGCAAATGAATGTCAGAAACAGTACCTCAAAAAAATCAATTCCACTTGTTTTATATAAAATGACGATTTGATGACGTCATCGCGTTTCTCTGGCAATATTGATACTTGGAATGTTATTTACAATTCATATGCTTTTGTAATATGCAATAGAAATATAGGGTCAACGGACGATTTAAAGAGCTATGACGAAATAAACAAAGACATGTTTTTTCACTATATTTGCAGAAAGACGCGCGTGCGGAATTTCAACTTTGACGCCTTTGCATTCCTTTGTTATGGGTCGAAATCGATCGGAAATCAATGGATACTGTTACTCAAAGTATCAGGAATCCAAATCAGTCAAAAAAATTGCATTTCCATGTTTCTTAAGCGCTCTGCGCGCGAAATTGCGCGGACGGACGCGCACGCGAGAAAATGTTTGAAACGCTTATAATTGTCTGAAACTTCGAGATTTCCCATTGGGAAGTCGTTTTGAGCCTTTTAAAATTTTGACGCGCGCTTACGCGCGCCTAATGATGACCTGGGTAACTAGCGTTAGAAAGTAAGATAGAGCGTGACCTGAACTTTATGTCCAGCGAAAATGATACAGAAATGACATCTAGTTATGAAGTTATGATTGATCATGTGACAAGGTCCGAAAATCACAAAATGGCGCCTAGATGACGTCATAGATATGTTACTGTCATGAAAACCTTATTGTGGCTAGATATTGTTATGAGACATGTTGACTGAAAATGTCATGTCATTCCGTGATGTCATTGTTGAGATATTGACGACACAAAATGTGGCAGAAAGAAAGAAGAATAAAAACGAGACATGAAAACTCGTCACATTGAGGACGAGTTAGGTGATACGCTTGTGGTCATCAGATGACAGTCATCTGTGATCGACAAAGAAAAGAATGTGATCTAGGCACCTTGAAGTTATATTGAGCGTGCATGCGAAACCGTTTCTGTAACCACTCGGCCACGGGTCATCCACGGAAATGGTAAGACAAAAAAACAACAACAATGTATAGATATAACAGGGGGAAAGTCAATGCCCACTCAACTAACGTGGCCGTGTGAACATCTATTGCATTGCTAGACGGAAAAGCGGCCTTGTAACGACTGAGGTCGCTATGCCATTTCTGGCAACTTGGGAAAAATACGTCCCGCAGACATAAAACCTATAATCGGGTGGTTTTGATACCTTGCCTTTAATCACAATTTTCAATGTAATGACGTCATCAAATTACAAAACAATGACATCGTCTTGAAAGACAATTGTTCAAAGTACAACACCTCAGTCGTCGTCATTACATACTATGATCGCTTTGACAAAGTCAACCTGCAAAATTTGCTGCAGTCGAAGCAATGTGGTCTCCAACACACAAAAAAGAGGGATATGGCGTGTGTGTGTATCTCTGTGTGTGTATAGGTGCGTTTATATACGAACGTGATTTCTACATGGACGAATATGTAATACAAAATTAGAAAAAAAAAAACAGTAAAGTATCTAAGTATTTTGTTTCGTGATCTTGTGGGGTTCGAACCCGCAACCTCACGTCTCTGAGAAGTCGCCTTTAACCACTCGGCCACACGTCTCGACGGGAAAATATGGGGAACGTTATGGACTTGAAAGACAGTTGTTCAATGTATAACACATTCATCGTACGTTGTCAGTTTGCTACTGACACGACAATCTACCACATGAACATGAGGCAGGTATTAGTACCTGTATGAAATTATTATAGGCATGGTTATCAAATTGCCCTAAAATTTCCTTATAATTGCCTTATTTTTACACACAGTTATGCTATCCCTTTAAACTCGTCACAGTTTAATTAGAATCATTAACATCATACATTAGTACCTTATTCAGTTCCATAGCTGATCACGTTTGCTAATCAATTAAGATTAATTGTCTAGAATGTGTTATATGGCCAACCTGTATACACACGTATATACACACACACAATGCTAAATGTATGTATCAAACATCTGTAACACAACTTTGAACTAACTGTAGGAATTATCGCTGCACTTTAATATCATCCATACTTTTTATCACTATCTGAAACTCCACAAAAACCACTAAATGACAAATAATCATCAATACAGAAGACTGAATACCTTTTTAAAAATGTATAGCTTGTTACATGTATAAATCAGCACAAAGTAACCACGACTACATTGTGTTACTGAATTGATATGAACAAATTTCACTTTGTTAAATATACTATATCAGTTTGAAAAGCCCAGCCTGCAAAATTTTGCAGCAGTCGAAGTAATGCAGTCTCCAACGCAAAACAAAGGTGTACTGTGTGAGTGTGTGCGTATAGGTGTGTTTACATGCAAACGTGATTTCTACATGGACGAAGGTGTAGTACTCCATTGAAGAAAAAAAGTAAAAAAAAAAATTATTTTCTTTCGTGCTCTTGTGAGGATCGAACCCGTACGTGTGCAACCTCACGTTTCTAAGACGACGCCTCTAACCACTCGGCCATACGTCTCGACGAGAAAAGTAGAGGAACGTAAACTTATGTACGTGAAAGATGAATCAGGAATCGTTTGGTCCGCATTCCATTCTCATTTTCAGTTTTAAACTGCAAAATTGTCAACCTCATGAGAAGATTTCAAAGAACAAAATGCATGATTACTGCAGCTTATTGTCTCAGCTACAACATACTTAAATTTCAGAGGAAATGAAGCAAAATCAGCTGAGATAAAGGTGCTTAAACGTTGTCAAGTCAATGGATGGTTTTAAAAAAAATCACCTCCCATAGACATAACACGTAAACTTGTCCGATTTTGCATCTTTACTTTCAATCACAATTTAAAGTATGATGACGTCATCAAATTTCAAAACCATGACATAGACTTGAAAGGCAAATGTTTAAAGTACAACATATGTGAATTTGGGATAATATTGAGCTTAAACAACAGAGATACGAGCAAATGAATGTCAGAAACAGTACCTCAAAAAAATCAATTCCACTTGTTTTATATAAAATGACGATTTGATGACGTCATCGCGTTTCTCTGGCAATATTGATACTTGGAATGTTATTTACAATTCATATGCTTTTGTAATATGCAATAGAAATATAGGGTCAACGGACGATTTAAAGAGCTATGACGAAATAAACAAAGACATGTTTTTTCACTATATTTGCAGAAAGACGCGCGTGCGGAATTTCAACTTTGACGCCTTTGCATTCCTTTGTTATGGGTCGAAATCGATCGGAAATCAATGGATACTGTTACTCAAAGTATCAGGAATCCAAATCAGTCAAAAAAATTGCATTTCCATGTTTCTTAAGCGCTCTGCGCGCGAAATTGCGCGGACGGACGCGCACGCGAGAAAATGTTTGAAACGCTTATAATTGTCTGAAACTTCGAGATTTCCCATTGGGAAGTCGTTTTGAGCCTTTTAAAATTTTGACGCGCGCTTACGCGCGCCTAATGATGACCTGGGTAACTAGCGTTAGAAAGTAAGATAGAGCGTGACCTGAACTTTATGTCCAGCGAAAATGATACAGAAATGACATCTAGTTATGAAGTTATGATTGATCATGTGACAAGGTCCGAAAATCACAAAATGGCGCCTAGATGACGTCATAGATATGTTACTGTCATGAAAACCTTATTGTGGCTAGATATTGTTATGAGACATGTTGACTGAAAATGTCATGTCATTCCGTGATGTCATTGTTGAGATATTGACGACACAAAATGTGGCAGAAAGAAAGAAGAATAAAAACGAGACATGAAAACTCGTCACATTGAGGACGAGTTAGGTGATACGCTTGTGGTCATCAGATGACAGTCATCTGTGATCGACAAAGAAAAGAATGTGATCTAGGCACCTTGAAGTTATATTGAGCGTGCATGCGAAACCGTTTCTGTAACCACTCGGCCACGGGTCATCCACGGAAATGGTAAGACAAAAAAACAACAACAATGTATAGATATAACAGGGGGAAAGTCAATGCCCACTCAACTAACGTGGCCGTGTGAACATCTATTGCATTGCTAGACGGAAAAGCGGCCTTGTAACGACTGAGGTCGCTATGCCATTTCTGGCAACTTGGGAAAAATACGTCCCGCAGACATAAAACCTATAATCGGGTGGTTTTGATACCTTGCCTTTAATCACAATTTTCAATGTAATGACGTCATCAAATTACAAAACAATGACATCGTCTTGAAAGACAATTGTTCAAAGTACAACACCTCAGTCGTCGTCATTACATACTATGATCGCTTTGACAAAGTCAACCTGCAAAATTTGCTGCAGTCGAAGCAATGTGGTCTCCAACACACAAAAAAGAGGGATATGGCGTGTGTGTGTATCTCTGTGTGTGTATAGGTGCGTTTATATACGAACGTGATTTCTACATGGACGAATATGTAATACAAAATTAGAAAAAAAAAAACAGTAAAGTATCTAAGTATTTTGTTTCGTGATCTTGTGGGGTTCGAACCCGCAACCTCACGTCTCTGAGAAGTCGCCTTTAACCACTCGGCCACACGTCTCGACGGGAAAATATGGGGAACGTTATGGACTTGAAAGACAGTTGTTCAATGTATAACACATTCATCGTACGTTGTCAGTTTGCTACTGACACGACAATCTACCACATGAACATGAGGCAGGTATTAGTACCTGTATGAAATTATTATAGGCATGGTTATCAAATTGCCCTAAAATTTCCTTATAATTGCCTTATTTTTACACACAGTTATGCTATCCCTTTAAACTCGTCACAGTTTAATTAGAATCATTAACATCATACATTAGTACCTTATTCAGTTCCATAGCTGATCACGTTTGCTAATCAATTAAGATTAATTGTCTAGAATGTGTTATATGGCCAACCTGTATACACACGTATATACACACACACAATGCTAAATGTATGTATCAAACATCTGTAACACAACTTTGAACTAACTGTAGGAATTATCGCTGCACTTTAATATCATCCATACTTTTTATCACTATCTGAAACTCCACAAAAACCACTAAATGACAAATAATCATCAATACAGAAGACTGAATACCTTTTTAAAAATGTATAGCTTGTTACATGTATAAATCAGCACAAAGTAACCACGACTACATTGTGTTACTGAATTGATATGAACAAATTTCACTTTGTTAAATATACTATATCAGTTTGAAAAGCCCAGCCTGCAAAATTTTGCAGCAGTCGAAGTAATGCAGTCTCCAACGCAAAACAAAGGTGTACTGTGTGAGTGTGTGCGTATAGGTGTGTTTACATGCAAACGTGATTTCTACATGGACGAAGGTGTAGTACTCCATTGAAGAAAAAAAGTAAAAAAAAAAATTATTTTCTTTCGTGCTCTTGTGAGGATCGAACCCGTACGTGTGCAACCTCACGTTTCTAAGACGACGCCTCTAACCACTCGGCCATACGTCTCGACGAGAAAAGTAGAGGAACGTAAACTTATGTACGTGAAAGATGAATCAGGAATCGTTTGGTCCGCATTCCATTCTCATTTTCAGTTTTAAACTGCAAAATTGTCAACCTCATGAGAAGATTTCAAAGAACAAAATGCATGATTACTGCAGCTTATTGTCTCAGCTACAACATACTTAAATTTCAGAGGAAATGAAGCAAAATCAGCTGAGATAAAGGTGCTTAAACGTTGTCAAGTCAATGGATGGTTTTAAAAAAAATCACCTCCCATAGACATAACACGTAAACTTGTCCGATTTTGCATCTTTACTTTCAATCACAATTTAAAGTATGATGACGTCATCAAATTTCAAAACCATGACATAGACTTGAAAGGCAAATGTTTAAAGTACAACATATGTGAATTTGGGATAATATTGAGCTTAAACAACAGAGATACGAGCAAATGAATGTCAGAAACAGTACCTCAAAAAAATCAATTCCACTTTTTTGATTTAAAATGACGATATGATGACGTCATCGCGTTTTCCTGGCAATATTGATACTAGCAATGTTATTTACAATTCACATACTTTTGTAATATGCAATAGAAATATAGGGTCAACGGACGATTTAAAGAGCTATGGCTAAATAAACAAAGACATGTTTTTTCACTATATTTGCAGAAAGACGCGCACGTGGAATTTCAACTTTGACGCCAGTGCATTCCTTTGTTATAGGTCGAAATCGATCGAAAATCAATGGATGTTGTTACTCAAAGTATCAGGAATCCAAATCAGTCAAAAAAAATGCATTTTCATGTTGCTTACGCCCTCTGCGCGCGAAATTGCGCGGACGGACGCGCACGCGAGAAAATGTTTGAAACGCTTAAAATTGTCTGAAACTTCGAGATTTCCCATTGGGAAGTCGTTTTGAGCCTTTTAAAATTTTGACGCGCGCGTACGCGCGCGTAATGAAGACCTGGGTAACTAGCGTTAAAAGGTAAGATAGAGCGTGACCTGAACTTCATGTCCACCGAAAATGATACAGAAATGACATCTAGTTATGAAGTTATGATCGATCATGTGACAAGGTCCGAAAATCACAAAATGGCGCCTAGATGACGTCATAGATATGTTACTGTCATGAAAACCTTATTGTGGCTAGATTTTGTCATGAGACATGTTGACTGAAAATTTCATGTCATTCCGTAATGTCATTGTTGAGATATTGACGACACAAAATTGTCCAGAAAGAAAGAAGAATAAAAAAAAATAAAGAGAGATTTTGACAATCACAATAGGTGATACGCTGATAGCGTATCACCTAAAAAAGAGAAATTTTGACAATTACAATAGGTGATACGCTGATAGCGTATCACCTAATAAAGAGAGATTTTGACAATCACAATAGGTGATACGCTGATAGCGTATCACCTAAAAAATAAAGAGAGATTTTGACAATCACAATAGGTGATACGCTGATAGCGTATCACCTAAAAAGAGAAATTTTGACAATTACAATAGGTGATACGCTGATAGCGTATCACCTAAAAAGAGAAATTTTGACAATTACAATAGGTGATACGCTGATAGCGTATCACCTAAAAAGAGAAATTTTGACAATTACAATAGGTGATACGCTGATAGCGTATCACCTAAAAAAAATGAGACATGAAAACTCGTCACATTGAGGACGAGTTAGGTGATACGCTTGTGGTCATCAGATGGCGGTCATCTGTGATCGACAAGAAACGAATGTGATATAGGCACCTTGAAGTTATATTGAGCGTGCATGCGAAACTGTTTCTGTAACCACTCGGCCACGGGTCATCCACGGAAATGGTAAGACAAAAAACAACAACAATGTATAGATATAACAGGGGGAAAGTCAATGCCCACTCAACACAAAAAAGAGGGATATGGCGTGTGTGTGTGTGTCTGTGTGTGTGTATAGGTGCGTTTATATACGAACGTGATTTTTACATAGACGAATATGTAATACAAAATTGAAGAAAAAAAAAAACAGTAAAATAGCTAAGTATATTGTTTCGTGATCTTGTGAGGTTCGAACCCGCAACCTCACGTCTCTGAGACGTCGCCTTTAACCACTCAGCCATACGTCTCGACGAGAAAATATGGGGAACGTTATGGACTTGAAAGACAGTTGTTCAATATATAACACATTCATCGTACGTTGTCAGTTTGCTATTGACATGACGATCCATCGCACGAATATGAGGCAGATATTAGTACCTGTATGAAATTATTATAGGCATGGTTATCAAATTCCCCTAAAATTTCCTTATAATTGCCTTATTTTTACACACAGTTATGCTATCCCTTTAAACTCGTCACAGTTTAATTAGAATCATTAACATCATACATCAGTACCATATTCAGTTCCATAGCTGATCACGTTTGCTAATTAATTAAGATTATTTGTCTAGAATGTGTCATATGGCCAACCTCTATACACACGTATATACACACACAATGCTAAATGCATGTATCAAACATCTGTAACACAACTTTGAACTAACTGTAGGAATTATCGCTGCACTTATCATCCATACTTTTTATCACTATCTGAAACTCCACAAAAACCACTAATTGACAAATAATCATCAATACAGAAGACTGAATACCTTTTTTACAATGTATAGCTTGTTACATGTATAAATCAGCACAAAGTAACCACGACTACATTGTGTTACTGAATTGGTATGAACAAATTTCATTTTGTTACAATATACTATATCAGTTTGAAAAGCCCAGTCTGCAAAATTTTGCAGCAGTCGAAGTAATGCAGTCTCCAACGCAAAACAAAGGTATACTGTGTGAGTGTGTGCGTATAGGTGTGTTTACATGCAAATGTGATTTCTACATGGACGAAAAGCCCAGCCTGCAAAATTTTGCAGCAGTCGAAGTAATGCAGTCTCCAACGCAAAACAAAGGTATACTGTGTGAGTGTGTGCGTATAGGTGTGTTTACATGCAAATGTGATTTCTACATGGACGAAAAGCCCAGCCTGCAAAATTTTGCAGCAGTCGAAGTAATGCAGTCTCCAACGCAAAACAAAGGTATACTGTGTGAGTGTGTGCGTATAGGTGTGTTTACATGCAAATGTGATTTCTACGTGGACGAAGGTGTAGTACTCCATTGAAGAAAAAAAAAGTAAAAAAAATAATAATTATTTTCTTTCGTGCTCTTGTGAGGATCGAACCCGTACGTGTGCAACCTCACGTTTCTGAGACGACGCCTCTAACCACTCGGCCATATGTCTCGACGAGAAAATTAGAGGAACGTAAACTTATGTACGTGAAAGACGAATCAGGAATCATTTCGTCCGCATTCCATTCTCATTTTCAGTTTTAAATTGCAAAATTGTCAACCTCATGAGGAGATTTCAAAGAATAAAATGCATGATTACTGCAGCTTATTGTCACAGCTACAACATACTAAAGTTTCAGAGGAAATGAAGCAAAATCAGTTGAGATAAAGGTGCTTAAACGTTGTCAAGTCAATGCATGGTTTCTAAAAAAATCACCTCCCATAGACATAACACGTAAACTTGTCCGATTTTGCGTCTTTACATTTAAACACAATTTAAAGCATGATGACGTTATCAAGTTTCAAATCTATGACATGGACTTGAAAGGTAAATGTTCAAAGTACAACATATCTGAATTTGGGATAATATTGAGCTTAAACAACAGAGATACGAGCAAATGAATGTCAGAAACAGTACCTTAAAAAAATCAATTCCACTTTTTTGATTTCAGATGATGATATGATGACGTCATAATGTATTCATGGAGATATTGATACTTGAAACGTTATTTCCAATTCATATGTTTTTGTAATATGCAATAAAAACATAGGGTAACCAGACGTTTTAAAGAGCTATGGCGAAATAAACAAAGACATGTTTTTCGCTATATTTGCACATAGACGCGCACACGAAATTTCAACTTTGACGCCAACGCATTCCTTTATTATAGGTCAAAATTGATCGGAAATCAAAGGATATTATTGCTTAATGTATCAGGAATCCAAATCTGTCAAAAAATGTGCATTTTCATTTTGTCTACGCGCACTACGCGCGAAAATGTGCGGACGGACGCGAACGCGCGAAACGCTTAAAATTGTCTGAAACTTCGAGATTTCCCATTGGTAAGTTGTTTTGAGCCTTTTAAAAGTTTGACGCGCGCGTACGCGCCCGTAATAATGTCCTAGGTAATTAGCATTAAAATGTAAGATAGAGCGTGACCTGAACTTAATGTCCACCGAAAATGATACAGAAATGACCTTTAGTTATGAAGTTATGATCGATCATGTAACATGGTCCGAAAATCACAAAATGGCGCCTAGATGACGTCATAGATATGTTACTGTCATGAAAACCTTATTGTGGCTAGATTTTGTCATGAGACATGTTCCCTGAAAATGTCATGTTATTCCGTAATGTCATTCTTGAGATATTGATGACACAAAATTGTCCAGAAAGAAAGAAGAACGAGACATGAAAACTCGTCACATTGAGGACGAGTTAGGTGATACGCTTGTGGTCATCAGATGACGGTCATCTGTGATCGACAAAGAAAAGAATGTGATATAGGCACCTTGAAGTTATATTGAGCGTGCATGCGAAACCGTTTCTGTAACCACTCGGCCACGGGTCATCCACGGAAATGGTAAGACAAAAAAAAAAAAAAACAATGTACAGATATAACAGGGGGAAAGTCAATGCCCACTCAACTAACGTGGCCTGGTGAACATCTATTGCATTGCTAAACGGAGAAGCGGCCCTGTAACGACTGAGGTCACTATGCCATTTCTGGCAACTTGGGAAAAATACGTCCCGCAGACATAAAACCTATAATCGGCTGGTTTTGATACCTTGCCTTTAATCACAATTTTCAGTGTAATGACGTCATCAAATTACAAAACAATGACATCGTCTTGAAAGACAATTGTTCAAAGTACAACACCTCAGTCGTCGTCATTACATACTATGATCGGTTTGACAAAGTCAACCTGCAAAATGTTGCTGCAGTCGAAGCAATGTGGTCTCCAACACACAAAAAAGAGGGATATGGCGTGTGTGTGTGTCTGTGTGTGTGTATAGGTGCGTTTATATACGAACGTGATTTCTACATGGACGAATATGTAATACAAAATTGAAGAAAAAAAAAAGTAAAATAAAAAAAAAATGTTTCGTGATCTTGTGGGGTTCGAACCCGCAATCTCACGTCTCTGAGACGGCGCCTTTAACCACTCGGCCATACGTCTCGACGAGAAAATATGGGGAACGTAAACTTATGTATGTGAAAGATACATGGGGAATCGTTTTGTCCACATTCCATTTTCATTTTCAGTTTTAAACTGCAAAATTGTCAATCTGATGAGGAGATTTCAAAGAATAAAATGCATGATTACTGCAGCTTATTGTCTCAGCTACAACATATTAAAGTTTCAGAGGAAATGAAGCAAAATCAGCTGAGATAAAGGTGCTTAAACGTTGTTAAGTCAATTGATGCTTTTAAAAAAAATCACCTCCCATAGACAATACACGTAAACCTGTCCGATTTTGCGTCTTTACCTTTAATCACAATTTAAGGTATGATGACGTCATCAAATATCAAAAGCATGACATGGACTTAAAAGGCAAATGTTCAAAGTACAACATATCTGAATTTGGGATAATATTGAGCTTAAACAACAGAGATACGAGCAAATGAATGTCAGAAACAGTACCTTAAAAAAATTAATTCCACTTTTTTGATTTCAGATGACGATATGATGACGTCATATTGTAATTATGGAAATAATGATACTTGAAACGTTATTTTCAATTCATATGCTTTTGTAATATGCAATAAAAACATAGGGTCACCTGACGTTTTAAAGAGCTATGGCGAAATAAACAAAGACATGTTTTTTCACTATATTTGCACATAGATGCGCACGCGAAATTTCAACTTTGACGCCAGTGCTTTGCTTTGTTATTTGTCAAAATCGATCAGAAATCAATGGATATTGTTACTCAAAGTATCAGGAATCCAGATCAGTCAAAAAATGTGCATTTTCATGTTACTGACGCGCTGTGCGCGCGAAAATGCGCGGACGGACGCGCACGCGCAAAATTGTTTGAAACGCTTAAAATTGTCTGAAACTTCGAGATTTCCCATTGGAAAGTTGTTTTGAGTCTTTTAAATGTTTGACGCGCGCTTACGCGTCCTAGATGACGTCCTAGGTAATTAGCATCAGAGAAAGAAAGATAGAGCGTGACCTGAACTTTATGTCCACAAAAACTGATACAGAAAGGACCTTTAGTTATGAAGTTATGATCGATCATGTAACATGGTCCGAAAATCACAAAATGGCGCCTAGATGACGTCATAGATACGTTACTGTCATGAAAACCTTATTGTGGCTAGATATTGTCATGAGACATGTTGACTGAAAATGTCATGTTACTCCGTAATGTCATTCTTGAGATATTGACGACACAAAATAGGCCAGAAAGAAAGAAGAATAAGAAACGAGACATGAAAACTCGTCACATTGAGGACGAGTTAGGTGATACGCTTGTGGTCATCAGATGACAGTCATCTGTGATCGACAAAGAAAAGAATGTGATATAGGCACCTTGAAGTTATATTGAGCGTGCATGCGAAACCGTTTCTGTAACCACTCGGCCACGGGTCATCCACGGAAATGGTAAGACAAAAAAAAACACAACAATGTATAGATGTAACAGGGGGAAAGTCAATGCCCACTCAACTGACGTGGCCGTGTGAACATCTATTGCATTGCTAGACGGAAAAGCGGCCTTGTAACGACTGAGGTCGCTATGCCATTTCTGGCAACTTGGGAAAAATACGTCCCGCAGACATAAAACCTATAATCGGCTGGTTTTGATACCTTGCCTTTAATCACAATTTTCAGTGTAATGACGTCATCAAATTACAAAACAATGACATCGTCTTGAAAGACAATTGTTCAAAGTACAACACCTCAGTCGTCATCATTACATACTATGATCGGTTTGACAAAGTCAACCTGCAAAATTTGCTGCAGTCGAAGCAATGTGGTTTCCAACACACAAAAAGAGGGATATGGCGTGTGTGTGTGTGTCTGTGTGTGTGTATAGGTGCGTTTATATACGAACGTGATCTCTACATGGACGAATATGCAATACAAAATTGAAGAAAAAAAAAAACAGTGAGGTAGCTAAGTATTTTGTTTCGTGACCTGTGGGGTTCGAACCCGCAACCTCACGTCTCTGAGACGTCGCCTTTAACCACTCGGCCACACGTCTCGACGGGAAAATATGAGGAACGTTATGGGCTTGAAAGACAGTTGTTCGATACATAACACATTAATCGTACGTTGTCAGTTTGCTTTTGACATGTTAATCTATCACACGAAAATGAGGCAGGCACTAGTACCTGTATGAAATTATTATAGGCATGGTTATCAAATTGCCCTAAAATTTCCTTATAATTGCCTTATTTTTACACACAGTTATGCTATCCCTTTAAACTCGTCACAATCTAATTAGAATCATTAACATCATACATTAGTACCATATTCAGTTCCATAGCTGATCACGTTTGCTAATCAATTAAGATTAATTGTCTAGAATGTGTCATATGGCCAACCTGTATACACACGTATATATACACACACAATGCTAAATGTATGTATCAAACATCTGTAACACAACTTTGAACTAACTGTAGGAAGTATCACTGCACTTATCATCCATACTTTTTATCACTATCTGAAACTCCACAAAAACCACTAATTGACAAATAATCATCAATACAGAAGACTGAATACCTTTTTTACAATGTATAGCTTGTTACATGTATAAATCAGCACAAAGTAACCACGACTACATTGTGTTACTGAATTGATATGAACAAATTTCATTTTGGTACAATATACTATATCAGTTTGAAAAGCCCAGCCTGCAAAGTTTTGCAGCAGTCGAAGTAATGCAGTCTCCAACGCAAAACAAAGGTATAATGTGTGACTGTGTGCGCATAGGTGTGTTTACATGCAAACGTGATTTCTACATGGACGAATGTGTGGTACTCCATTGAAGAAAAAAAGTAAAAAAAAAAAATATATATATTTTCTTTCGTGCTCTTGTGAGGATCGAACCCGTACGTGTGCAACCTCACGTTTCTAAGACGACGCCTCTAACCACTCGGCCATACGTCTCGACGAGAAAAAAAAAGAGGAACGTAAACTTATGTATGTGAAAGATGAATCAGGAATCGTTTGGTCCGCATTCCATTCTCATTTTCAGTTTTAAATTGCAAAATTGTCAACCTCATGAGGAAATTTCAAAGAATAAAATGCATGATTACTGCAGCTTATTGTCACAGTTACAACATACTTAAGTTTCAAAGGAAATGAAGCAAAATCAGCTGAGATAAAGGTGCTTAAACGTTGTCAAGTCAATGCATGGTTTCTAAAAAAATCACCTTCCATAGACATAACACGTAAACTTGTCCGATTTTGCGTCTTTACCTTTAAACACAATTTAAAGGATGATGACGTCATCAAATTTCAAAACTATGACATGGACTTGAAAGGCAAATGTTCAAAGTACAACATATCTGAATTTGGGATAATATTGAGCTTAAACAACAGAGATACGAGCAAATGAATCTCAGAAACAGTACCTTAAAAAAATTAATTCCACTTTTTTGATTTCAGATGACGATATGATGACGTCATAATGTTTTATGGAAATAATGATACTTGAAACGTTATGTCCAATTTATATGCTTTTGTAATATGCAATAAAAACATAGGGTAACCAGACGTTTTAAAGAGCTATGGCGAAATAAACAAAGACATGTTTTTTCACTATATTTGCACATAGACGCGCTGGCGAAATTTGAACTTTGACGCAAGTGCAATGATTTGTTATTTGTCAGAATCGATCAGAAATCAATGGATATTGTTACTCAAAGTATCAGGAATCCAAATCAGTCAAAAAAAGTGCATTTTCATGTTACTGACGCGCTGTGCGCGCGAAAACGCACGGACGGACGCGCACGCGCAAAATCTTTTGAAACGCTTAAAATTGTCTGAAACTTCGAGATTTCCCATTGGAAAGTTGTTTTGAGCTTTTTAAAAGTTTGACGCGCGCTTAGGCGTCCTAGATGACGTCCTAGGTAATTAGCATCAGAGAAAGAAAGATAGAGCGTGACCTGAACTTTATGTCCACCGAAAATGATACAGAAATGACCTTTAGTTATGAAGTTATGATCGATCATGTAACATGGTCCGAAAATCACAAAATGGCGCCTAGATGACGTCATAGATATGTTACTGTCATGAAAACCTTATTGTGGCTAGATATTGTCATGAGACATCTTCCCTGAAAATGTCATGTTATTCCGTAATGTCATTCTTGAGATATTGATGACACAAAATTGTCCAGAAAGAAAGAAGAATAAAAAGAAACGAGACATGAAAACTCGTCACATTGAGGACGAGTTAGGTGATACGCTTGTGGTCATCAGATGACAGTCATCTGTGATCGACAAAGAAAAGAATGTGATATAGGCACCTTAAAGTTATATTGAGCGTGCTTGCGAAACCGTTTTTGTAACCACTCGGCCACGGGTCATCCACGGAAATGGTAAGACAAAAAAAAAAAAAAAAAAACCAATGTATAGATATAACAGGGGGAAAGTCAATGCCCACTCAACTAACGTGGCCGTGTGAACATCTATTGCATTGCTAGACGGAAAAGCGGCCTTGTAACGACTGAGGTCGCTATGCCATTTCTGGCAACTTGGAAAAAATACGTCCCGCAGACATAAAACCTATAATCGGCTGGTTTTGATACCTTGCCTTTAATCATAATTTTCAGTGTAATGACGTCATCAAATTAATAAACAATGACATCGTCTTGAAAGACAATTGTTCAAAGTACAACACCTCAGTCGTCGTCATTACATACTATGATCGGTTTGACAAAGTCAACCTGCAAAAGTTTGCTGCAGTCGAAGCAATGTGGTCTCCAACACACAAAGAAGAGGGATATGGCGTGTGTGTGTGTCTGTGTGTGTGTATAGGTGCGTTTATATACGAACGTGATTTCTACATGGACGAATATGTAATACAAAGTTGAGGAAAAAAACAGTAAATAGCTAAGTATTTTGTTTCGTGATCTTGTGGGGTTCGAACCCGCAACCTCACGTCTCTGAGACGTCGCCTTTAACCACTCGGCCATACGTCTCGACAAGAAAATATGGGGAACATTATGGACTTGAAAGACAATTGTTCAATATATAACACATTCATCGTACGTTGTCAGTTTGCTATTGACATGACAATCTATCACACGAATATGAGGCAGGTATTATAACCTGTATGAAATTATTATAGGCATGGTTATCAAATTCCCCTAAAATTTCCTTATAATTGCCTTATTTTTACACACAGTTATGCTATCCCTTTAAACTCGTCACAGTTTAATTAGAATCATTAACATTATACATTAGTACCATATTCAGTTCCATAGCTGATCACGTTTGCTAATTAATTAGGATTAATTGTCTAGAATGTGTCATATGGCCAACCTGTATACACACGTATACACACACACACACAATGCTAAATGTATGTATCAAACATCTGTAACACAACTTTGAACTTACTGTAGGAATTATCGCTGCACTTATCATTCATACTTTTTATCACCATCTGAAACTCCACAAAAACCACTAATTGACAAATAATCATCAATACAGAAGACTGACTTAAAGGAACAATGCAAATACCTTTTTTACAATGTATAGCTTGTTACATGTGTAAATCAGCACAAAGTAACCACGACTACATTGTGTTACTGAATTGATATGAACAAATTTCATTTTGTTGCAATATACTATATCAGTTTAAAAAGCCCAGCCTGCAAAATTTTGCAGCAGTCGAAGTAATGCAGTCTCCAACGCAAAACAAAGGTATACTGTGTGAGTGTGTGCGTATAGGTGTGTTTACATGCAAACGTGTTTTCTACATGGACGAAGGTGTAGTACTCCATTGAAGAAAAAAAAAAGTTAAAAAAAATAATTATTTTCTTTCGTGCTCTTGTGAGGATCGAACCCGTACGTGTGCAACCTCATGATTTCTTAGACGACGCCTCTAACCGCTCGGCCATTCGTCTCGACGAGAAAATTAGAGGAACGTAAACTTATGTACGTGAAAGATGAATCAGGAATCGTTTCGTCCGCATTCCATTCTCATTTTCAGTTTTAAATTGCAAAATTGTCAACCTCATGAGGATATTTCAAAGAATAAAATGCATGATTACTGCAGATTATTGTCACAGCTACAACATACTTAAGTTTCAGAGGAAATGAAGCAAAATCAGCTGAGATAAAGGTGCTTAAACGTTGTCAAGTCAATGCATGGTTTCTAAAAAAATCACCTCCCATAGACATAACACGTAAACTTGTCCGATTTTGCGTCTTTACCTTTAAACACAATTTAAAGCATGATGACGTCATCAAATTTCAAAACTATGACATGGACTTGAAAGGCAAATGTTCAAAGTACAACATATCTGAATTTGGGATAATATTGAGCTTAAACAACAGAGATACGAGCAAATGAATGTCAGAAACAGTACCTTAAAAAATTTAATTCCACTTTTTTTATTTCAGATGATGATATGATGACGTCATAATGTATTCATGGAGATATTGATGCTTGAAACGTTATTTCCAATTCATATGTTTTTGTAATATGCAATAAAAACATAGGGTAACCAGACGTTTTAAAGAGCTATGGCGAAATAAACAAAGACATGTTTTTCGCTATATTTGCACATAGACGCGCACACGAAATTTCAACTTTGCCGCCAACGCATTCCTTTGTTATAGGTCAAAATTGATCGGAAATCAATGGATATTGTTGCTTAATGTATCAGGAATCCAAATCTGTCAAAAAATGTGCATTTTCATGTTGCTTACGCGCACTACGCGCGAAAATGTGCGGACGGACGCGAACGCGCGAAACGCTTAAAATTGTCTGAAACTTCGAGATTTCCCATTGGTAAGTTGTTTTGAGCCTTTTAAAAGTTTGACGCGCGCGTACGCGCGCGTAATAATGTCCTAGGTAATTAGCATTAAAATGTAAGATAGAGCGTGACCTGAACTTAATGTCCACCGAAAATGATACAGAAATTACCTTTATTTATGAAGTTATGATCGATCATGTAACATGGTCCGAAAATCACAAAATGGCGCCTAGATGACGTCATAGACATGTTACTGTCATGAAAACCTTATTGTGGCTAGATATTGTCATGAGACATGTTCCCTGAAAATGTCATGTCATTCTGTAATGTCACTCTTGAGATATTGATGACACAAAATTGTCCAGAAAGAAAGAAGAATAAAAAGAAATAGAGATTTTGACAATCACAATAGGTGATACGCTGATAGCGTATCACCTAATAAAGAGAGATTTTGACAATCACAATAGGTGATACGCTGATAGCGTATCACCTAAAAAGACAGATTTTGACAATCACAATAGGTGATACGCTAAAAGCGTATCACCTAATAAAAAGAAACGAGACATGAAAACTCGTCACATTGAGGACGAGTTAGGTGATACGCTTGTGGTCATCAGATGACAGTCATCTGTGATCGACAAAGAAAAGAATGTGATATAGGCACCTTGAAGTTATATTGAGCGTGCATGCGAAACCGTTTCGTAACCACTCGGCCACGGGTCATCCACGGAAATGGTAAGACAAAAAAAAAACAACAATGTATAGATATAACAGGGGGAAAGTCAATGCCCACTCAACTAACGTGGCCGTGTGAACATCTATTGCATTGCTAGACGGAAAAGCGGCCTTGTAACGACTGAGGTCGCTATGCCATTTCTGGCAACTTGGGAAAAATACGTCCCGCAGACATAAAACCTATAATCGGCTGGTTTTGATACCTTGCCTTTAATCACAATTTTCAGTGTAATGACGTCATCAAATTACAAAACAATGACATGGTCTTGAAAGACAATTGTTCAAAGTACAACACCTCAGTCGTCGTCATTACATACTATGATCGGTTTGACAAAGTCAACCTGCAAAATTTGCTGCAGTCGAAGCAATGTGGTCTCCAACACACAAAAAAGAGGGATATGGCGTGTGTGTGTGTCTCTGTGTGTGTATAGGTGCGTTTATATACGAACGTGATTTCTACATGAACGAATATGTAATACAAAACTGAAGAAAAAAAACAGTAAAGTAGCTAAGTATTTTGTTTCGTGATCTTGTGGGATTCGAACCCGCAACCTCACGTCTCTGAGACGTCGCCTTTAACCACTCGGCCACACGTCTCGACGGGAAAATATGGCGAACGTTATGGACTTGAAAGACATTTGTTCAATGTATAACACATTCATCGTACGTTGTCAGTTTGCTATGGACATGACGATCTATCACACGAATATGAGGCAGGCACTAGTACCTGTATGAAATTATTATAGGCATGGTTATCAAATTGCCTTAAAATTTCCTTATAATTGCCTTATTTTTACACACAGTTATGCTATCCCTTTAAACTCGTCACAGTTTAATTAGAATCATTAACATCATACATTAGTACCATATTCAGTTCCATAGCTGATTACGTTTGCTAATCAATTAAGATTAATTGTCTAGAATGTGTCATATGGCCAACCTGTATACACACGTATATACACACACACAATGTTAAATGTATGTATCAAACATCTGTAACACAACTTTGAACTAACTGTAGGAATTATCGCTGCACTTATCATCCATACTTTTTATCACTATCTGAAACTCCACAAAAACCACTAATTGACAAATAATCATCAATACAGAAGACTGAATACCTTTTTTACAATGTATAGCTTGTTACATGTATAAATCAGCACAAAGTAACCACGACTACTTTGTGTTACTAAATTGATATGAACAAATTTCATTTTGTTACAATTTACTATATCAGGTTGAAAAGCCCAGCCTCCAAAACTATGATTTTGCAGCAATCGAAGTAATGCAGTCTCCAACGCAAAACAAAGGTATACTGTGTGAGTGTGTGCGTACAGGTGTGTTTACATGGAAACGTGATTTCTACATGGACGAAGGTGTAGTACTCCATTGAAGAAAAAAAAAGTAAAAAAAAAAAATATTATTTTCTTTCGTGCTCTTGTGAGGATCGAACCCGTACGTGTGCAACCTCACGTTTCTAAGACGACGCCTCTACCCACTCGGCCATACGTCTCGACGAGAAAATTAGAGGAACGTAAACTTATGTACGTTAAAGATGAATCAGGAATCGTTTGGTCCTCATTCCATTCTCATTTTCAGTTTTAAATTGCAAAATTGTCAACCTCATGAGGAGATTTCAAAGAATAAAATGAATGATTACTGCAGCTTATTGTCACAGCTACAACATACTAAAGTTTCAGAGGAAATGAAGCAAAATCAGCTGAGATAAAGGTGCTTAAACGTTGTCAAGTCAATGCATGGTTTCTAAAAAAATCACCTCCCATAGACATAACACGTAAACTTGTCCGATTTTGCGTCTTTACCTTTAAACACAATTTAAAGCATGATGACGTCATCAAATTTCAAAACTATGACATGGACATGAAAGGCAAATGTTCAAAGTACAACATATCTGAATTTGGGATAATATTGAGCTTAAACAAAAGAGATACGAGCAAATGAATGTCAGAAACAGTACCTTAAAAAAATTAATTCCACTTTTTTGATTTCAGATAATGATATGATGACGTCATAATGTATTCATGGAGATATTGATACTTGAAACGTTATTTCCAATTCATATGTTTTTGTAATATGCAATAAAAACATAGGGTAACCAGACGTTTTAAAGAGCTATGGCGAAATAAACAAAGACATGTTTTTCGCTAAATTTGCACATAGACGCGCACACGAAATTTCAACTTTGACGCCAACGCATTCCTTTGTTATAGGTGAAAATTGATCGGAAATCAAGGGATATTGTTGCTTAATGTATCAGGAATCCAAATCTGTCAAAAAATGTGCATTTTGATTTTGCTTACGCGCACTACGCGCGAAAATGTGCGGACGGACGCGAACGCGCGAAACGCTTAAAATTGTCTGAAACTTCGAGATTTCCCATTGGTAAGTTGTTTTGAGCCTTTTAAAAGTTTGACGCGCGCGTACGCGCGCGTAATAATGTCCTAGGTAATTAGCATTAAAATGTAAGATAGAGCGTGACCTGAACTTAATGTCCACCGAAAATGATACAGAAATGACCTTTAGTTATGAAGTTATGATCGATCATGTAACATGGTCCGAAAATCACAAAATGGCGCCTAGATGACGTCATAGATATGTTACTGTCATGAAAACCTTATTGTGGCTAGATTTTGTCATGAGACATGTTCCCTGAAAATGTCATGTTATTTCGTAATGTCATTCTTGAGATATTGATGACACAAAATTGTCCAGAAAGAAAGAAGAATAAAAAGAAATAGAGATTTTGACAATCACAATAGGTGATACGCTGATAGCGTATCACCTAATAAAGAGAGATTTTGACAATCACAATAGGTGATACGCTGATAGCGTATCACCTAATGAGAATAGAATGCGGACGAAATGATTCCTGATTCGTCTTTCACGTACATAAGTTTACGTTCCTCTAATTTTCTCGTCGAGACATATGGCCGAGTGGTTAGAGGCGTCGTCTCAGAAACGTGAGGTTGCACACGTACGGGTTCGATCCTCACAAGAGCACGAAAGAAAATAATTATTATTTTTTTTACTTTTTTTTTCTTCAATGGAGTACTACACCTTCGTCCATGTAGAAATCACATTTGCATGTAAACACACCTATACGCACACACTCACACAGTATACCTTTGTTTTGCGTTGGAGACGGCATTACTTCGACTGCTGCAAAATTTTGCAGGCTGGGCTTTTCGTCCATGTAGAAATCACATTTGCATGTAAACACACCTGTACGCACACACTCACACAGTATACCTTTGTTTTGCGTTGGAGACTGCATTACTTCGACTGCTGCAAAATTTTGCAGGCTGAGTTTTTCAAACTGATATAGTATATTGTAACAAAATGAAATTTGTTCATACCAATTCAGTAACACAATGTAGTCGTGGTTACTTTGTGCTGATTTATACATGTAACAAGCTATACATTGTAAAAAAAGTATTTGCATTGTTCCTTTAAGTCAGTCTTCTGTATTGATGATTATTTGTCAATTAGTGGTTTTTGTGGAGTTTCAGATAGTGATAAAAAGTATGGATGATAAGTGCAGCGATAATTCCTACAGTTAGTTCAAAGTTGTGTTACAGATGTTTGATACATGCATTTAGCATTGTGTGTGTATATACGTGTGTATACAGGTTGGCCATATGACACATTCTAGACAAATAATCTTAATTAATTAGCAAACGTGATCAGCTATGGAACTAAATATGGTACTGATGTATGATATTAATGATTCTAATTAAACTGTGACGAGTTTAAAGGGATAGCATAACTGTGTGTAAAAATAGGGCAATTATAAGGAAATTTTAGGGGAATTTGATAACCATGCCTATAATAATTTCATACAGGTACTAATATCTGCCTCATATTCGTGCGATAGATCGTCATGTCAATAGCAAACTGACAACGTACGATGAATGTGTTATATATTGAACAACTGTCTTTCAAGTCCATAACGTTCCCCATATTTTCTCGTCGAGACGTATGGCCGAGTGGTTAAAGGCGACGTCTCAGAGACGTGAGGTTGCGGGTTCGAACCTCACAAGATCACGAAACAATATACTTAGCTATTATACTGTTTTTTTTCTTCAATTTTGTATTACATATTCGTCTATGTAAAAATCACGTTCGTATATAAACGCACCTATACACACACACAGACACACACACACACGCCATATCCCTCTTTTTTGTGTTGAGTGGGCATTGACTTTCCCCCTGTTATATCTATACATTGTTGTTGTTTTTTGTCTTACCATTTCCGTGGATGACCCGTGGCCGAGTGGTTACAGAAACAGTTTCGCATGCACGCTCAATATAACTTCAAGGTGCCTATATCACATTCGTTTCTTGTCGATCACAGATGACCGCCATCTGATGACCACAAGCGTATCACCTAACTCGTCCTCAATGTGACGAGTTTTCATGTCTCGTTTTTTTTTTTTTTGCATTGTTGCACTGTATATCGCCATTGACGCGCGCGCGGAATTTCAACTTTGACGGGCCCGTGTGACGTCATATTGAGTCGGATTGACTTGAAACTTGGTAAAAATATTCCTTGACATTTCAGGCATCCGATCAGTGTGAAAAAACGGAAAATTTCTATTGCATATGAGCTGTGCGTGCGTATATGTGCGCGCGCGTACGCGTCCGTCCGATTTTTTCAATTTTTCAAAAAATGCTCCAAATGGTCTGAAACGTGTGCAAAAAAAAATGAGCTCGATTTGAGCATACAAATATTTCAACGCGCGCGTACGCGCACGTTTTAAGGGAAAATATGAATTTTGAAAATATGAGTAGAATGCGCATAATTTGAAATATATGTGACGTAAATTTCATCGAAAAATTCCATTCCATTAATGACATATGATTGAGAATGTGTTTTCATATAACGACGTCATAGTGACGTCACGGTCGACTGATCACTTTGATTTTAGTTCGATTGCCGTCTTTGGGACATGATACATATTATGGTATGATTTTGACATTGATAGGAAGAGGACTTTCTGAGCTAATCCATACACAACTTTTGCGGAGAAAGAAGAAGAAAAAGAAGAAGAACAAAGAATCAGTACAGATACAGAAGGTGATCCGAGAGGATACTCGGATCACCTAATTACTAAAATCTATGTCGTCCTGTAATACTTTAGAGCAGGAGAGATTCTGTCCAGCTTCCAAACGGGAATTCGACGGCAGAACTTGTTTCAGCTGTCCTTTTCCGGCTGAGTGCGAAGAATAGGTCGCCAAGATGGTTGATGGTAGCTACGACGAGTTGTAAAGAAGCTTGACTGTTATTGATATAATAATAATTGTTAAGCTTCAGGTGAAGAGATTTGTCCGATTTCCAATGGTTTGTTTCATTTAACATATTAAAAATGTTGGGTTTTTTTTTTCAGTTACATGCATTCTTTCAAATGGTGGGGTAAGTTTACAATTATGAATGAGTATCTTCTGCCTTGAATTGCACCATGTGCCCATTTTTATGGAAGCTAGAGCCATACTTTCCTTTTCTTAAACTTGTTGGACACCTCAGTGTCTATATTGAATAGTTACTTCAGGCTAGAGAGGCGCATCAATTTTGAACTTTGTGTTTGAAAGGCTATTGTCATCTTAAAGACGAGTAATAATGTCGCTCAAATCGACTGGAGCAAGCCCTCTTACGATGCATGCTCGGATCTACAAAGACTTTATGGTCTAGTGCTCCGACATACCCAGTATAAAGAGACGGGACAAAAAGCATCGATGTCTGTTTCTCTGTTCTGTCCTCACCCTTTCCGCCATTCTTCTGTCCTCCCTCCTCTTCCATGATGTCCCCGCCTACTAGGCCAATAATGATAAAACACCTAGGCCGATAAGACACTAGAGGCGCCTGAACTCGGGAAGGGCAGAGACTTCATGGGCGTCGGCGGGCGGGTCCTCACCTGCTTGCCGACGGGAACGGCGTAACCTTGCATTTCGGTGCAGGAGTAGGCAGGCGACATTTTTTCCTAAAACGTGTCCCCTTTCTTTTTCTCTGTACATATCTCATTTGTAAATATTGAACATAAATATAATTAGATTATAATTAGATTATGTCAGTGATCATCATAAGAATGATGTGTAAAGAAGACGAAGTTCAACCTTGGCTTGATTTTGTATTGTTTTACCGCTTTAGTTGCAACATACGAACACAAGTTTTTACTGTAAAACGAGGAATGTTTGCGTGCATGATAATTTCGCAAAGTTCCCGAGAACCAAGAGATTTAGCATGCGAATGGAAGTTCTTGTCTACACTATATGCATTGAATGCCAGCAGCAATAAGCAGAATTTTCATGCCACGGATACTTTAATAATATTAAGAATTGCAAATCTTCAGTATTGCAAGGATGAACCATAAAAATCAAGCATAATCATGGCTGTTTTATGCCAATTTGCATTGTTTTCTTTTTTTTTTTTTGTTCCGGTGTTTTTTAGTTTACTTTTTCTTTTGGGGGGGGGGGGCGGAGGCGCCATGGCACGGTGGATAAGCATCATGACTCCCAGTCGAAGGACCAGAGTTCAATTCCCTCCAAGCGATTACTTCTTATTCCGTCCTATAGCAACGCTATATAGGGCAGTAATGTCAGGCGAGCCCTCTGATATCTAGAGCACTGACAGCATTAGAGGTTACTCTAGATTGAGAAGACTTTTTTTTTTGCAATTATTATCATTATTACCGTTATTGTTGTTATTATGATTATTGCTGTTGTTTTTTTTTTTATTATTACTACAATGTCTCTACCCTTTTAGAACCGATCTTCACCAAATGAACCTTGATTTCCTGTCAGAATTGTATGTTCTTTAACATTTCTTTCTTTTCAAAGTATACCATTGTATCTCAAAAAGGCTAATAGCTGAATCCTCATCTCAACCAATACTATTTCATGCTTAACACCGTGAATATGCTTCTCTGCCACTTGAAAAAAATGCGGACAGTATATCAACATGTAGCACATTGATTTCATGAAACTGCAATACTGAGGCTGTACTTTTTACATGTTTGGATAAGTTTCTTTTTGATAGCATGTAATCTTTAATCATAATTTTGCGATTTTCGTCTTTTACGTTAACTTTCAGTAGATATGTTATGTATTAAGATGGACAAGCGTCATTTTAGATATTAAACAGAGTTATTATTGGCAACGGTTTGTTACATTGAACATATCAAAAGTGTTCTTTTTTCAGTACCATGAATTCTATTAAATGTCTAATAAGTTTACAACTAAGAATTAGTATTTTATGCTTAGAATTGCACCATGTGCCAATTTTTATGCAAGAGCCAAACTTCCCTCTTTTTTTACGTACGTGGTGGACACCTCAGTGTCTATAGAATATGAGAATAATGGTTATTTCAGGCTAGAGGGGCGCATCAATTTTGAACTTTGTGTTTGAAAGGCTATTGTCATCTTATAGACGACTAATGATGGCGCTCAAATCGACTGGAGCAAGCCCTCTTATGATGCATGCTCGGATCTATAAAGACTTTATGGCCTAGTGCTCCGACATTCCCAGTAGTACAAAGAGACGGGACGAAAAGCATCGGTGTTACACAGGATGTGGTTGCTTAGGCGACGCTTTCTAAAGAATTGTCGGGATGGGGATGATGTTAGGCGACGCTTTCTATTGTCGGGATGGGGATGAAGAAGGTTCCTTTATAACGTGAAACATTAAGCGCGTGGCAATCTTAACCATCTGAAAGTAGCTAGTAGGAGTCCATTCAAAAAGAAACTGCCGCGTACCATTGAATTGTATATCCGAGAAGCTTACAACCCGTCTCTTTTCTCGGACGAAACGATATAGCAGTCCTGCTTTATAGCGATAGCGTTCACGCTCCATCGCACTACCATGAGAAGGAATAGCGATACCACGCATGATACATCAAAACATGATTAAAAGGCGAGAAAACTAATGAAGTTTAAAGTTGACTTCTCGTTCCTCTTTCAATGAAAAGAGAATAATTGAATAGATCTATTGAAGCGGATTGTTTCTGCTGCGAACGATCACCATGGCATTGTTAGTCTTGCGAGCAAATCGAAATCCTGATACTTTTATTTTTGCCTGATATTGTAGTAACCCTTTAAAGGACTCGCAAATTCGACGTTTCAAACAGTATAGTAAAACAGTAAAATGTATTTCAAAAACATATTGAATGCGTTGAGTGTTAGCATTTAATAGCGTCCATCTGCACTTTATTTTCCGTCCGTATTGCAAACAGAAATGCAAGCAAACATTTTACTGTGAATGCGCTGTAAAGCATCGTATCATTATCAAAAGTATATTCCATTCTTCTTTTCTTTTCAGCCTGCTTGAAGCAGTAGTCAAACCATGAGATCAGCTAGGCATCCTATGTAATGACGATAGTCGTTACTCAATATTCGTATGATTTGTTACTGTGATGTGGTTACGATTACGACGGTTGGTTAGGAGTCCGAAAAACTCATTCATATTGAAGTACATGTATAAAGGTCGAAGCTGTTCGATAGTATAGCTCGGTACGAGTTCAAAACGCAATCGAAATTATCAGAATGCTATTATAGGCGGAAATTATAGCTATGGAAAACTTGTGTTTATAGGTCAATAAAGATTGCCGTATCCAATCTTCGGAAAAAGTTTTGATTTATGCTTGGGTCTTTTGAACATTTTGAGATATTTTGCTTGTGTTTTGATTATGTTAAGATTAAGTTTGAACTATGAAAATCGAAAGGTGTGGTTACCTCAACGATGTCACAGTTCCATTAACCATGATGGGTAAAGGGAATTCATGACATTATATGACTAATGCTTGCTAGATTTATGATCACTTCTTTAAACCATCACTTATGTTTTGTAAATAGATACGTCTGTAATCATAACCAAAATGCCTTTTTTTTGGGGGGGGGGAGACGAAAATCGTCAAACGTTTGGCGTCATCCGACAAATTTACAAATGTATGATTGCCTCATTTGCATGAAACTACAGCTGTAAGCTATCTTTACGTTGAAGTTAACTTCTCTCCTTGACAATAAGAAACAATTGTCGGGTTTTCGCTGGAGGTACTTTAGGAAACGATATAAAAACAATTGTCTACTAAACATCAAGAGATAATCTATATAAACATAAACACACATATATTCTGTTCGTTATATTATGTATGGAACTGTTTATTTGTTTGTTTGTTCATTATTTTAATGGCATTGATCTTTTTTTCAAAGGCATCGGTCTTAGTCGGGGGAAAGATGAAAAAAACAAAACAAAATGCATCATTCTGTTATCAAGACCAGGATGATTGCGAGAAGGGTGTGCATGTATTCCCGCCTTTTTTATACAGGCAAACAATTAAAAGCTTTGTATGCTATTATAAAAGAAAAGGCAGTTTCAACTTTCAACTTATAGTAACCATAGTTTATAGGACATAAGTTAGCGTCACTGACTGTGGTTCTTTTGTCTTGGCAAAACATGAACACAAAGGGGGTCTGAACAATTTTGTACATAGTACTTGTAGCAGACATTAAAATGCCGATTCTCCAACAGCATCGCTCCATTACGTCACTTCCTGCTATCAATGGCGAAGAAAGGATGATGGCTGCTTGATTATCCACTCCTTGAGATTGCAGGAAGCTCACCTTTCTTGTGTGTGTGTTTCGTTGTGTGTGGTTCTATGATACTCAGGTACAAGGCGCGAAGGTCCGAGTCTTTTCATTCAGATTACACATTTAAATACAGGCAACTGATTCGAGTTTCTATTTCGCAAAGCTGTTGAGGAAAATTCTTTGCAGACTTGACCTCTTAAATGTCAGGTACACGTACTAAAAACAGCTATCCTTCCAACATTCTAATTACTGTAGGGGGGCCGAATGGGGCGCGGATGAGAGAGAAATATGGAGAAGGGCGAGAATATGACGTGAAGACGGTGTGTGTGTGTGTATGTGTGTCTATGATGGAGATGGTTATACCAGGGAGGTGGAAGAATCTTCCACCTCCCTGGTTATACGGCACGCGGGTTCGGGTGGGAGGTCGTGCAGTCAATAAAGACAAACACTCGACAGGAGTCCTGTGAACAGCAAGCAGAGAGGTCTCTTTTATTGACTCATAATAAAGTCACAACACAATTACAGCTCCTAAAATGTACTTTAGGAGAACCCTTGAACACTATATGTGCACATCATCAAATCCGCACATATTTAACACCAAAACAACTCATTCATTATAACACACAGATACCAAGTGAGTTATTGTCTCTATAGCTATATAAATCCACCATGGAGTATCAATAATAGTATCATAACTAGTGAAAGCATCTGCCATATAATCAACTGTATGTGACATAACTCTCTCTCTCTCTCTGTATTATTTCACTTATCATGACTGTTAAAAACCATTTATAATACATTAAACAGACTGTAAATGGCTGGGTACAATAATGTTGTGGAACCATTTCTGATACAATGTAAATGTGTTGTAACAATATCTGCTTTTTGAGACTTATATGTTATAACACTGTGATGTCTATTGACATAAAGGGCTCACTATATGGAATAAAATCATACTCTCCACACTTCATGATAAGCAGCCAGTGTCATGTCCACTCTGTTAGTGTAATGTCAGATCCCATATAGTAGGATAAAGGCTTTTTACATGTGTGACTACCAGTCCTTGCATATACATATACAATACATATCTTATCCGTCATTATTTGTGAAAAGAATACCTGTTTTGTTTTAGAGTCCAGCAAAGATCTGACTCAAACTATGCTATTTTGTTTGGATAATAAAAACAAATGAGACAGCAGTTCTCTCTTCACTGATTTGAATTGCTGAACAGTTTACCAGAGCCTGAACGCATCCGTTATTAACACTTCCACATAACCCTTCTATAAGTTCACCTTTGCTCTTAGATAAAAGTCACGCGATATCATATGGATAAATCCTCTCTTCCACCAACCATTCCTAACATCTACAGATCACCTCGTCAGTCAAATCGCCTATCCCTACTCAAAACAATTACAATCACACATCTGATCCATATAGGTCCCACTACATCAAATCTGGAATGTCAGCAAGATAAGATGGGGGTATAATAATGCTGAAAAATTACATTATACCAAACTACTGTATAATGCTGAAAAATTACATTATACCAAACTACTGCGGATCTTACAACTTTAGATCACAGGGTACACCAACTATGAAAAACAAATGCAAATCTACACAATGTCTCAGCATAACAAACCTTAAATGATGGTAACGGCAGTGCAATACACCTGTATTCTTAACTCCTCCATTGTGTGTGTCAAAACTATTATGATCGATACTCAGGTAGCTTCTTAAATCTCTTGCTAGACGACACACTTACGAGATACCCTAGTCCCTATCAATACAGAATCTTACTCTATTAGGGGAAGCAAAAGGAATAATATTCCCTCTTACAACCTCAGTGCCAGTGGTATTACATCATAAACCCACAACACTGTACCTACACTGTACATCTGACTCTATCTCTAAACTCTTCCACCTTAGATGCATTACCAAAATGTAGTATAGGTAAATAGCTTCCATCAAAAACCATCAACTCAGCACCTTATCACACTATTATAGGCGCCCCATACTACACAGCACCATGTAATACCAGAGTACACAGATCACGCTGAACGCCCTATACTGTTACACAGCGCTACTAATACACTGTTCAATACCGTAATTGGTCACGTACACAAACCTACGCAGGCCTGCAGCCCTTGCATTGTACCACTGCACTACGAATACATTGTGCGCACAAGACTACGGCAGCCGCTAACTACATACGCCCGTACACACAACATACGTCCGTAGACCGACTTAACACAGGTACGTACATACATAAGTTACCGTGCATTCAGTGCCACTGAACAAAACCACCATCAACCAGAGACAAATAGAATGGCTTCATGTAAATTCTGACAAACACTCTCACTCCACATAATATGCCTGTTTGGCCCTTAAAACTCATCATATCAATTACCAATAATGATAATACAGCACCGTAACATGTAAGCACTGAAATCCTTGAGTAATTTGTGACGTTCTCATTTTCATCAACTCACCTGTGAACAGCAAGCAGAGAGGTGCCTGCCACATGGGGGCGCCCCTCTGTTGCTGATGATGTCTCTACATATTATTACTATATTAGTACATCCCACCGAACTAAAACATAGTTGAATGCGTGCCCCTATTCCCAACATACACGAGACCGTGCAGCCAAATTAACGTGTTGCGTCGCCATCTTCTTAGGGCAATTTTTCCTTATAATGGAGTGCACGCTTAGGCGCGGTCAGACTGGGCCACTGGTACGCGCGCAAGCAAGAGTACGCCGTCCAGTGGCTAGTGATTATGACGTAACAATGCACGTTTGTATATGACAATGGCTTACGCTTCGGAGACACAGCCCGCACTCCATATAACTAAGGAAAATTGACCTAACAAAATGGCGGTGGTAGCAAGTTTTGGTGGCTGCGCATTTCCTGGGTGAACACGCATTCCACTATGTTTTAGTTCGGTGGTACATCCCCACATTACGATAAATGAACAAACACACTGAGTAGCGACAAAGCTTTCTGTCATTTTCTCAAATAGACCCTACTTCTAAATGTGCTCAGATGAAGAGATTTCACAAAGAGAACACGAGCTAAAAATGGGCATTAGTTATTGTTCCGATTTCTCTCCCTGCCGGCTCGGCCAAACCCATCAAAAACCGGCCAAACCCATCAAAAACCGGCCAAAACCCATCAAAAACCGGCCAAAACAGGCAATAAGTCTTTGGACTAGGAAAAGTACACATTAGATTCATTTGGCGAATTAGTGAATGAATTATTACACGAATTGTCTTTACGAAAAGGAAAATTATCCTTTATCTCCAAAAATGAACTTTGAACAGCCCGTCACATAGTAGGGAATAGCTTTGATTATTATTATTGTATCCCCCGAACAGAGTTCGGAGGATACTACGGATTTGGCCTCGTCGCGCCGCGTCCGCGTCCGCCACCGCCGCCGCAGAGATTTCCTTGTGAGCGCTCTACCAGCTGCGTTTCTTTTCCGATTATCTTCAAATTTGGCATGGAGGTGTATTATGATTAGACGAAGACGCCTATTGTTTTTGGTGATGGCGCCCTCACTTGTTCCGTCTGTATACATGAAAAGGTAAATCCAATAGGGTCTGCTTGTGAGCGCTCTACTGGCTGCAATTCTTCTTCGATCATCTTCAAACTTAGCATCAAGGTGTATTATGGTTAGACAAAGACGCCTATTGTTTTTGGTGATGGCGCCCTCGCTTGTTCCGTCTTTGTACATGAAAAGGTAAATCCAATAGGGTCTGCTTGTGAGCGCTCTACTGGCTGCAGTTCTTCTTCGATCATCGAGCATCTTCAAACTTGGCATGAAGGTGTCTTATGGTTAGACAAAGACGCCTATTGTTTTTGGTGATGGCGCCCTCGCTTGTTCCGTTTTTGTACATGAAAAGGTACATCCAATAGGGTCTGCTTGTGAGCGCTCTACTGGCTGCAGTTCTTCTTCGATCATCGAGCATCTTCAAACTTGGCATGAAGGTGTCTTATGGTTAGACAAAGACGCCTATTGTTTTTGGTGATGGCGCCCTCGCTTGTTCCGTTTTTGTACATGAAAAGGTACATCCAATAGGGTCTGCTTGTGAGCGCTCTACTGGCTGCAGTTCTTCTTCGATCATCGAGCATGCGCATCTTCAAACTTGGCATGAAGGCGTCTTATGGTTAGACAAAGACGCCTATTGTTTTTGGTGATGGCGCCCTCGCTTGTTCCGTTTTTGTACATGAAAAGGTACATCCAATAGGGTCTGCTTGTGAGCGCTCTACTGGCTGCAGTTCTTCTTCGATCATCTTCAAACTTGGCATGAAGGTGTATTATGGTTAGACGAAGACGCCTATTGTTTTTGGTGATGGCGCCCTCGCTTGTTCCGTGTTTATATATGAAAAGCTAAATCCAATAGGGTCTGCTTGTGAGCGCTCTACTGGCTGCAGTTCTTCGATCATTTTCAAATTTGGCATGAAGGTGTATTATGGTAAGATGAAGAGGCCTATTATTTTTGGTGATGGCGCCCTCGCTTGTTCCGTCTTTATACATGAAAAGGTAAATCCAATAGGGTCTGCTTGTGAGCGCTCTACTGGCTGCAGTTCTTCTTCGATCATTTCTTCGATCATTTTCAAACTTGGCATAAAGGTGTATTATGGTTAGGCAAAGACACCTATTGTTTTTGGTGATGGCGCCCTCGCTTGTTCCATCTTTACACATGAAAAGGTAAATCCAATAGGGTCTGCTTGTGAGTGCTCTACTGGCTGCAGTTCTTCTTCGATCATCTTAAAATTTGGCATGAAGGTGTATTATGGTTAGACGAAGACGCCTATTGTTTTTGGTGATGGCGCCCTCACTTGTTCCGTCGTTATACATGAAAAGGTAAATCCAATAGGGTCTGCTTGTGAGCGCTCTACTGGCTGCAGTTCTTCTTCGATCATCTTCAAACTTGCCATGAAGGTGTATTACGATAAGACGAAGAGGCCTATTTTTGGTGATGGCGCCCTCGCTTGATCCGTCTTTATACATGAAAAGGTAAATTCAATAGGGTCTGCTTGTGAGCGCTCTACAGGCTGCAGTTCTTCAATCATCTTCAAATTTGGCATGAAGGTGTATTATGATAAGACAAAGATGCCTATGGTTTTTGGTGATGGCGCCCTCGCTTGTTCCGTTTTTATACATGAAAAGGTAAATCCAAATGGTCTGCTTGTGAGCGCTCTACTGGTTGCAGTTCTTCTTCGATCATTTTTTCGATCATTTTCAAACTTGGCATGAAGGTGTATTATGGTAAGATGAAGAGGCCTATTGTTTGTGGTGATGGCGCCCTCGCTTGTTCCGTCTTTATACATGAAAAGGTAAAATCAATAGGGTCTGCTTGTGAGCGCTCTACTGGCTGCAGTTCTTTGGACATCTTCAAACTTGGCATGAAGGTGTATTACGATAAGACGAAGAGGCCTATTTTTGGTGATGGCGCCCTCGCTTGTTCCGTCTCTATACATGAAAAGGTAAATTCAATAGGGTCTGCTTGTGAGCGCTCTACTGGCTGCAGTTCTTCAATCATCTTCAAATTTGGCATGAAGGTGTATCATGAAAAGACAAAGATGCCTATGGTTTTTGGTGATGGCGCCCACACTTGTTCCGTCTTTATACATGAAAGGTAAATCCAATAGGGTCTGCTTCTTGATGCTGTGGGTTCGGGGGATACATGTGCTCGGCTGCGCGACCCGCCGAGCACGAAATTTCTAGTTATTTCAATGAGTTTATTGATGAAGCCATTATACAACCTTTGTAAATATACACACACAGAGTGGTCGTAAGTTCGCTACTTTGTGTTTTAGCTGGTTATAAAATATCTATCTATACACTCTAAAAGCGTAAATGTTGAATCAACATTTAAAAGGGCCGAGGAGTGGCAGCATTTTGAAGCGTTGCATCCAACTTTTAAGATAGCATTTTAAAAGTTGAATCTAGCAGGAAAACCAACACTTTGAAAATGTTGTCACTCCTCGGCCCTTTAAAATACTAATTCAACATTGTTTTTAGATAGTTTATGTATATATATATATATATATATATATATATATATACATATATATATATATATATATACATATATATATATATATATATATATATATATATATATATATAAATGTATCATATTATATACTGTATATCGTACATTGTGTCTACACTTTTCAAACGCCATTTGTGCGTCATGCCAATCACCACTTCATGAAATGTGGTGCGAGTACCTCGCCGATCAGAGTCTTGCTCAGCTCATCAGTATTGCGCAATTCTAAAGCCCTCGCCGCCGCACGCACCATGCCTTTTGTCTTCAATGGGGTCAAGAGCAATGCTCATTTATACAAATGATGCACAGGATAGAGTGTGTTAGTGAAGGTGCGGCGCGCTCGAGAGTATTGACAATGGTGCGACATGCACGAGGCGCTGCCGAGTGCATGTTTGCAACCGTTGTCAATACTCGAGAGTGCGCCGCACCTTCACTAACGCCACGAAATAATCCTGTGCATCATTTGTTTTATAAAATGCGTCGAAAACTAACAGCATTATTCATGTACCTTTGTGGGTCAATACCAGTCAGCTACATGTAGCACTCGCTCAAAAGTCAAGATGTCCGAAGATGTTCGTCCCAAACATTTACGCACGTCGCACTCGGAAATCCCGCACATAAGTACTGTACGTACGTATAAGAGTATACGTACGCCACGTGTTATGCACAAGAAAGGCCGCCGGCTGTTGTGGCAGCCCGCGGCCCGAACTAGAAGTTGTTTACAGGATTGACAGCGCGTATAGTAGCGCGTGACGCACTTGTAACAACTGATTGAGTGCGCACTGCTAGTGTAAACATTGTGACGTACGTCAGGCCAGGGAGGTGGAAGAGAGACTCTTCTTAGTGCATTTACTAAGAAATTAATGCACGCACACGTGACTCATTTCAGCGCTTCCAATTGGATACATTCTTGAACCCATTTTATAAAGCATGTTATGCTCCAGCAACGGAAGCGGAGTCTCGATCGGGCAAGAACAATAGGAGCAAAACGCAAAGTCGATGGTTGGAAAAAAATTGTAACCGAAAAAAAAAAGTCTCAGAGCAACCGTGATTTGGGACACTTTTACTATTTTTTTTTTCACACTAAAATTTCCTGAAGAGATAAATAAAACATCAAGATATCAATATCCGTCATAAAATTTGACCCAAGTAGTGCAACCCCTTCATTTCTGGCTCATTACAGGAAAACTTCACGTGCGACTTAGCACTCATTTTGAGAGAGCGCCACACCGAATAGACGTCACCTAGTAGGTTGCAGCGTGAAAAGCTTAAACTTCTTTAGACGAGCATGGGATCATTTCTTTCTTTCTTTCTTTCTTTCTTTCTTTACATAATCATGTAAAATAAAGACAATATGTGCCGAATTAAACACAAAATCCATACGTTTTGTTTTCCCACTACCCGACTATTGCAGTAATGTCGAAAGATAACATTACAACGAGAAATGACAAGTGTTTGAGACATTAAAAAAAAAAAACCGCGGAATTAAAATGTGTTGGATTTTCTTTTTCATCATTGGGTAATATAGGGTTCCGTAGAATCTTTGGTTAAAGGGACGGATTTAGCATTGAGTGCTGGCGAAAGGGGCTCTAGCTAATAGTCGGGGAATCGCGGTGATCGAACAGCAATTACTCGTTTATCTTCCTGTATATCAAAACATCCTTTGAACTACTGCTTTGTTTTGAACAAATCAAGCACAAGTGTGTTGATGGCACAAGTGTACCAATGTACTCAATGTCTGAAATAAAGAGAAACAGGCGCTAGTGTAGGGCCTATTTTCATACCCATGGGGACTTATCAAATTAAACAATATACCAACTTGCACCAAAATGACAAGAACGCTATCATCTTCGTTAATTTGAACCGAACCCGTTATCGCGAATTACGGCGAATTGCATGGCATCGATCAAAACAACTCGTGAAGGGGGAAGGGAGGGGAAGGGTAGTTGGGAGAGGGAGTGAGGGGGGAGAGGGAGAGGGAGGGGGGATTAAAGGGAACATCGATTCCATTTGGTTGTATATCGATTTTATTTTGGTGTATATTGATGTGTTAAATATTTTTTTTTCCTTATGAAGCGCTGTCATGCTGAAAGTACAGCTCCATTTAATATAAATATTCTTTGTTTTTAATGAATGCACTGTCATGCTAAAAGGACAGCTCCATTTGATTTTAATGAAAGTAAGTAAGCAGTGTATGTTTTTTTTTTTCGGTGCATTGTATATTCTTTACGAATGCACTGTTTCTGCTGAAAGTACAGCTTGGTTTGATTTCATTATAATTGTGCCTTGTTGAATCGTGGATTCTATGATACATGTGATTTGATTTATCATGAAACTGTATTGAATATGGAATCAATAAAAGATTATGAGAAAAAAAGTGACTAGATGTTCGATCTGAAATTGTAATTAGCCACCTACACTCTTAAAAAGAAAAGGGTATAATCAACATTTAAAAGGACCAAGGAGTGACAGAGTTTTTAACCCGTTCCTCTCGCAATTCTCTGAGTGTCTTTAATGCCCCCAACAAACGAGATTCTCTTTGCCTGTCGCCAGAGAGGCAGAGAGGTTGGTAATCCACCTGTGTGAAGGCAGTTAAGCTGTACATTGTATCCCCCTTTCCACGGTCAACTATACATGTGCCAGTGAACTATGGAAATATCGATCGGGTGCGAGGTATGAATAGAGCGTGCGCTTATGAGCTCCCAGAATCTTTTGTTCTACACAAAACCAGGTACCTGAATGAGGTGACATGGGGCCAGCGATCCCTGATATCTAACAGGGGCCCGTTGCATAAAACTTACCATTGAATTTCAATGGTAACTACCGTCAAAATTAGGCGTCACAGCCAATCAGCATCAAGGATTATAAAATTTACCGCTAATTTGAAGACTTACCGCTTGAAAGGAGCGGTAAGTCCAGCGGTAAGGTTTTTATGCAACAGGGCCCTGATCTCAACCTTGATCGCTATGTACATGTTCGTATGAGTTTACAGCAGAACAAGCGAAAAACTAATTCAGGAAAAGGGTACATAATCCTGTGAAATACGCATTTTTCCAACAGAAGGAGAACAAATGCTGATAAAATAAACTCTGATCTTTTTATCTTTTTTGGGCATTCTAACACAAAGATACATGAATTTAGGCCACTAAAGCATACACTCTTGACTTCATTTTGGGAACCTGGTATACCAGATTTCCGTAAGGTAAAGTTGTATTCACTCCTTTTATCCAGCTGAATCCAATGTTAGATGTGCTAAATACAGCAAGAAAAAGGGTGAATACAACATTTTGAAAACGCTGTCACTCCTCGCCCCTTTTAAAACGCTGTTTTACCCTTTTCTTTTTAAGAGTGTAATGCTATGTATTTTGGTTGAGCAACCGCCTCTACATACCAACGAATGCGCATCATACATGTAATTATACAGCCAACTTCACTTTCAGATGGTGTACGTGGCGGACGTCGCAAAGCGAATGAGATCTGTAATACAAAATACAAAATTATCTAAAGCCCAAGTACGCACTGGCAATATCGTCTGCATGCACAATTTTGGCAGATGCAGTGTGCGTGCATATGCACTTGCCACTCTCACTTGCCACTCTTAGTAATGGCGGCGAGCTCTCCATGCGATCACAGCGATTTAAATGAGTACGCCCTCTAGCGATATGTAAATACAGCTCTATGGTTGAGACCTAATTTCAGGTTTCTAAAATTTTTTGGTGAGATAATGAGAAACCTCCTATGAAATATGAAAGAGCATGTAATTCTATGAGGAATTCAACGTTTATTTGATGAAAATTGGTTTTGAAATGGCCGAGATATCCAAAAAAGAGCGATTCTTATAAAGTGTGGGACCCACACTTTATTACGATCGCTTTGTTTTACTTTGTTTTTGGATGTTTCAGTCATTCCAAACCCGATTTTCATCAAATAAACTTTGAATTCCTCTTAAAATAGTATGTTCTGTAGTATATCATGTGTTTTCTTGGTATCTCGAAAAAAGTTAAAAGCCCAATTTTCATCTCCACCAATACTGTACAGTCCCTTTAAATTTCCCAAGTTCAATAAATTTGATATATATTTTTTTATTATTAGTTATCTACACTGATATATATATATATATATATATATATATATATATATATATACACACACACAAATGGAGAGAAAAAGAGAAAAAAGGTGGTTTCTCAGGGTTAATTGAGATACATGTATACTTACTCTGAATTAGCTTCTTGTGGCAAAGGCCCTCTGAAGAAAGACAGTCTTTTGTCTGTGCAGGTGCACTTAATATAAACTTTATTGCACGGTCAAAATACATGTAAAACATACATACAACAGTCTTTACAGCCCATTACAATTGTAATTAATAGTTATACATTAAACTTTGCTCTAAAATGATGTACAAGCGTAAGACGTTGAATACGTTTATGTCATCTTATTATCAACTGAAAATTCTACAAAATGATTATACTGTACTTGTGTGTAGTTCATATCCTTCAAAATTAATCTGCCACCATGCTCTAACTGGTGATGAATGAAAACACTTAATCGTTAAAGCACTTTAAAAGAAACGCAAATGCAGTCACATGTAATTTAGAGAGGAATGACCATTTGAGAATTCTTTGCAACCACTGCACGTTTCATCATGAAAGAGTTTAGATACCACACACCTCCGTGCATCACTTTTATATTGTTATTTAGAAATGCATCTAATATCACAATTGACATTTCCATAAATCAAGACTAAAGGCTTGTGAATGTTGGTCTATTTGAATCCCTAGATACAGAACATTTTCATATTCAGCTGAAGTAGCTCTGTGATGCCATCCCTAATGCTCTTAAATGCAGTATACCATCAGCAAAATGTACTAACACTTCATAATATTTTGTGTGATGAAAACACACTGGCCCGAATTCACAAAGGTGGTACAAATGAAACCATGGTTTAAACCATGGACAAAAACCATGGAGCGCCAAGTGTCACATGGAATATTGTCGTCAATGAAATTATTATTTTGTAATGAAATGATAATATTTTGTAACTAAATGAACATTTCGTCCACGAAATGATAATTTCGTTAACGAAACAGTCATTTTGTCGACAAAATGAGCAATTTCGTAACAAATAAATATTCAATGCGACACTTGGCGCTCCATGGTTTTTGTCCATGGTTTAAACCATGGTTCATTTGTACCACCTTCGTGAATTCGGGCTTTTGTGTCTTACCATGAATGTTAAAACCCTATTCTAACGGGGGGGGGGGGGGGGTCAACTTGACATTTCACGTTACAATTCTGCAACGCGCAAAGATTTTGCCGCGTCGTTTCATGACTGTTTTCATTGAAGTCTCCCGCATATTTTGAGACCAAATTTGCAACGTCCAGGTACACCGTTCTGCAGTTACATAATGTTTTGCATATGCATGTCAACCCCAAAACAGCTCAAATTCATGATTTTGTGTGCAAATCCAATGCAAATTGTGTTTTCTTGTTAAATTGATATAAAGTAGATTATTTCAACTTTTAACCATTGAAATTAATCAATTCTAATGTAGATAAGCTTGAAAAAATGCCTGCAACAAATTTTGGCAAAAAAACAAAAACAACAGAAAACAAAAGGTCGAAAAAAAAATTAAATACATAAGAAATTCACAAAACAATAAAAAACCGAAGAAACTAATTTTGATTGTGCAATTTTTTTACAAGAAAATTGTTTGATGTGTCTTGGGGGACTCTGACTCAAAAAGTTAGCAAAGCTTCAGTCTTTTTAATGGAGTTATAGGTGAAAATATGATTCCATGCATAAATTTGCATAATTAATTTATCAAAAATAGAAAGCAAATATTTTTTCTATTGTGCGACCATGTAATCTTGTAGTTGACATCCAGCTCTATCTTCAGGCAAAATTTTGCGGCGATGACGTGATCGGCGGCCGAGATCGGGGGGGGGGGGGGGCAAATTGACCCCCCAGTAAAAACTTGGTCTCAAATAGCCCAGTTAAAATATGGTTAATACAGGCAACAAATGTCACCATTGTTAATACAGCTTTACATTACAATATTTCCAGCATCGTTAAAACTAGTGTATCTTGCAATAATTTGAGACTCATTTAACCAGTGTTGCCAGTCTTGCAATTACATTCATCTCTTCACACACATTCATATGTTTCCTATTAAAAAAAGGGGGGAACAAGGATATATGGTCGAATCCATACCGTGTAATTCTAAAAATGCAAACTGCAATATTACTCAAAGAAACAGTGTTGATAATCATCTCTTTGAATTAATTCTCTTTAGATGTTGATGGTATTTATAAAGTCAATGAATGACTTGATCTATTTATCTTGCACTGGAATGGACTGGGTTAAACTAACGGAAAGGTGACAAGTGCCCAGAGTATGAGTGTTATGATAGTGTACACTCAGTTTGCACACCTTAATTTTATTGTGATTTATCTGGTTTGATCAATGTTCAAAACAAATCTAATTTCTAAATCCACATTATTGATTTCTCCTTTGAGTTAATAAACTTACAACAGCTACTAATGACTCACCCTTTGATGCTTTGTTATATGATACTAAATATAAGAAATACTAAATACATGTATACTATTTTTTCTTTCCCAATTAAAAAATATGCATATTACATTTGTTGGAACACAGCTGCACATAAAATGAGCATATGACCATCCCCCCTCCCTCCACAAAAAAAAAGAGAAATCTACATGCATGTACCAGCAACCCCAGATTTGTGGAATGTTTACAATGTTCTCTTTCAAGTTGCATTGCAGAATCTTTAACATGGCATGATTCACATTAACATGTTACTTAAACACTACAACTGTATTTATGATGCTTAGTCAATGGCAGAGAAGACATAGCGAGGTCCATGCAACTGCAAACTGTGAAACATTACCCGAGTTTTTGTTTGATTGTATAAGTAGCATTAAAAAAAAGACATATATACAAAGGGGAAAATATTTTTTTTCTCGATACCAAGAAAAAGAGTTTTGTCAAAAGGTACCACATTTCATTATTTGACCTAATCATACCGAGTTTCCTCTGAATTATGTTCAGTTACATTGTGTTTGCTGTTTGGAGTACCTGTGTGTGTGTATTGGGGGGGGGGTACAACTATTCAACCATCAACTTAGGAATGACACCTGCTACAAAAATACATGCTCATAACCTTTTCAGTGATAAGAGGGAAAAAAATACACTTTGATTGCTTCAACGCTAACAAATAAATCTTTGTGTGTCACATTGTAAATCTCAAGTGTGCCACATCATTCTGAGACTACTATGTCATTAGGAGTGCTTGGGGGGGGGGGGGGGGGGGAATCCTGTTTTTCAAAGCTGCATTAAACTTTTCACAAAAGCATTTATGCCAGAAATGCAAGTAGATAAAATTGTTCTGATGTGATGTGAATTTTGGCTATGCTGATTTTAATATACTGTGGCATATTGCAATCTATTGATCAATTTGAAAGCCGTTGATTTCTTCTGGCAAACATTGCACACAGAGATAATGCAATATATTCCATCATTCCCCCATAGATTACTAGACGACAAGTGTGTCTGGATGGTTTTTTTTTTTTCCAGACCACAGATTTCTGGAGGAGAGACAGACAGGTGTTTTTCCTCTGTTAACCCTTTTGGGCCAAAGATCTTGAAATTCCAGTGGGATTGTATCAGCAACAAGAGACAGTGGTCCTCGGGAAGAGTTAAGGGAGTTGCCTGAAGAAGAGGAAGGCAAAGACCATTCCAACGAGCTGAAACAAAGTCAGAAAACAAACAATAACAAAAAGTTGTTGCAACTGATTACAAAATTGACCTTTATTGATATACAACATAAACATTGATATTTAGTGTCCGAGTTATAGCCATGATTTAAAAAAAAATAAGATAAATCATGTGCAATTACGTAGAATCATGGCTGTTACTCAGACCATCGGAATAATTAGTGTTTTTCTATGTTGACAAAGGGCAATAATTTTAAGATTACCTCAACAATGTGTGCATTATTTGTTGTATAAAGTTGTGACATGATTCAAAGACCCAGTAGCATGGGGATGCCACGGAGTGGGAAGGCTGGCCCAGCTGGGATATACTGTAAAACGAGGAATGTTCGCATACATTTTAATTTTGCAAATTTCGCGAACGATATGATTCGTGAAATTAAAATGCACGCGAAAGTTCTTGTCTACACTATATGCATCAAATGCCAGCGGCAATTCGCGAAAATATCATGCCGCGGAAATGGCTGTCGGCTCAAATTCGCAAACAATTCATGCCGTGAATATGATGTTTTACAGTACACGATGTATACTTATTGAGAATCCCTGAAACAAACTGCATACACTATCCCTGAAATCTATGTAAGTGTACTGTACACACACAAAAAAAAAAAAAAAAAAAAAAAAAAAAATCTGAACTGCAGTAGACAGTTACCAATGAGTGTAGGCTTTGATGCACATACTGTATTCACTGACAAGTGATCACTCATCGAATGCGAAGATTGTTGCTTCCGGCCACCCATCAAAATGTATCAGATCACAGTCTGATAAGTCCAACTTGGTTGGTCTCGTATCAGGTGATGTCAGGCATGTCGCGCGGGATCGTCATCGGATCACCACCCGACATGTCTGACACTGACCTGATAGTCGGCCAACACAAGTCAGATTCATCAGACTGCGATCCAATACACTTCAGTGGCTGGCCGGAAGCAACAAACTAAGATTTCAATGACTGATCGATGAGAGAAAATCTCCGAGGAATGGGGGTATAACATTGCACCAACTAATGCATGTAAAATGGATTCCAAGTATTGAAATGCACTGTGTGTGTGCAGGTTGATGGAAAGCATGTTACTAGGTTTTCAGAGGAAACCTTCCATAAATTTACATACACAGGAGTGGGGGACTGCATTGCAACCACACTCTGCATTCTATCATTTGACAATGATGAACTCTTTGAAAAACACAATTCCTCTACTATTTGGTGAGAGCGTAATTTCAACTGTTTTTTGTTACATGAGTGTATACAATTAATCTCATGTAGAACATTCAGTATGTGCATACCTTTCTATATGAAAGCACAAATCGCTCAATTCTGTGTTCATAATATTGATGAAGCAATACTTCTTCTTTTTCTTTTTTTTTGGATGCCTTCCAGACTTACTTTCCAAACAATATAAACATTGCCCCCCAACTGAACAATTTACTTACTTGCAAAATGGAAATGCAGATTGCGACTCCACCGACAACCCCACCATACTCTGTCACTCGAGCCTCCGTTGCTGTGAGACATCCCTGCATGACAATGACACAAAAATAAACGACACATTACATCAAAACTTCTGCACTATTTGGTGACCACAAGTCGTAGTGCAATTAGTAATTTTGGGTGTGGTATCCACTATTGCAAGACATTCACTTATTTGGATTCACGCGAAACTGCGAAGACTTCTTTGTTCACATGGCACAACATTCACGCATGCCCTAAATTATGTACTTTCAGTGGGCCAACATTAACCAATGCCCTGGGCTGTTCAACAATCACAGAACAGCTACTGGCATGCTTACCTCTCTTTATTTGAACAGATCTTTTCCTTTTGTTTTGCTTTGTTTTTGTTTTTTTAACTGTTAAAGGAAAGGAATATTATAATATTCATAAGCTCTTATTCATCCAGGGTAGCCTCTTCATATGTTGACACTGCTTTACCAGAGGGCCTTGCCATTATCATTACCCTAGCGTTGCCAGGTACCCATTTATACACCTGGGTCGAGAGGGACATCTTGTCAAGGACCGTAAGCACTGGGTGGGATTTGAACTTGGGTCCTCCGATCGGAAGTCGGGAGTCTATCTACTATACCACAGTGCCCCCACATGCTTAATTTGATGACTCACTATTATCAATGACTGAAATAGCCTACGACATAGCATCGTAAAGTCAGAGTGGGTTCATCTGACATCCATATGATCTATCATGACAAAGAACAGTTTAAATACTTTATTAAAAAAGCAAATATATTCAATTTTTGGATCTCCTTTATTTGTAACATCAATGTTTTACTGGAGTAATTGCATAAAATAGATTTAAGCATGCCTTAACATGTGCTGTTGTAAATTTCACATTTGCCAATTAAACAATGTCATTTTTCTATGTTTACATACTATGATCAATGTGTTTTAATCCAATATTTAATATATATATTTTAGGTTTACATTTGATTTATTTTTGGGGTTTTTTAAATCTTTTTTTTAGGTATGGGAATAAATTCATTCATTCACAAATCTTGCACAACTTGTCAGAGAAATTACACAAACAAAAATCAGTCAGCAAAATGTGCAAACATGTAAAGGGTTTTTTAAAAACCAATGTTTATAGGACCAAAGAACAGAGAATCATAAAAAGACATGGGGGAAATAAATCACCAACATTGGGGAAAACTAAAAGAGATCATAAACTGCTTTATATCACTGCCACAAATTGCTAATAAATGACTTATGCACTGTCTGTTTGTTATGCTTACAAACAAAATTCAAATTTTTTGGATATATTGCTTCATTCCAAGTTTCATGCAGAGACTATAGAAAATAACGGAATTAGAAAAGGGAATATCTTAAAGTGGCAACATAGTAAACAGGACTTGCGCAAAAATGCTATTTACTGTCACAAAACAAAAATGGCAAGATTGCAAGAAATTACCATATTTCGGTTAAGTGACTTAAGAAGACGACACATTTCGTTTATCTACAGACTGAGGGCACCATCATTATTGGCAATTACCATGATTGGTAACAATGTTTTACTTTGCTCAATGAGAGGTCATAAATTTAAAAACAAAATGTCTGAAGTTTGTAGACTAGAAGAATCTTATAACTATAATTATAGAGCTGTGAGTCAACCTCCCTAGCCTTGGCAACATGTACACACATACAATGTATCAGCTGTAAGAGACCAATTTACTGGTAGTTCCAACATACATCTCTCTCTCCCCCTGCACGCTGGCTCTATTTGCGTAATTTAATCGTATCAGGTTTTTTCTTTTTTCTTTTTTTCGCACGTATCATCAACCTCTACACAAATATAGATCTTTTCATTAGAGTGGGCCTCATTCTAAGCAATGAATCAAGACATGGTTACTAAGAGCTAGCTGCGTTACATTTTTACATGCAGAGTGAAACTCGACATGCCTGCTAAATTGGTTAAAATGTCATGTCTTTTATGATAAGAATTTCTTTTATGCAAATCATTATTTCCTGCTACAACTATCAAAAGCTAAACACTCAAGAATGTTTTTTCCCACATTTATGTTGGATACACAGGAAAAAAAGAGTTTCTTCTCCCATAAATTGATCATTAAAAACTTTGCCCTTTTACCTGGTTCAATCAAATTTGAAATTGGTGTCACAAAATACAAGTGTTGTATTGATTCTCCATTGGCATTCTGCTTCTCAGGGTTAAGATTAAATGTGGTGTCGTACTATGAAAGAGTGTAATCTAGGGTAAAGCAGTGTTCTGTCTTGGTTGAAAGTATCATTCACATAGTGTTGATTTTGACAGTGCTATGACTGTGTAGTCCATACTTTCTTTCAGTGTAGTGTAGTGCAGTGTAGTGTGGTGTAGTGTAGCGTAGTGTAGAGTGGTGTAATGTAGTGAATTGTGTGCGGCGTGACATAGTGAAAGTGTGGTGTGGTCAAGTGTAGTAAATAAAGTGTATACATTGTATTTTGTTATGGCATAGTGCAGTCTAGTGTAGTCTATGCGTCTACCATGGTGTAGTGTATTGCAGTGTAATGTGGAGACGTATTGAGTCTGAATGCCTAAAAGGGCATTACACCACAGGAAGATAAAGATCACAAACATACGGGCAAGTCAATATAGGGAGACAGGGTGGTAAGTTGGCTCATTCAGTAGCGCATCTGCCTCCGACCCAAGCGACCTGGATTAATTTAAACCTTAGTCTGGAATGAGCAATATTGTGTGTATAAATCATTGTCTCCTCTAGCAAGAGGCAAAACACTGTCCCTCGGATAGGACATAAAATGGAGGTCCCGTGTGTGAGAGAGTCGATCACAACTCATGCACGTAAAAGATCCCGCTTCATTCATTCATCGCAAAGGGCAGGGTGTTTATCCCGGTGAAGTGGTCCCGCCTCACATGAAACTGGACCCCATGGATGACCAGCTTATCATAGCTAAATATGGGCTATCCAGCCATCTTCTCAGATGGAAAATGAACAAACAATAAGCAAACCTAAAATTTCATCTAACATTTATGGACAAATTACAAGGAAATATATCTCTTATCTCTTTCACTGTCTCATACTAATCAAATCAACTTTCCTTTTTTTTTTTCAAAATGTTCTCATCTAAAATAGGTCCTCTCACTGATCTTTGATAGGAAACCCATTCTTGTCTGCCTAAATTAGAAAACTTAAAGACAAAGAAACTTTTCTCCTAATTGGCAATCGTATCCTATTGTTTCATGGTCAAACATAGTTTCTCATCTGCAGTTCAAAGTAAGTTCCTGAAGTGTTGAAGTGCATGGTGTAGTGTATAGTGCCACTGGTGTATCACATGTATACATAAAATTGGGGTATCACATATAATTATAACACTAGCCACATAATAAATGTAAAGTCTGAGAACAGTGATATTCTCATCTGCATTTCAAAGTAAGTACATATAGTGTACTGAGGTGCATGGTGTAGTATAAAGTGACACTAGTGTATCATACACCGGTACTCGTAATTATACAATGCACTGGTGTATCACATATATAATACTCACCACATCATGCATGTACAGTCTGTACTGGTTCTGAGGACGTTCCATCTGGCAGATGGCGGTGTCAACGCCCTTTCGACAGCAGCTCGGCGGGACAACTTTTCTTGGTTCCGTGCTGGGCTGGTTGTTAAAAAACGCTGTCATCCGGTACTCAATCACAGCATCCGTCACGTCACCCACAATCCCACAGCACCGGAACTACAGAGCGATGCAAATACGTGTATTAGACTTGAGACATATTTTGACATATTATCACATGACTACATTACATGCTTGATAAAAAAAAAATAGTGTTACAATGAAAATAGTAACAACAGCAATGTACATGTACTAACAAAATAATATCACCAAATATGATTGACACTGACAATTGACTGATCTCAAACTTAAAGGTAGAACATAGTTTCGACAGCCCGGAAGAAACTGTCAACTTTTGCTCTTGAATGAACATGACTGCATAAAAATAAAAAATAAAAAAAAAAAATGTGTTGAATAATGCTGTGATAACACAGTTTTAGGTGGGTAGCAATAAAAATGAGAAATATTGGCAAAAAAATTATGTTGACAGTATTGCAAATTTCAGAGTTTACATGTGCTACAATAGTTTGTTTGTTTGCTTGACTTTTTAACTGATTACAAATAGGGCCATTGCAGTTTCCATAGATCTTCTGTGCGGAAAATGAATTTAGAGCTCTTCTCGGAACTAAATTTTTCCTCAATTACTTTTGCTTCAATTCTGAGCAAGAGTTTTAGTAAATAAACAAAAAGTATGGTCATACCTGTCATCATCACTCAAAGCCAGAACACAATTACAATCTGAGCATGTGCAGATAAAGGCAACCGCTATATATCTGTGTGTGTGTGTGTGTGTGTGTGTGTGTATGTATTCAAAAAAACCTATTTGAATTTTCCTCTTATAGCATGAAGACAAATTTGTTTCACACAAAGGTTAAATCTTATACGAATATCTGGTATCTTATGAGCATCAATAAAAAGAGACAAATTACAACCGTATATAGCCCTTTTAAGAGTGTATTCTCCAACAACAACAAAAAACACACCACCAAAGCAGGGATTCTGGAAAACGAGTAAAATTTGAAATTTCTATTCCATGGAGCTGATTCCTTGACAGGAGAAAGTGGTGAGCAAAGCAGACAGTACTGCAAAATCAGAAATATACAAGGTGTATTTACAGCATGATGAAATTTTAACGGGATCGTATAGTTTTGGTTGAGACCTAATTTCAGGTTTCTAACATTTTTTGGTGAGATAATAAGAAACCTCTTATGAAATATGAAAGAGCATGTAATTCCATGGGGAATTCAATGTTTATTTGATGAAAATTGGTTTTGAAATGGCTGAGATATCCAAAACAGAGCGATTCTAATAAGTGTGGGACCCACACTTTATTACGATTGCTTTGTTTTACTTTGTTTTTGGATGTTTCAGTCATTCCAAACCCGGTTTTCATCAAATAAACTTTGAATTCTTCTTAAAATGTTATGCTCTGTACTATTTAATAAGTGTTTTCTTGGTATCTCGCAAAAAGTCAAAAGTCCAATTCTCATCTCCACCAATACTGTACCATCCCTTTAAGCAAATTGGATCCGCCCACCTTGTTCACCTCATGAAATTTTCGCACATTGCCACTGGCATTCACTCCATATAGACATGCGCACACAAGAATTTAAGTCTGCATCATAATCTGACAAATCTTGGCACGAAATTCATGAAAAATTTTACCCATGAGCAAATATTTCTGGTTTTACAGTTCTATGGGCAGATAGTGACATACATTTCTCTGGATGAAGTCATAGGCTGCTGTGTAGTCCTCTGCACCTGTAGCGCCATAGTTGTCTCTCAGGGACCACGTTAGATTTTGCTCTGTCTCTGCCTGAAAAATACATTTTGTCGAGCAAATAATGATCAGATGGTCCTTTAAATATACACATGATGCACAGGACAGAGTGGATTGGTGAGAATTGGATACGTGAGTTTAACTTTGGAACTGTTTAAATCCACGAGCGCAGGGAGTAGGTTTTAGACTGTTTCCAAAGTTAAACAAGAGAATCTAATTCTCACTGATCCACAAAATAGGCCTGTGCATAATTAATTTTTTTGTTCCCGTAAATTCATGAAATTCAATTCTTTTCCCCATCGTGCATCCGGTATAACTACAACACTATCCAAGGTTTGAGCCATGCATTCAGATTTTACTAGATGCATGACTCAGTGTGGATCAATAACTATCAATGCATGATAATTGACCAATCAGAGAGTAAAAATGTGAAAGCACATATTTTAATATCGGATGACAATGATGATGATAATAATAATGATAACATCTTCTATTTCATTGAAGCATAGATGTATATGTTTGTTAAATTCATTGATCTGGCTTATTGCCATCATGGTAATAGTGTTTGTATAACTGTAAGGTAGCAGTGGATGTTATTTTAATTCTGTATCGTGTAGTTTTTGGTGATACAAGTTTGCATGTTAATTTCAGATATACCGAGTGTGTTTTCTTCTGGACCCCTCGGTAGAACAGCTCCACCATGAGGGCGGAGCTGAGTAGGGCTATCCAGCCGCAGTTTCAAGTACTTTTGTGAAAATTTCTTTGTATTATTCAAAAAGAAGTGATGTACATATTTTTTATTTTGCGGAAATAAAATCAATCAATCAATTAATAATATCAGAAATGATAGTCAATATAATAATAATAATGACACAATTTTACAACAAAGGACATCTGTATTGCAAAACCACTATAACATACTCTCTTGGGCATTACAAAATAATAGCCCTGACTATACATGATTCAAACTTTTTCAGAAGATAGAGGACAATTGGAAAATACAAAATGTGCTACGCATAATGCAGGTTGGTAATAGCAAGAAAAGAGTCGAGTGACATAAAAATCATCAATTCCATTACTTAGGGTAATGTGCTTGTAGCATTTGAGCAAAACTGTTGTTTTGCATCTGATCAACGATCTTTTTTTTTTTTTTAATAATACAGATATACTCATTTTGTGATCTTCTCTATTTGGTATTGCTATTGAGTTTGGTACAAACATTTTATTCACTTCTTTGTTTCATTACCATTGACTATTTAGAGTTTACAGTTAAACACACTTGCTTTCATGTAGATCCCAGCATTTTTCTCTTCAAAATGTTTGTACAACCTCAACCATAATTTTGGTATTGCCAAGTTCCAATTATGACAATTGTGTGTTTATATTCAAATAAAGGTATTTTATTTTCTGTCTGTTTGTAATTGACAAAGTACAAGACAGTGCTTATATTACCAGTATTTAGAATGTAACTCATTGTGAAAAATATATTATGCAAATAATTAAATTTGAATTTAATCTGCTATGACAATGAGAAATGTGAGTTTTTAGCATTTGTCAAATTTGAATTTGATTCACCATCATCTGGTCCATACCTTTACCAATATCTCATTTCATTTTTTTTGTGTGTGTCAATCTGTTGCCTTTCATTTCATTGCTTCCATCATAACATTTTTGATCTTAAGATAAAAATGAAGTTCCCTTATCTCAAGAAATTGAAAGCATTGTTACTTACACTTGCCAAGAAAGCCAATCCAAGGATGCCACCACTGAACTCCACCACGAAAATTAGTAGAAGGAGGAAGAAGTACTGTGGTGTTTGGTTATGAGATTTAAAAAAAAAAAAGGGGGGGGGAGGAGAAAAAAATTATTATAGTTGTGATATTCTTGAAATTTTTATACATTCTGAGAATAATAGGCTAAAATATATGCACATTTACCAGTGTCACATTGGGAGCACCTATACAGGTGCAGCTTTGCACCTTTCTGACCAGAGATTCCACCTTTAAGGAGCTGAATTAGTGGTCTGAAAGGTGCAAAGTTGCACCTGTAAAGGTGCTCTTAGTGTGACAACGGTAAAGGTCCAAAGTTGAACCTATATTTTTCTTAGAGTGTACATTATGTATCATGAAGACTGACAAAATGGCATATTTCTATTGAAAAGAATATCATACAGAGATTCACCGACAACTCTCAGAGATATACAGTGTGGTGAAAATAATATCAAAGCAAATTGACAAAATTCTTTTCAGGGCTGTTCTATCGTAGCATTATTTTTGGGATGAAAACAGATGCAAAGCTTCAAATTTACGATTCTTGCATTGAGTTGTTTTGCTACATCTGACTGACAAATTGCAATTCATCAACGTAAATAAGTTTAAACATCCGTTATTCAGTGTTAAATTTGAGTAATAGCTATGATTTAAAAACAAGAAATCATTACATAGGCCTACATAGAGACATACAAAAGTGTGATATTTGCTTTGAATAATTACTGTATGGTGCATCTGTCATATGATAGAAAACATAGTCCTTGCTTGAATGTACCTGAAGACAAAAACAAATATTTACAACAGATATACTTGACACTTTTTCAATATCCCCACAACAATACAACTGTATATCTGCTCTGCCTTATCTATACTACTGCACTATTTACACAAAGAAAACACCAGCATGAACTATACAGTTTAAAATGCACTGGAGTTCTGAAAGGTCAGTCTTGAGGGTCAGTTACAAGATGTACCTGTCACACATATTATCATGTGAACATAATGAACACAGTTTATGTTCCTCTTTCTGATCCATCAGTCACTAACAGGAGCCTACAAAGATTATGTGTTCAAGAGTGCCATAAACACACTCAGGCTCTCAGATTTTGTTTACAGGGTATGATACAATTATGATACGCATTCAAGTTACAGTACATTATATACATGTACATGTGTAATACCCCTTGCCCCCATAAGTATGTCACAAAAAGAAAAGAAAACAAAAAGGACAAATAAAAGTTGCTGAACTTTATTGGCTTGGAACCAAGAAATGACTGACGTGAAATTAGAGACAGAGTTTAAGCTGAAGTCATATCCTGTGCGGAGAGGCATCGGGAAACTATGAGGGTTTGACTCACTGGCTGTCAGTGCTGTCGTCAATTGCACTAAAAGCCGAGTTGAGGAAAGTGTCCAATCACTGTGCACGTCGCACATACCCAACGCCATTCAATGCGATGACATCTTGCTTGTGAATAATCTATAGATTATCACTGAATGTACTCGTACGTCAGTGCCATGTATGCCTCGTAAATAATGGAGGTGCTATCGTATAATGATAGGTGGATCTACATCATGATCTACATCATAACTTAAGTAGGACAATTTGTAACTGCTATCTATGCATACATTTGATACCCATTTTGTGGAAAGAATATCATAAAATAACACATTTCAAGAGAAGTATCTTGAGAATCATTGACAACTGTATTTAAAAAAAAAAATGGCTCACATTGAATAGGCTCTACATGTGCTATACAAACAGTGTATTTGGTCACAATCTATGAAAGAATGAAGACTTCAATTGGACTATGCATGAGTGCTATGTGCACACTACCTATTTGTGGAAACGAATATAAAATTGTGCATTTGAAAAGAAATATCTCATGAATTATTGATAGGTTCTGTATCACACCATCTCACTTTGTATAGGAAACAAAATAAAACAAATTAAAGAACTAGAAATGTCGCTATGGTGACTGGCATGCCTCCGCCATGATGCACGATTCTCCTTATAGGACAGATAGTACATGTGGACAATGTGTGATTACATTTTCACAAAATTGGCTAAATATTAAAAATGACAAGTTTGTCACAAATGTGTTGAATGTTCACCTTCCTTGACCTAGGTTTAATTGGATGAATAGGAGAGCATGTATGATTTGGGATTTAAGGACTGTAACTTAACTTTGACCAATTCATACGTTTATGCACTGAGTAATTTCCAAGGTATGGAGAAAAAGTGCAATTTCTATATTGAATAGTTAATTGTTACCATTTTCATCTGGCCTTTGACCCTAAAATTCATAAGATAATCACTGTCAGGCAGAACATGCATAAATATGTAGAAAGTTTAAAGATAACTTGAGCCACTTCCGAGATATGAAGGAAAAAACTTAGTTTAGCACTTTCACTTGATCTTTGACCTTTTGACCTTTGAGGCAAAAACAAAAACAAAAACAAAAAAAACTTTCCACAGAATCTGTATTAGGTTATACATGCATACACCAAGTGTAAAAAAAAAAAAATGATCCTGCTGGCATTGCATAAACATGAGGGAAATAGTAAAATTTTGAAGTGTTGCCCTTGACCTTTGACCCCATGAACCATAAATTGTCTAGATAATCACTGCCAGTCAGTACATGTATGCTCCATGAAGATACCTCAAACAATTCCAAGGTACAGAGAAAAAAGTGAAGTTTTAGTATCTTTACTTGACCTTTTGACCTTTGACCTTTGACCTTTGACCTCATGACCCAAAACTTTCACCAGAGAATCTTAATTGGGTGATACATGAATACACTAAGTTTCAAGAAAATATCTTCAGGCATTGCAGAGATATGGTGGAAATAGTGAAATTTTATGTATATGACCTTGACCTTTTGACCTTTGACCCTGAGCATGTGCACCCAAAAGTTGATAGGCACAACTTCACCCCCTAATACACATACATGCCAAGTTTCATTAGGATACCTCAAAAGGTTTTTTAGTTACGCTTGCCACAAAATTCATTACGGACGGAAGGACAGAAGGACGGACGGACAGAAGGACGGACGGACAACCCGAAAACATAATGCCTCCGCCACGAATAATAGAGAATTCATAGGCACACTTGAAAAATATAAGCATTGATTACTAGAAACTTTGGGTATACACGGCAAATTGATAATTTCATGGCTGGATTCACATAGGGATATACGTAATATGTACTTCTTGTTGCCTTGACTCGGGATTACAAATGGGGTACCTTCCATACCTGTGTGCTTGGTATGTGTGGGGAAAAAAAAAAAGAATTACTTCAGTAGTTGGGCTACACTGTCATCCTCCAGAAAATGCTATTTCACTAACACTTACAACATCAGGATTGCAAAACATGAAACAGTATTGCAGTACTTATTCTGGGGCTAAATATGTGTGTTTTTGATGAAAATAGTATTACTTTCACATATCCTGCAACAGACACATAGTTACTTAATACAATCTGGTGGAAAATGGAATTTTCCTATGAATCAAACCAGTATTTTTTTTTTTTTGCCCAAGAAACAGTACAAAACAATGGAAAAAATATAACAGTTGGCAGTTATGCAATATATACTGACACCAAAAGTGTCAAAACTTTTACTATTTACCATATGAAAGATTACATGTAGGTTTAACCGATAAGATCCTTTGTAAAAGTGGCCTTATTAAAGAATGTATGATAAGGTCCTATATAATATCACTTTGATTTGAAACAATGCATTCAGCTTTTCTGAGAACATTTCTAATAAACTAGCCAGCTTTTAATGTACATGAATATCAAGTCTATTATGTGATTGTTTTATTATATCACAGGGGATAGGATACACCCTACAAGCACTGTTCTTTTAGCATTGCTCCCTATCTCCAGCATTTTCAAATTTACATAATTTTTTTTTTTCAATTTTAATTTTAACTTCCTTGTTGACTGCATACAAATTTTGCATATTGTACTTTGCATCATCATGTACTGTAAAGTGGAATTTTTCGCGGTGTTGAAATTTTCGCGCATTTCGCGCAACGAGAAGCTGCGCTAAAACAAAAGTACACTAATATTTTTGAGTGCCACAATGTTCCAGTAGTTGATGTCTTGATTCCGCGGAATTAAAAACACGCGAAAGTCTTCTGACACGGCAAAGCGCGAAAAATTAGTCACACAAAAATATCCACTTTTACAGTATGTACAGCTGTATGCTGCTATTTTCTGTTGAAAAAAAAAAAAAAAAAATCACATGTTCTGTTGGGGATGAAATTTACCATGGAAAATTAATGAAAGAATGAATTAATGAACTGGGTTCTGCCCAATTTCCAGTGTTGGATAAACCCCTATAGGAAAATCTCTATCAAATTTCCCAGTGAACTTTTCTTGCAAACACACGATGAGTAGCATGTGATCATCACCAAGAGGCCCATGACTCAAGTCGCTAAGATTGCATCAAGGAACTGTTCTATTTTGGGTATAGTAGAAATTTATGTGAAGTAAAAAGGCCCACTAAATTGGAGCAGAACTTTAGTACACAGTGCATGATGCATTGATATATCAACAGCATATAACTACAGAATCACACAGGCTGCTACTATATGCAAAGTGTATAGGCACACAATAGCATTCATGTACAAACACATAGGCCCGAATTCATGAAGGTGGTACAAATGAAATCATGGTTTAAACAATGGACAAAAACCATGGAGCGCCAAGTGTTGCATGGAATATTTTGTTATGAAATCAGTCATTTCATGGATGAAATGATTATTTTGTAAAGAAATGACAACATTTTGTAACAAACATTTCGTCCACAAAGTGATCATTTCGTTACGGAAACGGTAATTTTGTCGACGAAATGACCAATTTCGTAACAAAATATTCCGTGCAACACTTGGCGCTTCATGGTTTTTGTCCATGGTTTAAACCATGGTTTCATTTGTACCACCTTCGTGAATTTGGGCCATAGTGTGTGGAAATGCTATGGATGTGCTTATGCATACATGTTTGAGTGTGTGTGTGTGTGTGTGTGTGTGTGCGTGTGCTTGTTTGTTGAAATGTCTTATGTTACAATGTTACTCTCAGTCCATAAAGATGAAGGGTTCTTTGATCCAATAATGACAGAATTTGTAATTTTCTATATGAAACTTATTTCAATTTAGTACTAATGAGCCTTCACACTATTCAAATCATCCTTTATTTATTTTTGGATTAACAAACCTTATTCATAGTAACAAACATTACTTCATTTTTTGGACTATCAAACTTTTGGAATAATGAACCTTAACTCTTTGGCCCGAATTCACGAAGGTGGTACAAATGAAACCATGGTTTAAACCATGGACAAAAACCATGGAGTGCTAAGTGTCGCACGGAATATTTCGTTACGATATTGGTCATTTCGTCGACAAAATGACCGTTTTGTTAACGAAATTATCATTTCGTGGACGAAATGTTCATTTTTACAAAATGTTGTCATTTCGTTACAAAATAATCATTTCATCGACGAAATGACTGATTTCATAACGAACTATTCCATGCGACACTTGGCGCTCTATGGTTTTTGTCCATGGTTTAAACCATGGTTTCATTTGTACCACCTTCGTGAATTCGGGCCTTTATGTGCCACGTTCGCACGTCTGACTCAGTCGACGCCGTGCCAACATCGCATATTCTGCTCAAACCCACAAAACCGCCCAAACCTATCGATAAATCGCCAAATGCCACAGTACAATGAAAGCTTTTCTTGCGCTTCCGTTCACCTCACATATGGCTCGCATTTTATGTGGTGAATGAATATCAAGCGGTGTTCCCTAAGAGATTTGTTGTAAATTCAAAGTTTCCGTCACTGTTTTGTGTGCAAAAGTCATGAATTTACAGTAATGTTGCTACTGGTCATTTCAAAGAAAAATGGTCATCGATTTGTCATACAATTTTCATCAGAGCAAAGCTTGGCATTTTTTCTACAACTTTGCTCACTTCATGTCCAACTTAACAGAAATCTATATAGAAGTTATATAGATTAGAAAACAGATCGTTTTCCCAAAGCATGACTACAGTCGTGGTGCCTTAGAATAATGTGGCACACAGGGGGTTGCAACCATGGCACAAAAAGAGTTAATGCATTTTCAGATCAATGGATCTTCAGAATAATGCAACAAATGGTTGGGTAATACATACCATATTTTCCATCTTAGCAGGGCTTACATTTTTTCTCAAAAACATGACTGTACTGCATTTCTACCAAAATGCTTACATACAAAAGTCACTGATACAAAGCTTTGAAAAATACAATGTTTTCCAAAAGCAGTCATGCGTTGCAGTCTCAGAATAATGTGGCTCACAGGGGGTTTACATCATGGCATACAAATAGTTAAAGTGTGTGAGGGCACTGTACTTACAATCAGGACAACACAACTGTTTTCTAGACGGACCCCGATACATCCAACCACAGCTACGATGATGATCAGGACCCCGCCCCCGGTGATGACCTTTCCCGCCATCTTAAAGAGGTCATTGCCAAGGAGGAGTGAAATCTGTTCGTTGACGTGATCGTATTGAACCCAGACACCGATGGCAATCAGAGCTACACCTGTAAACTGAAAGATATTATGGAAAAAAAGTATTTTAAAAAGTCCATAAAATGAAATACGGTTCATCAATCCAAATATAAAACAGGGAGGGTTAGTCATAAGGTTTGAAAGTCCAGGTTACAATAAAGAAGTCACTTATTTTAGAGGAAAGAAAACTGCTTTCCTACGTTATCTTTGTATTGCAATAGACCAGTTTACTAATACATCTAGTTTCTATACATGCCATTAAAATTGCTACTTGTATGGAAAGTATATTTTGAATATGCCATTAATTTACATACATGAAATGACGTCTCCTTGAATCCTTCAAATTTGGTGCATTAATTAACCAGACAAGGGTCCACCATGGGTCCATTTAGAAAGAGCGTTTAGCACATAGGATAATTTTACAAAGTCCGATGTAAACATGCATCAATATTTTCTCTATTTTCTTTTTTCCAGTGTATGATTGTATGGACACAACAGTTTTCTCACAAAGTACATTCCTGTAAATTATATTCTGCTCAAACACTTCAAAGGGAAACACAGATTAAAGATATTACTTCAAATATATTACTTCACAGATATTTCTCTATCAAGATTCATTCTGCAGAAACTATATAACATCTCCTACAGCTGAGTTCAGGTTGATATGGATTTTGCATTAAAGGCACAAAGTCCCAGTAGTGTAGAGGGTGCTATTGATGATACTGCCGAACACCGTTAGCATTGATACGAAGATTACCGAAGTTGAGCTGTCATCAAGAGTAAAGTGCGTAGGTGTTTCTAAGTAACGTTGCCTTTGTCGTCTTTTCTGCGCAGCACGCAGTCTGTAGTAATGCCAGGGTGCGTGCACATGTGCTTCTTATTATGACATCACAAAAGAAGTTTGCTAAAGCTGTCATCCCCCTCAGCCGATTCATGAGCCGAACTGTGTTCAGACCACTGACTACAGTAGATCGGACTTCTTCAGACTCGGGGAAGTGGGTCACAGCGTAAGCGCTAGAGAGGAGTCGATAGCGTAGGTCTCTATAGGAAACGTGCGCCCGCGTACGCATTCGACTAAACCACCGGGACCATGTGCCTTTAATGTATAGATAAAATCACAGACCACAATTGTATGAATCTCATTCTCTCATTAATATAATGATTAGCTGTCCTAATATCACTGAATATCAATAAAAACATACAATGTCATTTTCAATTCCAAATTTGTTATATTCACTTAGAGTAATGTGGTGTTTGGCAAAACAGAAATCCTGAACAAATTCTGAGACAATCTGCTAAGAGTTAGCAAAAGGACCACTGATAAGTTAAAAAAAAAAGAAAGAAAGAAAGAAAACAGCAACAAAGATACCATATCAACTCACCACAAAGAAGACATTGAAGCAGTAGATGATCCCGCGGAAGCAGAGCGCTTGGTCCGATAGCTCCTTCCGCTCAGGAACTTCCTCAATGAGTTCTTCCATGACAAGTCTCTCCTTCGGAGCCATGGGGGCACTATTTCTCTAACCCTCACAGAAAACAAAAATATTCAAGTGGCACAAATGCTTGGGCACAAGGGATGTCTTTGATGATTTATATAAATGCCTTCTTTGGCTGAGTAAGTAACCCTTCAAAGGATGAAACAATTCCTTCTCAGCTAACTTCCAAACCAAAAAGAATTACACAGAACACAGTCTATTATCCTGGTTATTCCACAAGGAGGATTGCGATAAAAAGATGTGGTCCTGCATCAATAGGCAAGCCTTCCAAACTGATGTTTTTTGACACTCTCCTTCATTAACTTGCACAATTCTACGATCCAGTTTGCACGATGGAAAACTCCGCATCAGAAACAAGTGCCCTCGATGATGTAGATAGCCTTGTTCCCTGTCTGAAGGATGGTTCCTCGTTGAAGGGGAATTAGTAAAGCCAGAGTTTCGTCGACGATGTCACAAGTTGTCTATCTGATCCCTGGCCTGTTGTGGCAACACAGGTTGCTGATCACTAGCCTGTTGTGAAAACACAATTTGTCACTGTCTCCCTGTCATACAACACACAGCATGAATCTGAGGTAAACCTTGACTTTTACAGACCTCAATCTGATACCACATTCTATCTTGTCAGTAGCACTGTACTTCTGCAGCTATTCTGTAAAGATTTCTGGAAATCAAAAAATATTTTTGTTTCACTTATTTGCAGACAATGTATCATAGATATTAAATGAACTATGCAATGTTAATGCATGCTGACTCGTATTGATTCATACTACCCTGGTCATCACTCATAGGGGGCCAAAAGATTGTCTAAATACACATTACATGTCATATATTTTACAATGATTTTCAGATTATTGGGATCCTCCCACAAAAAAGGAAAAATTCCTCCCCAAAATTCTGTTGATGACATAATCTGGCCATCACTGGTAGAGTACTAATAAGACATTATGTGACCCTACACCACAAAACAAAAACAAAAAAGGTCACATATATGAATTTTTAGTTAAGGGCAGATTCTAAAAAGCAGACTCTAAGCTTTAAAATGATGTATAACTCAATTCAAATGGAATTGGACCTACTGTATCTAAATGTTAGAAAGAAAGCACACACTCTTGAAAAGACTAAGTTAGTGTGAACTGAGAAAAGAGGCTCTGAAGTAAAGAGTCTATTCAAGAGCTAATAATAATCTTTTCCAAGCCATGCTAGCTGTGCAATGAATGAGACAAAAAAAAGGTGTTAATCACCGGAGTGATAACAATGAAGGGATTATCAGATTAAGCTTAAATTAGGCATGCTTTATTAACACATCTTGTCCATGATTAATGACAACTTTCAGAGCAGTAGCATTATCCTTTCAAAAGTTATTAGAGTTGAAAGTGAAGAGTGTGTATAGATTTTTTAAGAAATGAAAAGTGGACTCTATTTTAATAGAAACATCTAATCACACTGTTCTACTATAAAGTGTTTGAGAAAAGCTGCTAAAAACACAGTTTCCTGTTTGTTTTATGATCCCAAACTTTAACATAATGTAGAAGACTTGCTCTTTCAGAAAATATGAAAAAAACTCAAGATTGGCTAGGTTGACCCATTTCACCTATTTTCAGTCCTCACACAAATTCACAGCATGCGACTTTTTGTTCCTTTTGTGGTGCACAGTCACATAATTATGCTTTCCCCTAGACTGAGCATAACTTTCATGTTTCCCTCGGGTTGTGTCTCATGTTTTGAAATCATACTTTAATAATATGGAAGCCTTCGAGTTAAGCTCAATTTTGTGGCAAATGTGATCACTGTTCTAGGTGTAACTCTGCTGTTAGAAAGACAGTGTTCTTCATGTACGTCACTGGCTGTACTTTAACAATATGGTGCACACGACATACGTTGTGAGAACTTCGCAGAAACTGCGTAATAATGGTTTTCGGCTTCATTATTGGAACACATTTCGTAGAAAAACTTTTCCAAATGTTGGATTTTGCCATTAGTGTCCTTCACAAATTGTTCGCACACTCCATGACATCAGCCCTTTACACCCTTTGAACCTATACCTAGCCATATCGGAATCCTTTTTCTTCATTGGTTGAACTTGAAATTTGGAGGTTCTGGTGTCTAGTAACATGGAATGGGTGTTAATTGTATTTGGCATGCAAAAATTAAAGTTTAATGTGCTCATGCCAGGGAAAGATGTCATCATATTAGTACTTTATTATCTAGCAATGATTAACATTTGAAGATATGAAAAAGCTTTAGTGCTTAAAGACGGTTCTAAAATGTGAGTTAGGGATAAAAAAAGAAATAACCTACATAAAAATGCTTATCAGTATAATCAATGTTAAACAGGCCTATTGAACTGAATATACAAAATGTGAACAATAGTTTTACTAAAAACTGTTTACAGAATTAACCATCATCACGATGGTTTATTGAGAAAATTAATAATATCTCCTTACATCTGCAGCTTCATTGCGAAATTTTTTGTATTGTAGGGTGTTTTGTGGTACAAGTGAAATATAGGCCTACATATATCATATAAATGTGATAATTTTAAAATTTTCTTTATCATTGCTCCTAAAGTCAAATAGTGGCTTTAAAGGGGACGCAAACCCAAAGAGCAATGTGGATTGAGTAAAAGCATTAACATTAATAGAACACATCAGTGAAAGTTTGAGGAAAATCGGACAATCGATACAGAAGTTATGAATTTTTTAAGTTTTGGTGTTGGAACCACTGGATGAGGAGACTACTAGAGGTTATGACGTATGAGCGAACAACAATATAAAGAAAATATAAAAGTAATTCCACAAAAAATCACTTTTATAGCAAAATGAAAGAGTACTTGACTAACCGCTTTCAGAAAACAGTGGGAATAAGTGATACCCCTAACATATGTCAGTATTAAGTTCATGGAATGTGTAATTTTCATGAAAAATGAATTTCTATTGAATTCCCTTTATATTTTCTTCATGTTGTAGTCCTCTCATACGTCATAACCTCTAGTAGTCTCCTTACCCAGCAGTTCCAACACCAAAACTTTAAAAATTCATAACTTTTGCATCGATTGCCCGATTCTCCTCAAACTTTCACTGATGTGTTCTACTAATGTTACTGCTTTCACCCAATCCACATTGCTCTTTGGGTTTACGTTCCCTTTAACATTCTATGATTTTCTGTTGTCCATTATAGAGTCCAAAGTTTTGATTTAGCAGTAAAGATGCTTTTGAAAATTCTGCAGCTGAAACAATAGTTAAAAACAAACAACAAAAGGTTTAACCCTAACTAGGCCGGGCTATTTAGGTAGATCATACAGCCGGGGGGGGGGGCCTCCCAGGCCCCCCCCCCCCCCCTCCAGATCTCGGCCGTCGACCACACGATCGCGACGAAAATTGGCACACACATTGCCTATGATGTAATCTAAAGTATCACAAAGTTAAATCTTTAAAAAAATTATCATTTATGCTGAATTATGCTAATTTATGCATAATCATGCATGAAATCAGACAATTTGGTATAAATCACTAAATAGAGCTCAAAATGGGCACATTTTTTATGTAAATGTTCTTTTTAGTGTCCTGAGCAAATATAAGAGAAAAAAATTGTGCCATCAGAAAAAATTTCTAAAGTATTTTATTGTTTTTTGAATTTCTTATGTATTTCTTTGTTTTTTCGACTTTATGTTTTTCATTGTTTTTTCGATGAAACTTGTCCGCGACATTGTTCCGATCAAGAAAATATGTTATTGATTGATATTAATCAATAAAACCCAAAAATAATCATACTTTTATGAAATTTGCCTGTAAGCACAGTTTGCATTGAAATTGTACACGAACTCATGTTTTTGAGCAATTTTTGGTCTGACATGCACATACATATTTATGGGCAACTTCGGAACCACGCACCCGGGCATTGCAAATTTGGTGTCAAAAGATGCGGGAGACTCAAAAGAAAAAAGTCATGAAACGTCGCGGCGATAGCTTTTCGCGTTAGCGATACATCGCGCGGAACATCGAGGGGGGGGGGGCCTCGGAGGCCCCCCCCCCCCCGGCCTAGTTAGGGTTAATGAATCATTCACTATGATAAGTAAAAGTCATAAAAGTTATTTTTTTTAACACTTTACCTAACAATGAAAAGTTTAAAAAAATTGTAAAGGAAAAGGGAATGTCATAAAGGAAAAAAATCACAGACAAGCCACAAGAACGTGGTCTCTATGATTCGGCGAGTTAGCATTTTTAAAGGGATGGTTTATTTATTGGTTGAGATCAGGATTCACATTTCAAAGGAGAACTCTTGGTGATTTTTCAGACTTTTAGATTTGAAAAACTTGAATTAATTATACTGAGTACAGAGTTTCCAAATTCATAGTGATTGGGATGAGGAATAAGAATATTTTCAAAATTTATAATAAATTGTAATGAACAAGGATGGTTTATTTATTGGTTGAGATCAGGATTCACATTTCATAGGAGAACTCTTGGTGATTTTTCAGACTTTTAGATTTGAAAAACAATGAATTAATTATACTGAGTACAGAGTTTCCAAATTCATAGTGATTGGGATGAGGAATAAGAATATTTTCAAAATTTATAATAAATTGTTATGAACAAGGATGATGACACGGCAGCCTCACCATAAGAATGCATGAGTTGGGGCTCATATATGTACAAGGAAGCAGTGCAAAAGAAGCATAGATTCTACACAGGTGAACTTGTTAAGCACACTGTATTGTAATGCTACATTTCCTGAAATATGTGAGGCTCCTATGCCCTCAACATTGTTCAGTGTAATTTGTTGAACATTTTTTTCAGAGTATTGGTTTCTCTGCTGAAGGACCACAATAAATTCCACAAATCCATGAGCCATCAATGTATGTTACTACATTATGTGAAATTATGAAAAGCATCTGGAATGCTCCTTTAATTTTTGTGAAATATTAAAACCACTTAAATGAAATATTACAGAGCATACTATTCTAAGAGGAATTAAATGTTTATTTGATGAAATGTGGTTTTATATCCAAAAACAAAGTTAAACAAAGTAGTCCTATAAAAGGTGGGTCAAAAAGATGTTCCACAAAAAATAATAAATCTAAATAAATAAGTAAATAGATAAATAAATAAATAAATAAATAAAGCCTAGAATCCCCATCATATGCAAAACTGTAAGGCCTACCATTACTTTACAGATTCCCCCAGAGAATGGTAAAACACTTTCTTCTATTCCTTAAAATGACTTTAAGATGTACCATCTATACTGTAGCTGCACTAAAAGGAAAAACACTTGTGGGATGTACATTCACTCAGGTATTACTGGCATGATTCATATGGCATGTTGACAGGCTTGATTAATTTGTGACAAAAATAGCATTTAAACTCCTTCCGAGTCTTTGCCATTTCAGCTTTGTTCAGTGTATTTTGTTGAATTTCATCTGAATGACAAAGAAAAGAGAACATGTCAATGAGCTTTAATTCAATAACTACATTATTTATTCTTTTCATACTTTTGTTGAGTAAATTCACGAATGTAGTTCTGCTTTGATCTCATCGCCAAATTAACATTGGAGTATTCAAATAACTTACTTTTCCAAAGTTTTGCAAACACATCAATTTTTTTTATCATTCTGTCTAAAGCTGGCGTAACAATATCTTAAAAGGTGCTAGTGACAAAAATACATATAACTTGACAGATGATTTTATATCCAAACTTTCAATTTTCCCTAGTCCTTATCATATAGATGAAGAGATCTGCTAATCCTCACAAGAGCAAAGTTAAGATGTCAACATATGTTCATGGTTTAGAAATAACAAACTTAAAAAACAAACCAACATTTTACCTTGAAGCTAGAAACGTTGTGTAAACTTCCGCCTCTGATCACATTCATGCAGTTCATAAAGAGGAGGGCATGCCATTTTTACAAAGCAGAGGAAATTGAGTATTTCTGAAATCAAACTAGTTGAAGACTAACAAAAATCTGCAAGTAGGCAAGTGTGGACAAATGCAGTGAATTCACTGAACTTGTGGATGTTACATTCACAATCTACGACTTCAACTTTTTTTATCAGGGCTTACAGAGATCAGAGATGGGACAACCACAAACACTGCATGGACAACTGGCAACTTCCTGCCACAGTTTCACTTAAAAGTATTAATAGAACAGTGCTACTTCATCAATTTCTGAACAGATACAAGCAAGAAAGTGACAAGGGAGACATTATGAAAACTATTTATACCAGAATAACAAACTGAAAGTGCTTACCTTTCTTTAGTAGTTCATGTATTCCGATACAAATATGCATCCAAGTGTAATTGTCCTTTTTTCAGTCATTCCCGAGAGTTCTTTTGTGCGACTGTAGAGCGTATGCGCACTTCCTTGTTTTCGCTGTACAACACATACATACGCCACTGCCCTCTCATGGTTTAAGCAGTTCTTCTTGATTGTCGAGTTCCCCCTTCTACTCACCCCCCCCCCCCCCCCCCCCCCCGACTCTTTGCCCTTTTCCCCCCTACTTAGCACAGGCAGAGCACTGTGAGCAGTCGCTCTCTGATCAGCCATTTCCTCTCTTGTAGGAAGGTCCCGATCAGGGCATGCAGTCTTTGCCATGGACTCCTAGCTGTGTCTGACGTGCTGCTTTTTACCCAGAGGAAATCTCGTTGTCAAACGTCACTATCCAACCACTGCTTATGTTGGAGTCTCTATTCGCCAACCTGGGCCCGCTAATGATGGCACAACAACATGTGCAGCTAAGACATTGTCACTCTTTTTTCTCCACAAATTCATACTAGAATTATTCCAAACTATCAAATGGTAATGCTTGTGACACCTGTCCTCAAGAAGTGAATTTTTGTATCATGAACCTTGAAGTTCTGTAGAGAAATGGAAGGACTGCAACCACAGTAATCCTTACAACACCTGCTGTGCATTTGACTGCATGTATGTACATTTATCAAAAATACACTTTCCACTTTGCATTAAAATTCCGGTATAAATGGGAGCTAAATTTGCCTCTGCCTTTTAGATGAAGGAGAACCACAAAATGAAACATATCCTAACACTTAATTTCACTACAAAGAGTGTGGTAGAAGAATAATCCAAAAATCATTTTGGAAAAAAAAAATCGCACTGATACAACAATCATCACAAGTTATGGTGTACACCAAAACTTTGCAGTAAGCCAAATTTTACAGCATACTTTTTGACCTCCATGTAAGAATAGACACCGACATTATAATTCTCTTGATTTTACGATATTGCTCTAGAGGTCAACTTTTTTCATCGAAACTCTTCATCAATTCTGGAATGTTGCATTTCTTGCCTGTTTATGGGATTATTTTCTTATTGGGCTTCATATTCTTTTGGCAGATAATCTTATGAACTTGTTATAATCTAAGCTTTGAATAGATATATAATTTGCCCCATTTTGCAATAAGGAAAATAGTTTCAAAAGAATTAAAAGTTAGAAAACTGAAAAGGGCAATTCCGCGGTTAGTAACGTTACATTTGAACAAATTTAGATATTTGTTTTTACCACTAAATTACCATTCATTCATTTCAAGTCAAAATTATGTCAAAAACATGTTCATCCTTCCCAGGTTTATGATACAGAAAAGAATGAACACAATCCAAGAAATATTAGAATTGCTATAGCAACTTAAAGGGCTGGTTAGTAACGTTACGAAAAAAGGACATGACAAAAAAATCAATGTCTTGTAACAAAAAGTGTGCAAAAATTCAAGTTACTTCAAACAAAGTGTTGCATTAATTTCAATTATTGCATCATGACAAATGTTCATGCAAATTTTTTTAGCAGTTCGACCGATAATTTTTTAGCTAGACCCCCAAAAGCATGGTTAGTAACGTTACGGTTAGTAACGTTACATTTGTCCGGAGTAATTCCGCAGGTCATTTCACCCTTTTGTAATTGACAAAATGTCACATGACTTCTGGAGTATTTAAATGTATTCATCTTTTACCCTTTAGCAAAACTTTGAGGAAAAAATTTCAAAGGAACCCACTGTAATTTGCATTTAAGTGAATTTCAGCGTCCCCAGTCCCACATGTACATTTTAAATGATGGTTTTAGATCTCGCAAAATCAATAAATACAAAAAATAAAATCTACTGAATTTGAAAGACTCTAATGATTGGTGAACATCCATGGCATTAGTTGATACCTAGATCAAAGGGTAAGATAAAGAGGCACATTTCTTTTATCCATGTCATGTCCACCTAACTGCGGAATTGCCCAAAAGGTTATTTTGCCTAAGTTGGCTTTACACGCATTTTTTTTCCTTGTATGATCTCTGACTTTATAATTATGGTTAAAAGTGAAGACACACCACAATATGTATATACAAGTACCTCTCACTAAAAGGGACAGCATGATTACACACAACATTGCTCAGGCAGATTCAATGAAACAACCTTATAGGGTTTTATCAATGTGCACTGCAAATGTCATACAACATTAAAACAACAACAACAACAACACACTTCAGCATGCACTAACTCAGAAATGAGTCAAATTGACTAAATGGATAATGATTTTCATTTCACATCTTCATCTGCGCGATGACCCTTTCTATGACAACAACGCAATTTGTCCCACTGAGTCATTTGCCACACACAGTCATGAGTTAACCTGTCAGTGCCTTTGTTCTAATAAATCCACATCTGAATGCATGAGTCACTATGAGGGCGCTGACACTTCATTACTGTTCTGACCACTGCATTGGCCTCACTGCAAAGCGTGAAAGAGGATATGACGTCAACATATAGATACAGTATGAGGCAGTGAACACCTTTCTATGAGACCTAACAGGTACATAGGCCTTTATCTCCAGATGGGGAGGGCAATTACCCCCTGGGCAATTACCCCAGACCCTTCCCCTAACCCTAACCTTAATCCTTATACTGAACCTAATCCTAACCCTAACCCAAACTCTAACCCTAAACCTAGTCCTAGTCCTAATTAACCCTAATCTTTACTATAACCTCAGCTCTAACCAGTATTTAGCTGGGGGGGGGGGGGGTTGTCCTCGGGGGGTAATTGCCCTGTTATGCTCCGACCCGATGATCATCTAAAATGGCATTTATACAAAATTTTGTTTCCCACTAAAGGTAAAGGACCAACACTTAGGAGCTACATGTAATATGTACTTGTACAAACTTTAATTCTTTTGATAACTTCAGTTTTGTACATTACGAACCATATATTCAAACTTGACCATAAAAGGAATTCATACTGTAAAATACTTGTAATAGAAACAACATTGAACAATTACGCTTCAATATGTTGCACACTTCACTGTTCAATTTAGCTTTTGCTCACTATACCTATGATTCTTTATGTATATTTGATTATTTGAAGTATTATACAGTAGGGTGTAGAAAGGAGCATAAACTTACTCAAAGAATTTATGACGCAGGTACGATCTAGATTTTGGGTGCTATGTATTTCCATCTCCAATCCCCAATCCCCCACTCAAGGGTCATCTGTAGGGGTATAGTTTTCAAATCTTTCCCAAAACAGTCTTGATATAAGGTCCCAAATAGGGTCACAGGTAAGGGACCCGAATAGAATCCTGAGTAATTGGGGGCACTCTTCACCACAGTAGCCTTCCATCATGTAGGGAGGGGTAATTTTGCTGACTTCCCTTCCAAAAACCTGTGATAGGGGTCAAAATCCTAACCAACTTCCATCCTTAACCCGCTACAACACACATTTCCCACAGACACCTGCCCGAGTATACTCGGGACACGTCCTCAATGGGTTAAAAGGAGTATCTCTAAGAATCTGGAATACATGTAAGCATAATATGTGTATGGCTGACCATCTGAGTGTGTGTGTGTGGGGGGAGGAGGGGGTGTACCATATCATCATTGATGTTGTTGTCAACTCTTTACATTAAATCATCAAGAACATATTATGTTATTGCTATCAACAAATGAAATATCAAATACAACTTTACACAATTCTATCAGACAGCACTAATGATGAATTTGCTTCCCTCAAATATATTTGGCATGGTATTTTATTCTTAAAAAACTTGCTTTACTATTCACCTGCTTCAAACAGACACCACAAATTTCTCAAGTAGGAAATATTGCATTAATAAAGACACTGCATTCAACCTGCACTTGTCTACAATGGGCAATGGACATCAGTCTAATAATCACCCATCACCTGTCAAAGTTCACTGACTGCAAAAATGGAAATTTTGGGCGCTACTTATTTTTTGCACCCCACCGGGTTTTGTGGGATCTTTCTTAAATTCTGCGGAATCAAGACATCAACAACGGGAACATATGGCAAGCAAAAACATCTGCATGCTTTTTTTTTTTTCGTGCTAGTTTCTTCGTTGTGTGAAATGCGTGAAAATTTCAGTATTACTAGAATTTCCACTTTTACAGTATTTTGTTTGCAACCAAGAAGTCTCATCCACCAGCAGTCATCTAGTATCCACAGTAAATCTTTCCCATGCTACATGTCACCACAGAACTTCATTTTAGCCCTTTTCGTCTGGCAATATCAACTTCAATTTTTTTCTCTTCTGTGGGTGTTTTTGAATATCACAGTGCATCAAATTTTGATTTGTTTTGTGTTTGTTTTTGTTTGTTTTTGCTTTGTTTTTGTTTTGTTTTGCTTTGTGTTTGTTTGTTTGTTTTTGTTTTGTTTTGCTTGTTATTGTTTGTTTGTTTGTTTTGTTTTGCTTGCTTTTTGTCTTTGTGTTTGTTTTTTTGTTTGTTTGTTTTTGTTGGTTTTTTTTGGTGTGGGTGGGGGTTGAACGACAGAGAGGTATTCAAATAAAACCTATAATGGAGAAAAAATACCTACATTACCAGGACATATCCATTATATGCGCTGTGATTTAAACATGCAAATTCTGAGTTCTTTTTTTTTTTTTTTTGGGGGGGGGAGGGCAATGACCCTTCACCCAGTGAACCACAAACCACTAGTAATGCCCCCTTCCCAAGCTGGAGCCGTCCCCCCCCCCCCCCCCCATACCTCTCCAAACCCCATCTTGGCAAATAGTCCACAGCTCTTGACAAACACCACTACTTGGTTCGAAACACAAAGTCATAAATTTCAGAACTTCCCTATTTCATGTTGGAGTATAATGGAACCTTTCCCACTCTGTTTGCCCCATTGCTGCAGTTCATGAACAGAATTCTTAACATGAGCATGGTGTGGATTTGCTCTTCAACAAAACTTTCAGCGAACCGGTACTCCTTTTCACTCATCCATCGTCTTTCAATGAAATTTATAAGAGAACCCAACATCAATTTCATTCCATTTTTGATGCCACATTAGGACAATCATGGAAATGTACCTTTGAATTCTTTCCTAAACTGCTCACAACAAATTGCTGAGTATTTCATTCAAAATTCTACAGTGAAGCAGCTTGTAATTTGATGAAATGTGAAATAGTTTCTTTTACTTATTTTCTCTCTGAATTTCATCTTGAAGACAGATGACATAAAAGCGTAGAGGAATTATCAACAACTCATTTAAATTCTTTAGAACTCAAACATGTATCCTCCATGGCTTATGAAGAGTTTCCACTCCTTCTGTAACACCTCTTTGTTTAACCCCCAACACTTTCAACACTCATCCATACAAGTGCAGTAACACACATATGTATTACTAAACCAGAATAAAAATATCTAAGGTATGTTAGCTGTGAAGCCGTAGCCATCCCATGAACTGCACTCCGTTGTCATGGTGATGGCACAGCTGCAGAAGAGGAGGACTTGCTGTTCAGCACCGCCTCCATAACCACAAATCACCGAAGAATGCGCACAGCCGTTGTCATGGTCTCCTATTCACACTCACATGCGTTTCCCCCTGGTCTCTTGCCGCCATCTTTACATCCAAGTGAAAACATACGTGCAGCCAATGACTGTATTAACGCTCATGTCACAGTCATCGAGCTGCAGTTAGTCTCCCGACACTTTGGGTAGCCATAGGGATGACAGCAGAATGAGAGGAAAAAAATGTAACCTTCTTCTAATTCTCCTCCTTCTTTTCTCCCTCCTTTTCTACCTTCTTCATACTTTCATCTTCGACTTCTTCATTTATTCCTTCATTGTATTTTTTTTCCTCCTTCCTTTCCTTTATTTTTCCTTCTGAGTTTCTTCATGTTCTTTCTCTTTCCTTTCTTCCACTGAAATTTATTTCTTATAACATTCACCACGTCCTTCTTCCTCCCAACCGTCAACTTCTCTTCGTTTGTCATCTTCTACTTTTGTTTTGTGTGTGAAATCTTTGATTCTTATCTGAGATTGATGAGTCAAGCCTCAAGAAAGTACTTTTAAACACACACACACACACACACACACACACACACACACACACACAAATGTCTCAAAGATCAACTGCGTCTGACTCGGGACAATCTAACATACTACAGAAGCCTAACCCTTTGAGGACGAACTGATTTTGCTACAACATGCCTTTCCCATAGACACCTGCCCGAGTACACTCGGGACTCGTCCTCAACAGGTTAAAGGGACATTCCAGACAATATTCATAATTTCACATCATGTTGTACATAAATTGACAGTTCCATGTATACATTTGAGGAATTTATTGTGGTCCTTGAGCAGAGAAACAAATGCTCTGAAAAACCTTTCAAATTACTGTGAACAGTGTTGATGACATAGGAGACTCACATATTTCAGAAATGTAGCAGTGTAATTCCATTACACTACTGCTTGATTGGCAAGTTCACCTGTGAAGAATAATTTATGTGACTCTGCACCTCAAAACAAACAAAAAGTCACCAGACATGAATTTTTAGTTAAGACCATATTCTGAAAGAGCAGACTTTAAGCTTTAAAATGATGTATGACTCAAATCAAATGGACTCTCCTAACCCATTTAAATATTGGAAAGAAAGCAAAAACTCAGGAAAGTGTGAACTGAGAAAAGAGGCTCTGAAGTACAGTGTCTATTCAAGCGCTTAATCTTTACCAAACCGTGCTGGCTGTGCGATGAATGGGACAAAAATCAGGAAGTAATCCACCAGAGTAACAACAACGAAGGGATTATCAGATTAACCTGAAATTAAACATGCTCCATTAACCTATTCTGTCCATAATTAATGCCAACTTTCAAAGCAGAAGCACTATCCTTTCAAAAGTTATTAGAGTTGAAAGTGAAGAGTGTGAACAAGGTTTTTCAGAAATGAAAAAGGGATTCTTAAGTCACACCTAATCACACTATTCTACCAAAAATGTTCGAGATAAACTGCTAAAAAACACACTTTCCTGCCCGTTTCATGATACCAAATTTTAGCATAATGTAAAAGAAGACCCGCTCTTTCAGAAAATATGAAAAAGTTAAGTTCGGCTAGGTTGACCCATTTCACTTATTTTCAGTCCTCACGCAAAATCAGTGTGTGCGACTTTATGTTCGTTTTGAGGTGCACGGTCACATATATGCATGCCTTCTTCTTTTGTTCTGTTTCCTTGAGCCCCAACTCATGCATTCTTATGGTGAGGTTGCCATGTCATCATCCTTGTTCATTGCAATTTGTCATAAATTTTGAATACATTCTTTTTCATCATCCCAATCACTATAAATTCTGAAAGTCTGTGCATGTACCCAATTTAAGCAATTTATCATGCTTAATTGTAAAAATCTGAAAATCATCTGGAGGTCTCCTTTGTGGGGAATTCCATAAAAATTGATTTTTCATGAAAATTACACATTCCATCAACTTGATACCGACATATGTTAAGGGTAGCAATTATTCCCCCTGTTTTCTGAAAGCAGTTAGTCAATTGTTCTTTCATGCTAGAAAAGTGAACTTTTTTCTTCTTTTTTTTCTTTATTTTGTTGTCCACTCATAATGTCATAACCTCTAGTAGTCTTCTCATCCAGCAGTTCCAATACCAAAACTTTAAAAATTCATAACTCTTCCATCGATTGTCCGACTTTCCTCAAACTTTCACTGATATGTTCTACTAATATTGCTGCTTTCACTCAATCCACATTGCTCTTTGGGTTTGGGTTCCCTTTAAAGACCCAGTAGCATGGGGACAGCATGGAGTGGGAAGGCTGGCTTGGCTTGTACTGTATACGGCGAATATTTCGCGAGGTTTTTATTTTCGCGAATTTCGCGAGCCGAGTCCTATTCGCGAAATTAAAGACACGCGAAAATATTGACTCTGATCGCATGTACATTTCTCCGTACAGTACAGGACTCCACGATTGCGAATTTAACCACTCGCGAAACTGTCCGGAATTCCCGATTCGCGAAAATTTAGACTCGCGAAATATATGGCATATACAGTATATAGGCCTCACACCTGTAAATAAAATGGAATGTCTTAGACCCCTTCACAGAATCGTACCAAAGATACCAAAATAAATGAAGAAGAAAAAATAATGAAAAATCAATAATGCAATTTGGCAAAAAACTGAACAGCTGCAGATATTGAGCATGAATTCCTCTACAAACAGCATTTTGGTTGGAAGATGAAAGCTTTTTTCATGGAATTTGAAGGGACTATATTTCATTGGGTGCATGTTCAGAAAATAGGTGATTTCTTTAGTGAAAAGAACTTGTAGTCTGGTTTGTGGACCCTTGGACAGAGTTCGAGCTGAAGAACCCACCTTGAAAATTTGATGGATGAAAGGGTATATCTCACTTATCCAGGTTAGTGAAGATGAAACAACTCATTTCTCCCAGCTATTTTACAGAATTTTTTAAATTATGAATTTTAACACATCTCTGTGGTGAATTATTTACCTGTGTTAGCCCTATATTCCTATTGAAGAGGTGAGGGTTCAAATATCTGAGATTAGGCACGGTTAGACTGGCAAAAGATTAAGAAGTTTAACATAACAAAGTCTTCGCGATCTTTTGTTGTGTGGTCACACTGGCAACCAAACTTGGATCAAGGAGTTTAGGTCATTGGTACGCGCGCGCAAGAAAGAAGAAAGAGTGCGCCGTCCGATGGCTAGTGATTGTGACGTAACGATGCACATCTGTACATGACAATGGCCTCACGCTTTGGAGACACTGCCCGCAAACAGATCGAGAAGTTTGGCGGGGCTGAGGGAAATATCCATAGTTGAAGTGGGAAGTTTCGTGAGAAGTTTTATGAAAAGTATTGCGGGAAGTTTGTGGTCACACTGGCAAAACTTCGAGATCTTAAAGATCGCGATCAAAGATCGCGATCTAAGATCGCGATCTTAAACTTCGCGATCTTAAACTTCTTGATCTTTTTGCCAGTCTGACTACGCCTATTGTACAGCCATCCCGTTACAAAAGTGATGGTCTAAAGTTTGAGGACACACAACAAAGATATACATGAACAACTATACTTCGGTTGTCATTACTGCAAAGATTTATTTATAAATACCATTTGCATCAGATATGTCTTTAGAATCATATCTTACTGTCACTTTCATGGCAATTCTTGTCCTTTATTTTTGTTTTACTGTCTTTACGCAGCAGGATTTAATGATGTGTTTCTTTACCTTTGCACATAACTCCTTCTGACCTCAGAATACAACACTGACTAGAAACTTGATATAAAAGAAAAACCTTTAGACAAGTATCTTTTATCATTATAGTAGATGTAATGCACTTTCTTGTGTCAGTAGTGAAATGTGATAACCACAGAATTTTGTATCATTGGGATCTATGTAAAGTTTGTTACATCAAGAATTTTGTATCATTGGGATCTATGTAAAGAGTTTGTTACAGCGAGCATTTGATTAACATCTGTTCCTTTTTCTTGCTCTCCCCCCCCCCCCTATCTCTCTCGCTGTCTCTCATTCTGTTTCTTTGTGTTTCTCTTTTTCTCTCTTTTCTTGAGGGAAGAGGTTCTGAAGATTAATGCATCACTCAGATGCTGTTGATCTTGAAATTATTTTAAAAAATAATAATGATTCAATTCATCTTCTAGGTATTGTCAAAAAACCTGTCATACCATCACAATGAAATGCAATCACATCTCAGCGTGTAAGCAGCTCAAAAAAAGGGGGATTGAATCCCGTGAGAAGTTGCCTAAATGGTACATATATGACAAAATTTAATAAATCCTAATCCTATAGTTCTTAATAAACTCCAAGCCCTTGAAGTCCTTGGACACTGCTTCTCATTGACAATAGTAAATAAAAAAAATAAAAAAAAACACTAAAGTTGAAAAGAAATGACAGAAAGCTACATTCTTCATTATAGATTATAATTATCAAGACTACATGTGACTACAAGTCCAAAGCACAACTACCAATTAAGTCTGTTAATTCAATTCATCAACTTAACATTTCCCAATATAACTACAACCCTACACTGATTTGCATACACATATGATTTTACATATTAAAATCTGAAACCAACCCTCTTATGTACCCTTACCACAATGTCCCGATTTCTGTATAACTCAAGACAAAACAAGACAGCACAAATAGCAGCTAGACCCCATTGCGATTTACTCCTAGGCAAAAAAAAAAAAAAAAAAAAAAAAGTCCCCAAAGTATTGCATTAGGTGTGACTACAACGAGCATTACCTTCCTACATTGAGGAATGCATTATCCCCATGGATAATGATGTTTTTTGTTTGTTTGTTTGTTTGGGTTTTTTTTGGCACAAATATTCCATTTCGTTCAAATATACACATTCGTGTCATATGCTGATATCATGAGAAGTGACTCATGTCACGGCAATAAAACAAAGGAAAAATAGAGATGGAAAAAAGGTGTTAGAAGAGCGGACATAGGTCTCCAGCTTACATGTTTGAATAGTGGAAACTCACTCCAAAGAGGATGGATAAAAGGAAAAACCTCCTTATATAACAAGGTAAAATGCAAGTCTATATATTTGTTTTTCTACCCTGATATAGTGATTAACCTGATATAACACTTATTGTCCTGGTTTTTAGGTTCTTGATATAATGAGGTTCCCTGGGACTACTCATATAATGAATTCAAATTAATGGTGATGTTTGCAGGGATTTCATTTTAGGAAATGGACCCAGAGTTCAAGCGCGCGCTGCAGCATTGACCAACGCATACGCATAGCTGTCTTCCGAACCTCTGAAAAAAAAAAAATTGTTTGTTAAGGTATGCAAAAGATTGTTGTAGTAATGTTTATCTCAGTTTGTCTCTTGATTCCACCATTACTCCTGGCTGTATCCAACTACATTAGGATCCTTAAAGGGATCATATAATTTTGGTTGAGACCTAATTTCAGGTTTTTAACATTTTTTGGTGAGATAATGAGAAACCTATTATGAAATATGAAAGAACATGTAATTTCATGAGGAATTCCAGGTTTATATGATGAAAATTGGTTTTGAAATCGCCGAGATATCCAAAACAGAGTGATTGTAATGAAATGTGGGACCCACCCTTTTATTATGATTGCTTTGCTTTATTTTGTTTTTTGATGTTTCAGTAATTCCAAACCTGATTTTCATTAAATAAACTTTGAATTCCTCTTAGAATGGTATGCTCTGTACTATTTCATGTGTTTTCTTGGTATCTCGCAAAAAGTTAAAAGCCCAATTTTCATCTCCACCAATACTGTACCATCCCTTTAAAGGCAATGTGTGTTTGCCAGCTGGCAAGTAAATACATGTGGCAGGTATACACATGTACTGTATACAGCAGTCAACAGATTGCTGTGCAATATGTTGCGCAATGCACAGTGAATAGTGAAGACTCTTGAACCTGTAGAAAAGACAGCGCACACAATATGCATCCATGATCTGCTTTGATTGACAGCTAACTTGCTTTTTGATACATCATTGATCTTTGTAATAAAGATAGCAGCAAATCACCATGGCAACCAACAGTGCCCTCTAGATTCCCAGGTCAGTGTCCCTTTAAATTACAAGTAATGTTAGCATTCCATTCACTGAAATGTTTTAATGTAATCATCAAAGGCGGATCACTTCTTTTCTCAACAGCATACACCAATTTTCCATAATAGACAGAAAAATGGTTAAAAATACTGATAAGTGTGGAGGTAGGACAGACTTTCGCCTGTCCCCTAAAATACTTGACTATCCTCTGATCCTTGTCTGTCCTGTGATGGATGCATTGCATCTATCATCCAGCAAATGGACAGAACTATGCCATGGCCTGAGTACAAGATGCACTCTTCAAAGTATCTCAAGTTGAATTCAGGCTTGTGGCACATCCAGTATGCACTACACATTATTTCCAGCACTACTATTATAATACTGAATATCTCATCCACACATTTACAGCTCACTGTGAAAAAAACAAACAAAAAAAACAAAAAAAAAATGGGAATTCAACTTCCTAACAAAGTGGGATTTCTTTATAACAAAAGCAAGAAATAAGAAATACATGAAAATGTACGGAGACATCTTCAGTCAATTCTTCCTTCTTTTCTTTAAACGTCTTTTGCACCTGCCTGTGTTGGGCAACATAAAGTTGTGTTGACTTTCTCAAAAACGGCACATGAAGATAAGACTACAATGTATAAGTCTTATGGAGTGGTACGTATACAAACATTCAATTTTTCCTTAATATATTTGAGCCACAATTACTAAATAACATTTTTTACCTTCCATCTTCTGTCCCATTCCCCCCCCCAAAAAAAAAAAAATCAAATAAACACACAGATAAACATAAACAAATAAGACGACATGAAACAACACCCAACAAAAACACTGAATGATATCTCAGAAAGGCCTTGCACCTACAAAGTGCCTTGAAATGTAGTGACAGGTCTCACATGCACACCACAAAGGCCCGAATTCACGAAGGTGGTACAAACGAAACCATGGTCTAAACCATGGACAAAAACCATGGAGCGCCAAGTGTCAAACGGAATATTTCGTTACGAAATTGGTCATTTCGTCGACAAAATGACTGTTTCGTTAACGAAATGTTAACTAAATGTTCATTTAGTTACAAAATGATGTCATTTCTTTACAAATAATCATTTCATCGACGAAATGACTGATTTCGTAGCGAAATATCCCATGCGACACTTGGCATTCAATGGTTTTTGTCCATGGTTTAACCCTAAAGGGGCCGGGCTTTTTTGGCTATGCTCAGACCGGGGGGGGGGGGGGGGGCGGATTCCGCCCCCCCCCTGAGATCTCGGCCATCGGTGGTGCGATCGCGATGAAATTTTGCATGCGTGAGACCCGCGTCATAATCTACAAGATTGTGTTATAAGATTTTTTGAAACAATCAATTTCTAATTTTAATTAATTAATTATGCAAATTAAGCTCAAGGTGATATTTTAGCTTAATTAAAAGCATTGAGAGTCTAATTTTTGATCTGTAAATCTGTTTTAGCATATTCAACAATTGTACATCACAAAAACTTCCAAAACTCATTTCAATTCTTATGTATTTTATTGTTTTCAGAATTTCTTATGTATTTCTTTGTTTTTCAACTTTTGTTTTTTCTTTGTTTTTTCATTGGAAATTGTCACTGACCACTTTTCTACCATAATTAGCACAAAATTAATCAATGAAAGTGATTAAATGTAAAAATAATCAGGTTTTTATGCCTTTCATGACAGAGCACTGTTTTCCATAGGAAATGTACACAAAATCACAAAATTGTGCCCGTTTTGGAGCGACATTCCGTTACAAAAATGGGCGTGGCTTCGCAAAAGTATGCGCGGACGTTGCAAATTTGGTCTCAAAAGTTGCGCGAGACTTGAAACGAAGAAAGTCAAGAAGCCTCGCGATGAGGCCTTCTCGCGTTACAGAATTATAGCGCGAAACGTCGAGGGGGGGGGCGGATTCCGCCCCCCCCCCGGCCCTTTTAGGGTTAAACCATGGTTTCATTTGTACCACCTTCGTGAATTCGGGCCAAAGAGGCTCATTGCATCCAAAGTAGTTTGGTTTCGTTTAACCCTTTCACTCTCCCTCCAGGAATATTGCTCACTGGTTCGGCATCCGATGACCTTGCCTCAGCCTCGCGGCTGCTCTCCTCCGCTGGACAGGAGGACGAAGAGAACCACGGGCACGATGTACATCCACTGTGGGAGAAGTGAAAAGCGAGGGCGCTCTTGAATAGTGAAGAATCCTGTCCATCAAGGACAGTACCCAAACGGGACACATACTCACAATCTCAGAATTATGAAAGGGGACTGCTACACTGTAGGTTCAGAGAGACATGTTTATCTGATTTGGTTTTAAAAACACATCCTAATGAAATATCCAAGCATGGCTATGATCCCTGTCAAGGGAAGCCATGAAACCATTTACAGCATTTACAGAATCCATACAGTACTTTTGTCTGTTTGTTCATTTTCATGATATGCGAACATTCAATGATCATCGTTTCTACACTATACAGTTATTAAAGGACAAGTCCACCTTCATTTACGTACGGATTGAGTGAATGCAGCAATATTTGTAGAACACATCAGTGAAAGTTTGGGGAAAATCTGACAATCCGTTCAAAAGTTATGAATTTTTAAAGTATCTGCACAGTCACTGCTAGATGAGAAGACTACTAGTGTGTATGATGTCATATGCATACAACGATATAAGGACAATATAAAGAGAATTTCATAATGTTCTTCTCTTTTTTTTTTGGAAAAAGGTGCACATTTCCTTGACTCGTCGCTGACGTATGTTAAGGGTAATATTATTCCCCTTGCCTTCTGAAAGAGGGAAGTCAAGTGTTCTTTTATTATGCAAGAAAAATGAAAATATTTTGAATTTTCCTCATACTTTCTTCATATTGGTGTACACGTGTGACATCACAAGCCGTAGTAGTCTCCTCGTCCAGCAGTGACTAAGCAGAAACTTCAAAAATTATAAACTTTTAAATGGATTGTCCGATTTTCCTCAAACTTTCACTGATGTGTTTTACTAATATTGCAGCATTCACTCGATCCACATGTTTATGAAGGTGAACTTGTCTCTTTAAAGTCCACTGTATCACTGACAGAACAACATCATCCACACATGATTACGTACAGCAGGTACAGACTAGCAGTACTGTCATACATGCATGCACAGTATGGCCTGAATTCACGAAGGTGGTACAAATGAAACCATGGTCTAAACTATGGACAAAAACCATGGAGCGCCAAGTGTCGCATGGAAAATTTCGTTACAAAATCAGTCATTTCGTCGGTGAAATGATTATTTTGTAACGAAATGACAACATTTTGTAACTAAATGAACATTTCGTCCACGAAATGATAATTTCATTGTCGAAACGGTCATTTTGTCGACAAAAATGACCAATCTTGTAACGAAATATTCCGTGCAACACTTGGCGCTCCATGGTTTTTGTCCATGGTTTAAACCATGGTTTAATTTGTACCACCTTCGTGAATTCGGGCCAATATGTGTCTGGTTGCATGCAGGGGTCAGCAGTACCATGGTATGTCATTCTATGTACAGTAAATGTGCTATGTGTACCTTCCACGTACAAACACCCTGAAATGGGCGGTAAAACACAAATGGTGTGTTTAATGGCACATCAAATTTGCACCCCAAAGTGGCATTACATCTGTAAAACATAAATGGTGTCACCAGGGGTGTCACATACCCAAAACAGTATAGGGTATCAAGCATAAAACTTGAACACAGTTTTTAATAAACTGTTTTTTACACTATAAGGGGAAAATGGCATCAAAATAACACTTTCTTGAAATACAAAAAGGAATTTTATTAAACTGATGTCAGATTTACTTGCATTTAATCCACCACACTTTAAAGCCTTATAATCGTGGCGAGTGGTTTGTGCGGCACGGAGACGAACGCAACACGCTGCCTCCCCCCATTCTGTATGAAATGTTGTGACACCGAATGAGAATAGCGCTGGCTCAATGGGTCAGCGAACACACGCTGGACTCTAAATCACCTGACCAAAAATGGTTGTCCGAGCCACGAGAGCTTCCGATCAGTGCCAAATGGACGCACACTCACAGTGCGCATACACATGAAGAGAGGCCAAAGAGCCATGCGTCTTCTGACCTCTCTCCTCCAATCACCGCAGATCGCGGTCACAATGTTTGTGTATGATGCGTACACACACACACACACACACACACGTGTCTCAGTAGCAGCATTGTCACACACGTTTATGGATATATAGCACCAAGTCTGGCATTGCGCAATTGCATGCACAAACTTTGGTCGTTCGGGAGTTTACAAAATAACGTACCATTAGGGGTGACGATTGTCCAACTTTAACTGCATGTGTAGAAGACTAGTAGTGAATGTCCAAAACATATTTTGTGTAATACTGTAATAGGACTCCTATGATAAACTGGCAAAAGCAAGAGAGAGAGTGAAAAAAAAAACCACCCCCTTTTTGAGGAGAAAACATCTACCACGTCATGCATTCCAAAACAGAGCTTTTAATGTTTCAAGATTTTTTCAATGTTTTTTTCCCTGGGGAGGGGGAGGAATGTAGGTACGCATCAAGTTCTATGGAGGGTGACCACTGAACATAGTATGGTTTGGCGATTTGAGGCATAATAATTTCAGGGAATACTTACGTATTTTCCAAAAAAGGAGCGGTTATCTTGACCTTTGCCCTTCTCCTTCTGAAGTCGTTCCTCCTCCATCTTCTGAATGTACACCTGTGTCTCTGGCCTGCAATCAAACACAGCAAGAGATACCATGGAACGTTCTGCCAAGCTCTGAGATATCCAATCCAATAGTGTAAAAGTGGAAATTTTTGCGGTGTGGAAATTTTCGAGCATTTCGCGCACCCAGACGCTAACGCGAAAATAAAAACACACAAATATTTTTGCATGCCATATGCTCCAGTAGTTTATGTCATGATTCCGTGGAATTAAAAATACACGAATTCCATCTTGCCCAGCCTAGCGCAAAAAATTACCAGTACTCACGCAAAAATATCCACTTTTACAGTATACTGGATACATGAAAGTGACAGATTGTCCACTGGGCAAAACTCAACTCTTTACACAGTATTTTACTTCACACATGATTTATAATATTCAGTTTGTTGTTTTGCATTATAGTTTTTAGAAAGCAAAGCCAGCTTACAAAAATGTTAAAAACCTGAATGACTTTCCAAAGCAGAAATACTATAAATGCGGACAATTTCAAGCAATTGTTCATTTTTTCTTTAATTTGTAACACTCTATTTCCTTTACTCTGTCTCAAGCTCTCTCACATCTACACACCCAAATACCAAATTACTCACATACCTGTACACCAAAATCACACGTACATACACACACTCACACACACACACACACACACTCGCATACCCTGAACAAAAACACAAACACTCATCATTACAAACACCAAATAGCACACACAAACACTACACTAGGTCAATTTGCACTCAGCCTTTAATAAAAAAAACTCACGCAGGGCCCGCCACAGTGACTGACAATGAGACGGTGGTGTTGAAGTAGTCCAACGACGCCGACTCTATCGCCGACTCATGGTCACATGATCCCTTCAGGGGGACAATGGACACGCCGAGAACATTCCCTGATTGGTCAACGTTGACGGTGATTTCTTCTGAGAGGCGGGACTCTAGTATTGCACACTGTTCAGAAATGTAGAGGATACAATAGCAGAATAAACAATTTTTCATGATCTACTAAAATAAAAAAGACATATATATATTATACACGTATGTATATTTTTTTCTCTTTTTTATTGTCGGGGAGGTACATATGTATAAGACCCAGAATCAGTGGCAATATAACAGTCTACTAGTGTACCTGCAACAGGGAGTTACTGTAGACTTTGCATATTTTGCATTGTAATGATTGACAAGCAAAAAAAAAAAAATTGCTACATGCCAACAATCAATGATGAAAGTATGTTGACTCATGCACAGTGCAAGTTACATTTCAGTTCATGCCTGTTTTGATAGTCAAAGACTAGACTATAATCATGAATTGTAAACCTTAAACTGCCTTTGTGAATCACAGCCAAAAAAAAAAGGAAACCTACAATGCCATATCATTTTCAAACTATTGAAACTGTAATTTGAAACTAATTCTGCAAAACTCATAAAGGGAAATTCTGTATATACTGCATATCTTTTTTTTTTTTTTGGGGGGGGGGTATTATTATTTGTGTGTGTGTGTGTGTGTGTGTGTGTGTGAATTTTCTCAGTCCGACATATTTTTTGTAAATTTAACAACATGCAAAAGTACAATGTCGTGTATTAACTACAATCCAAGAGTGAGCTATAGCTGTTTACATATGAGTGCAAGTATAGTACTGTACAAGCATTGTGCATGAACATGCTGGCTCATGTGTCTACACCCTGTACATCAAGTTTGTGTATGTAGTAGTAGTAGTACAAATACCATGAATATCTGAGTTTAAAAAAAAAAAAAAATATATATATATATATATATATATATATATATATATATATATTTCAATGAAGGATGGCAACAATTAGTTTCCTTCCCAAATAAATAATACCTGGTTTGTCTCTGTCCACTGCTGTACTCCAGAAGTAGGCAATCACAAAATTGTCAGGAAGTCCCGATTCATAAAAAAAAAAAATTAGACAGTTTGTTATGACACTACATACCCTGCACAGTATGACATGGACTCTACACTCACTGCTTTGGTGAAAGTTGAGACAAATTCTTTCGAACTACTTTCTGCATTCTCCTCCAGGAGGATAGGTACTCGAACCCTGTAGATACCGTCTCGTTGAGCCAAATCCTGAAAATAGTGAGAGAAAAAGTTTGAGAGCATCGACGGCAAATTTTTAGAAGATTATTGAAAGGTTGATGTTTATGTGTCAATTGAGGATTTTCATACATTCTACCTAATGTAGTCAGGGATTCCAACATGGAAAACAGCACTCTGAAGGCTGAAACACATATTTTTGAGGTAAAACAGTATTTTGACATTTCCTGCAATAGGCATTATAATGAAGGGACTTTAAAATAACAGTATTTACCATGAAGCCTTATTTTTTTTAAGCAAAAATATGCAAACATACATGAATAAACAAATGCATACATTGTAAGTAAGTAAATAAATGAATAGATAGATAGATAGATAGATAGATAGATAGATAGATAGATAGATATAGAAATAAATAAATAATGATAATGGCATCTCTCTGCGTGAAGGTTCAATGAATATCCTCATTACAGATAAGCAGGAAAACTGTAAAGAGTTGCCAATATAATGGGTTGAAAAGATATCACAAGTGTCCATGCACTGTTTGAACTGAGTTAAGTTGTAATTTCAGCTTGCTATTTATTATGATGGCGTTTCCTACTCCACCAACATAGTGTAACCTGCTATTGAAATAAGACTCAAAAATCTTTCGAAGTGCAAGACATGTTACGACCCTCACCTTAAGTTTTCTCTTCTCGCCGGCTGTCAGTGGTGCATGCTGGGTAAATGTGCCGAAGCCTTGTTTATTAGACCGGAAGCTGAGAACTCCTCGACTGCTGAACTCTGGTGTTGCCCCTGTTGAAATGAAAAAAAAAAAAAAAAAAAAATGACCATCACAGAGTTCAAGTTCAAGTCATGTATTGTCATGCACTCAGGCATAAAAATCATTGTAACAGTCTCCAAATATCATTGATAACATAGAAATAAGGGAATAGAACAATATACAACTGAATGACAAATACACATTTAAAAAAATCACGATTTTGACACCGACACTATCATAAGTGCACTAATGCCTGTCAGTTCAAGATATTTTTGCATGTTAATATACTTGCGGTCCAATAGTGATTTACAAAATTTGAAAAAATTAAACCCTCATATAGCTTTCATAAACAGTATTCACTAGCATTTCAATGGCTCACTGAATCTGATTGGCCTTCACAAAAAATTTCTCTGATTTGATGGATAAAATTGAAATATTTTGTGTAACAATCCCAAAATATCTCAAACAACATTATCATAATATGTGAGCGTGTGGCTCAAAACCCACAAAAAGTAGGCCAAAATGAATTTTTAAGTTCTTACATATATATACAAAGTGTAATTTAAAAGGTGCCTGTTAAAAAAATAATAATAAATAAAAAAAAAAAATACAGTCCACAAAACCTGCTAACAATACATCTCAATTTCGGTTTTGTTTCCAGCTGTCAAATCTTTACTGTAGGTAGCTGAGATTACTCTCCCAGGTATTAAAAAGATGTAAACTTTAAAAGGTTAGTCAGTCTTTCAGACTACGGTTTGCGTATTACAGAGAATCATACTCTGCGACTTTTTGTGGGCTTTGAGCTGGGTGGTCACATTTTTAGTCCCGAGTGTGTCTTACCTTGATCAAAGGAATGCTCAATGGCAAGAAAATGTGTCGACATGGCATCTTGCTCCTGATGTAAGGGAAGTTTACTCTCCCCAACCTTCAGGAAAATGAAACAAGAACAAGTGGAAATAAGTTTAAGCAATGTGAGAGTCATATTGGATTGTATTACGCGTCTTCAATTTATGAGAGTTTCTCATTGCTGTACAAAAGGTGCAAAACTTTGCACTCTTTACTTTTTCTTCATCTGTTTTTTTTTTTTCTTTCCTTAAAACAAATTTCAGTGAAATAACGTATCTCTAATGTTAAGAACATACACATATTTTGTATGATTCTGTAGCACCTGAAATACTTTTGCACAGAATTTGGCACTGAAAAAAAAAAAAAAGAGAAAATATCTAAGTTGTCTGGATGACTGCATTATATTGCATGTTTTTACTCAAATCTTTATTTTTTGTATAGCTAAATTTTCCATTATATATACACATTTTATCAATAGGCCTAGGGTCAGGATCAATTTAGCCTCGACTTTCAGCGAAAAAAAAATCAGTGAAATAACAAATCTCTAATGTTAAGACATTCTGTAGCACCTGATATACTTTTGAACAGAATTTGGCACATTAAAAAAAGAGAAAATATCTAATTTGTCTGGATGACTGCATTATAATGAATGTTTTACTCAAATCTTTATTTTGTAAAGTTAAATCTAAATGTAAATTCCAGATATACACATGTAATTAATATGTCTAGGGTCAGGATCAGTTGGGCCTTGACTCTTTAATTTTTAGAGGAAGCATCTATGCCATTCAGGGTTGCATAAAGGCCAATATTGATTTGAACCTCAAAATAATGCTTCGGGACTCTTGACCGATTTCTTTGCCTGGCAACAGCAGGATGCGATATGCAGAAGGCTCTACACTATCAAACCACCTAGCTACAGTACTATGTAGATTTACCTTGTAGCTAAACTGAAGACAAACTTCAAGTTGTATGTAGGCATAAATACAGAAAGGCTGGGAAAGTTATGTTCTAGTCTTCAGACAAGAACATTTCTGATCACTTCACCCGGGTCGTGAGCCAGTAGGATTATCACTTGTAATCATACACACCCAAGTGGGTAATATTTTGACCAGCAACTCTTATCTGCCTCTCATCATACCAAGGGCAACATCACTTGCACAACCACGTACAGTCTGTAAGTCATGCATCTCATCACTTGCAGAGTTTGTAGGATCCAGTACCGTATGTTGGGGAAAGCAACACCACACTCAAAAAGATGCTATGGGGACAGATCAACTGTCAACACAGCCAAGCTTGATACTCCACTTTGCCACCATTTCAACTTCCCTAACCACTCTATCGCAGACATGATTGTACAAGACATTGAATCTTGGGCACTCGTCCAGACACAATCCGAACCAGCAGAGGTTGAGAAGCTCTGAATGAAATGACTTCACACAATCCAACCCCATTCTGTATCCTTTTGTTGTTCCTGTTTAATATCTTGTTTGATGCTGCCACTCTATTCATCAAATTATCCTTCAAAAGTTGCCCCCTATGATCCTTGGGATCATCAACGGCCCACCTCTGCCTTTTGTCTGTTCACTGCTTATTGTTGTTAGACCCCCCCCCCCCCCCATCTGTTTTGGCTCCCTGCCTGTGACTGCCAACCAATCCCTTTTGTTTTCATTTTCTGCGTCCCAATTTTATAGCCCTCCTCAAACTGTGCTGTCGTGTGTAGTCTATAGTATGTGACGTGACCGACTGCTTTCCCTACGTACATGTATGTTTGTCATTTTGCCTCTGCCAAAATTCTGCAAGGATTGAAATCTCAGGCCCCTTTTGACTCTATCCTCTTGCAGTTTGGCACCTCTTACAGCTTGGTATGCCCGATGGGGCCGTGTATGGTTACCTTCACTGGTTTCAGCAACCTCTTTTTAGTCATACGATTATCAGTGATTATTGTAAAAACTCTAGTATAATCATCATCATAAAGCAGTCAGTCATATTCATAAAGAAATAGGGCCTACAGTCCTATATAACCTATACAGACATTTTTCATGGTTTAATACTTTTGTTTCACACTCTCACTGAGTGAGTATAGTAAGGGTATTCAGATCTCGCGCAGGGACTTACAAACTTGTAATGGTCGCGCATAGCAAAACTGCGTTTAGCAAGCAATATTACGTGTAGGACTAAGCGCAAAATTTGCCGATACGCCCATGGAATAAAAATACCCGACAACCGCTAAACATGAGAAGAAAGCATGCAGGTAAGAAATTTTGATTTCGAACAAATTTTCCACTAAAATTCCAATTTTTTTGAACAAATTTTTCACTAAATTTCCAATTCTTTACCTTGTAATTTACCTACCATAGCTTAAAATCTGTTTTAAGGATGTTGTAGCCTAGACGTGTCATCTCACTTGTCTCGTTCGTAGCCGATAGAATTCATAATTTGTTCGATCGATCGTTTATAATATTCTACGAAAGCCGAAGCACGTTACAGCTGCAGAGGGGCAGACACTTTCACACATGAAACTACATAGGGCAGCTGCGCGACCTTTACATACCCCGAGAAATTGAACGCAAAAAATTAAGTCCGACATACAAACGGCGACAGCGCACTACGGTACTCCGTCATCGTATCATCATCAGCTATCAGGAGATTCTGGGAGGTGATTTTTCTGCATTTTCGTGATATTTATTTAAAAATTCAGGTACGATTGTGGAATAATTTCTATAATAAGAGCATCACATATTTTCGTGCGCGATATCTAGACCCCTCAAACCATAGAATCACCAGATAGGAACGTTTTAACTGTTTGAGTGTTACAGTCAGTGTACAGTAGGCCTGGGCTACTCTAACGTTACTACTGTCCGGGTAGATATGACTTACTTACATGACAAATCTAACTCGTCAAGGATTGACAGACACATGCAACAGGACAGCATACTGGGTAGTTAATATACTGACTGACTGCATGACTGCATAATAACCGGTAATATCATCATGGGATCGTGTAAAAAGGGCACCGGGCGCCGGGCGATCATCACTACCGGCCAGGCAAGCACAGGCGACGGGAGCCGTCAGGCGTTGGAGCCGCGCTCCTACAGCTACAGGCCGGCTCTTGATGGAATCACTCGACAGAAATCTAAGCGAATTAGAACGATTTTGCCCACACTGATTTCACCCAAAGGTTTGCTTACCTTTCGAGAGCAGCTAGCCATTGAGATGAATGTGAGACCGACAAGGCAGAGTCGGTAGATTATCACCGCCATGCCTTTAATTGATGCCATTTCTATCTGACTAACGTTAGTAGAATCAAGACACCGGTCCAATAGCGCTGCACAGCATAATTGCACGTGTAACGAAAGCGCGACAGAAAAATATACGTTTGCTAGCACAATGCCGAATGCGTGTACTTATATGCACGAAATATTTCCGTGATATATATTTGAATGAGCATGGTAAACTCCGATGTCACTGCACTGTACTGCGTCATTTCAATTTAACGCCCTCAACGCCCCAGTACCGGTAATGGAAAGTTTCAGAAAGTAAATACATGTAGGTCTAGTTTCAATAAAAAGTACTTATTCGCACTAAATTCCTAAAAGATGTTATAGCAAATGTTCTCTACGTTTTCTGAAGAAGCTAGGTAATGCCATAGATTGTGCTCTCTCCTGTCTGAGAAAAGTTTGAAGTTTTGTGAAGTTAAAGTTTCCAAGCATACTATCATAGTAGGCCTAAATATGTGATACAAATTGTTGCAAAATTGCAATAACAAAAGAGAGAGAGGGGGAGGCAGTAAGGTGTTACAAAATTGTAATTATTTGATTTTGTAATGGTTCGTCTCACATTCCCACAATGGTATGGTGGTATGGTATGGTATGGTTGGTATGGTGCATACGTTATGATATGTTAATGATATGAGTTAGTTTCATTCGTATTCTGTGATATGTCTGTGGTGTACTTGTGATGTATTCAATGTTTATTTTGTTGTGATATCCAATATACAAAGAATTTCCAGAGTGGACAATAAAGTAATCAATCAATCAATCAATCAATCTTTCCTGAGTGTTTGATTAATCTTTTATGCATTCTCTAAATCCATAAAAGTTTCAAAAATATAATTATGCACCATATCTTTTGCTCTGGGTTATGATGTAACGATTTGACTGTTTATTATTAATTTAATACATCATCACTTGCCTGATTACCCGTGGCAAGTGAAAATCAAAGTTGGGCATTTGTTTGGAAAAATTAGAAGAAAAAAAAATGCTTGCCTGAATTAATAGGGCAAGTAAAAAGCTATGAAGCTACCTTTTTTTCACCTTTCTCCCTTAAAACTCACAAAGTCAACCATCACAGAAGCCCAAAGATGATTGCTAGTGATTGATGCTATGCATGACACTTCGATTGCATTAATTCAGCAACTCACATGACAACAAACACTCACATGAAGAAGCCCAAATGTAATGCAACACCAGGTGAAATTATTTAAAACAAAAATTTAGAAAAAAAAAGTTGTGTAATACTTCAACATTTTCACATAAAATCATTCACATTGTAATAATGGACTCCATAACCACACACCCCAAAACACACATACCCCCATACACACAAACACACAGACACAGACACACATATAAAAAGGCCCTTCATAGGGTGTATATATGTGTATATATATATATATAGAGAGAGAGAGAGATGAAAAAGACATGGTTGCTAAAAGAACTTTGCACTGTAATTATTATGACATATTCTGAAATGATCAGCAACAATGCATGCACACACATGAATCTCTTCAAGTATTACACATTGACTCAACATTATTGAATACATTATGCACTTTTACTCAACATACATTTTTTTTTTTATTTGCTTGCTCTTTTTTTTTACATCAATAAATATACAAAGATGATTGTACACTCATCTCATTGAACACAATGATGTATTACAAAGACAGTCTGGAAAAATGAAAGGGAGACACACATTTGTAGTGTGCCAAAGCGCTTTTGGTTAGCTTGCAAAGCTTTCCTATTAGCTTTCAGTAATCCAACCAGATTTGATATTGACCGATTCTGTGACGCGCTATGTGTATTTTTGGCATGGGCGCAGCCATAGTGGGTGTATCAGCCGACCCCCCCTCCGCACTCCCCCACCCCTCTCCCTACATTAGCACGCGCGCAGAATGAAAAACTGCTTTAGCCAATGGGCGTCTCGTACTGAGTGCGCGAATGCTTGCTTAGTGCGCGAACCTTTGTTACAAGTGCGTGTAAACATGTTGCCCCGGGGTGGGGGAGAGCAGGGGGGGTCGGCTGATACACCCACTATGGCTGCGCCCTGTGCCGTAAAATGTCTGCTGCCCTCAACGAACCCGAATCGGTCAATACATACAAGTAGCTGTAAAATTAGCAAGTAATCTCTGGCATGGTAATGCACTGTAAATGTTAATATACTGAGGGTGATTGTTTTTTTTGTGCGTGTGTGCTGAGCTGCTCAAAAACGTCAGCATAAAAACATGTTTGAGCGGGTTCTTGAATTTGCACTGCAGAGTTGTCATCCTGTTCAAAATCTGCAGAAAAAAATTGTGAAGATATTTTCCTAGGTTTTAGAAGTTGTGCCAGCAAAAAGTAGCGCAAAAATACACCAAAGTTTAATGTACCACAAAATTTTCCATATTTACTGTACCTCATTCCTACAAAAAGGCCATGGTGACTGACCTTATAGGGATTATGGGGATTATATAATCTCCATTCATTTACAATTGCAGATAGCTGTCAGATGCCTCCACCAATCGGCGAAGAAAGCACATTAACATTGTGTGCCAATTGACAAACATTGAATCAATGACTTGATCAACACACTATGATTCCATGTACATTAAAACAGTAACTATACATTTAAATATACAGATATGTACAGTGTAGCTCAATTTGTTCTGATTCTTCATGCCAGTCTTTCATTGTGCTTACTATGATTTCCAAAGCTTTGACTCACACTTATAAGATGGAATATTTTGACAAAGCGAAAGGACTGTGGACACTCGTTTTTTTTTCTTGACGAGTTAAAAAAATAGCACTGTACCACAATATGTTAATCGCCATTGAAATTCTCACTTAGCTTTAATACAAGACAGAAAGTAAATCAGTTTAATGGACTACCTTCCTTTACAGTTTAAAATGAATCAAATTCTCAAGCCTTTTTTCCTACATGGCAAGGTTTTCTGGCTATAGTATCACCAAGTCTTGCATAAAATCCTTTCATTTTTTTTTTCTCAGATATAGACACCTGCCTGAGTATACTCGGGACTGGTCTTCAATGGGTTAAAATTAAGCTACAGACCCTGTACAAGTGAAGCATTCTGAAATTGTGACTGAAAAGTGTCATGACTCACTTGAACTAACAGTCTGCCAGAAGATTCCTTCTCATCTAGGGAAATGTATTAACTTGGTGAAGGCACAAATGAATGGATTCATACAGGTATCTAGTCAAAACTTATGGGCAATACATATACATCTCAACAGATCGCTGTACACTGTATCATATTTTGCCATGGACAATTTCACACGTCAACTGACATGCACAAAATTAGCAACATGCCACAATGTTCCCTCTTGTAGCATGAGTGTCATGTGTAATATTTACAGCACATAGAATGAAATCCCTGTAAATACTGAAAAATGATTTGATCAATGTCTTTATCAATTGATGTGGTTCCAAATTCTGAAATTAACCATATTTGTAAAATTGCAGAGTTTGATGGCAAAAGGAGTTTACTCCTTTCTCATGAAGTTGAGATATGTTTGTGCTTAATAATGCTACTTAAAAAGACAAAGAATGATAATTGTTTTCCAAAACAGCCCAATTATTGAGCTGCAGAGTGAAAGAGCAAATATACAATGAACCATCACACTATACACTGTGGTAGTCGCACCTACTGCACCAATACAATATACCAAATTTCATGTGATCTGAATAGAGTCATATTCACACCTTGTCATTTAAGTTGCGCAAAAACAGCTTTTCTTGTAAAATCCAGAGGCTAGCAACACTGAAACTCAAACCGACATCACATAAAAACAAAAACAACGCACACATAAAACATCAATATACATGTACATGTACAGTATACTGCACAATCATCTTGATAGAGTATATGTACAAAAATAGGTATCAAGCCACCAGTTAGAAAATAAGGCACTTGATACGATAGTTTTATCTTATTTACACACACAAAAAAAAGTCTTTTCAATTCATCTTGCAATATTCCACAGCACTACATCATAAAAAAATAAAATACAGTGTTGTGATTTTTAAATATTTGTAATTTAAATAACACTATTTCACAATTTAGTGTCCCTTAATCTTACAATCCTAAGGATTGGGAAGTGCAAAACATACACTACACTGGTACTCTCATCACCTACCAGCTTTGCATTATGTGCAATTCTCACACATACAACCTGTACATGGTACATTGTTTTCACTTTTGACTTTAAAAAAAAAAAAAAAAGAAGATGAAAACAAAAATTGTAATACAGTTGAACCTGCCATTAGTGGCTACCTGCCTATAACGGTCACTTGCTGTATACAAACATTTCCCCGACAGAAAAGCCATAAAGATCCTGAGCAAAGCAGCCATCTGTCTTACACAGTCAGCAGCCATCTATTTTAGCTACTTTTCCGGTCTTTTACTTTTTACTTTTTTTTTTTTTACTTTTTACGCTCGGTCCAGTACGATTAATTTCATGTCTTTGTAAGTTCACAGACTACAGTGACTTCTTACTACTATTGTTATAAATCAATGTGGACAAAGTAGTCCAGTTGAACAAAATATTGGCAATTTCTATTTTGCACTGTTGTCAACCTGGACAGAGCTGGAACCGGAAAAAACATTTACATTTTAGCAAAAATTTTAATCTTACAGTGCTCAAAGATCTTTGAGCACTGTAAGATTAAACCTTGAATAAAGGTTAATCTGGTTAATGATAGCATAAACCCAGTCGGCTGTGAAAGTATGCAAGTATTAAATACAATCTACTTTCAGCACAATATTGAGCTGGTTCTTTGTTAAAGTGATTACGTAAGATTTCACAAGCGAAATACAATTACCGGTAATGCTTTACAACCATCTACATTTAAAAATGGAAAGTATATTCCATGTATTAGGCAATAACGGTGGCTTTCATCTAGCAGGAAAAACTATATAAATATCTAAATATATATGTCTCTATATATCAAGACTTACATGAAATCAGATAAAAAGTTGTTCCATTTTTTAACAAAAAGTAAAAAGTAAAAAAAAATATTGTTTCTGAAATGGTCCTCAGCCTGAACAGAAATCATAAGATAAAATGCAAGGCAAACATCTGGAATGTAAGCACACCCTCTCTGTTATAAAAGAATGAAGTGGTAAGGAAAGGGGAATTATCACTTAAATTCGAAGGTCTAAATGGCCTCCTGAAATTGGAATCTTAGTCATAAAGTTAAAACTAACCGATTGCTTACCGTCTTTGTTATAAAAATTTCCTTTATCTTGCCAACACCTTTTAGAAGAACTCATAATATAACCTCTACAAATTTTCTGTGAGCTGTCCTAAGTGATCAATAAATACTATTTATACTATACCTATGGAATAAAGAATGGATGAGATTACAACTCTGTAACCCATAAAACTTTAATAGACACCTGTCTGAGCACAGCTCAGAAGTCTACATCACCAGAAAAGTACTTGCCACTGAAATTCCTGAAACCAACAAATATATGACCCTCCTCGTCAATCTTAGTTGGATAGGTCATACTGCTCTTCTCCTTGCGACCTTCTGGCAGTTTGACCTCTCCGGAAGTCAGGTCAATGCACCACTTATGCCATGGACACTTGACACAGATGGACATGTCTGGCAATACCTCAATATCACCAAGATGCAAAGGGCCTCCTGGCATGATAAAAGAAAGTGGAAGAAAGAAAAGAAAGCCATCAATAGAAGGAAAGATTTTATGGAAAGACGGAGATATACAGTGCACTCCCGTTACAACGAACACGGTTATAACGAAATTTCGTTATAATGAAGTAAAACTTCTGGTCCCAAAATTATCGCCATTAAAGTCTATGGTACAAAATTCGCTTATAACAAACACAATTATAGCAAAATTTCATTATAATGAAGTCTTTTCCGAGCACCAGTGACAAAGAAAAACAAAAGAATTGTGCTCCGTTATAACGAAATGAGGATCGCTTTCGAAAATAGTAGCGGAGCAAGCATTTATCTGGCATCTCTGCATGGGCGAACACGTCACATCACTGTGTGTTCACTTGGTGTGTCACGCGCAGTTTACGAGGGGGTCTTGTGTTATTGTATTACAATAATCTGAAATTGAATTCTATTTGTTTTATTTTTCACATAGCTTTCCAGTGTATGACGAGGATTCAACAAACAGAATATGATATATGCGTGGCTTCTTTGTTTTTGTTTTATATTGTAATTGTTCGGTTGTAACAAAATTTCGTTATAACGAAAGAAAAGTGCCAGTCCCGAGCATTTCGTTATAACGGGAGTGCACTGTATAGAGATTATTAGGCAAGAAAAATTGGCACACATAACGTCAGGCAGTACCTCAATATTGCCAAGATGCAAAGGGTCGCCTGGCATGATGCAAAAGATAGAAGACTGAAGGAAAAAGCATCAACAGAGACTGTTGCAGGCAAAAAAAAAAAAAAATATGAATGGTCATGGCCTGATAAATGTATCAGAGTAGCATAACACCTGTCCAAAGGCTCCTTCAGACAAATGGGGGAAATGTTTCTTTGCGATGCAATGACACCCCTATATGCAGACACTTTCCCCTAAAGACTAAAGGGGTGGTACAGTTTCGGTTGAAATGGGGCTTGAGGTTTCCACCGTTTTTTGGTGATGATTTTTTTTTTCTTCTAGATAATGAGAAATATGATATAAGAAAGAACATATAATTTCAAGAGGAATTCAAAGTTCATTTTAAGAAAATCGGTTTTGAAATGGCTGAGATATTCAAAATGAAGCAATCCTAATAAAAGGTGGGACTCATCTGTATTAGGACTGCTTTGTTTTACCTTCTTTTGGGATACCTCAGCCACTGAGAATTTTGAATTCTGCCTAGAATTGTTTTCTTTTCAACATTTCAGGATGTGGTTTATGAGTATCTTGCAAAAAGTTGAAAGCTGAATTCTCACCTCAACCAATACTACACTTGTATACCATCCCTTTAATAATTCACAAGAGTAAACCTACTTAATGGCAATTACCTATACCTACAATATTAAATTCACATATAATTACACAAATTTACATGCTCTTTTTTGCAAGGCAGCAGTGACTACGAGTCACTTTAATGTTTGTTCTCATGCACTTTCTGGTTGCGCTCACCTAAATGTGGACATTTCTCTCCCACGGCAAAGAGCAGCTCGCCGTAGCGAAAGAGGGCGATGTTGTCCTCATTGAGGCTGACAAGACTCCCTGTCGGCATGCTGTTAGACCGTCTCAGCTGGCGTCCGCTAACCTGATGACTTTTCCATTTCTGCTCTGGGTTGGACCAATCGTAGAGCTCTGGGTGAAGCAGACGGGCAGAAGAAAAAGGTTACTCACAATTATCAATACATCATGATTCATGCATGCTGCACATTTCACACCTGCATATTACATGTATCACTGAAGTGTAAATAAACTTTACAGGCAGATACACATACTGTATCTAGATCTAGAGCACAGAGCCTCAGAGGTAGTCACTGACTGTGTCACAATGAGGTTTCTGATTTAGAAAAATAATGACAGATATCTATCACATTCTGCCTATCAATCTAAACACCACTACCATTTGGTGATGGCGAATTTTTTTTTTTTTTGAAGAAGAAGAAGAAGAAGAAGATAGATCTAGGTGCAGACCGAAAAGCAGAAAAACACCACGCTCCAAGAGTCCAAGTTGCCAAGTTCCCACTTGATTGCACCTCGTTCAAGATACAGACGCAAGAATAAGGCGGTCGGACTGAGAATTACGACAGAGCCACTGAATCGTGATTTTACAAACGAACGTGCAATCAATGCTCAAAATTCGTGAAATATGGAACAGTAGCGCCACAAAGGGTTCTCAACGTGATCCTTACCTTCGAATTTCACGGTCTCCACACGAAAATACAGAACTCCGTTGTTTTCGCTCATGAAACGCCGTTTTTCTTGGTCCACACACGTACCAATGTCGATGAGTTCCTCAATAAATCGCGCCTGTGGCGACGTGCTTAGCTGTCCAGGCATTTTGTAACAAACAACTATATCGTGCGTATGATATTCCAATGGGGGATAAAATACAATTACACAAAACGGCTAGCAGAAAGAATTTGCAATAGCAACAGAACGCTTTTCACCTCCTGTTTCTTTTTCCTTTTTTTTTTTCGGTTGGTTTTTTGGTGGGGGGGTCTCTCTTCTCTTCTCTTCCTCTTGGTTTATTTTTTTCCCAATAAAGCAAGTTCTTGCAAAAAAAAAAAAAAAATATATATATATATATATATATGGCCCGATTTTAAGCAAAGCAAGTTGTCCTTGGCTAGCAGTTAGAAAGCTTCGGTTAGAAAATGTCTTCCATGTATGAAGTTGATTCCGTGACGTCAACTTGAGACAAGGAGGTTTTCACAACTACTGGTATAACCGGGTACTGAGTAAATATATTTAGAAGTTCCTCGATCGCGTTTTTCTAAGAGCTGACCTTTATATAGAATTTTGTTTCAAAGGTCCCTCACTGAGCTTTGTGCAACTTGGTTGACTGAATGAAAATAAAGGTACCAGCCAATCTTACAAGTTCAAGTTCACAAAGGATTAACCTCTTCCACGCAAAAGGGAAGTTTGTTTTGTCCTTAAGGTGTCCTAGCAACTTGAATGCACCACGCGACACTCGCCACGGGTGGGACAAAGGCGAAAGGGCGTTGATCCGAGATTAGGGGATCCGTCTCCATAACAACAGCCAAACACTGTCTGCTAACTAGTAGACAATACAGTAATTCTGTTGAACTCACTCAACCACATCAGAGACGCAGGAAGTTTTTAGGTCTACTCCTTTTTGAAAACTCCCGGAGCACGGTCGCAGTCATGTACATTTTTTTTTTCTTCTTCAGCATCTCACCTCTTGTTCGCATCTGAAGTGAAACAAATGACACAGAGCAACAATCTCTATGCACTGGTATGATAATTCCATTTTAATCCATCTTTTAAATCTAAGCAATACTCTTCAAACCAACGTGTCTGTATGAGCTAGGTATAAAAGTATGTCTTGAGAAAAACGGCAGCAAACGCACTCATGAAACACCAAGCCTACACATAGCTCGCGGAAATGAAATTGCTGAAAAAAAAAGGACAAAATTGTAAACAGAACTGGATCCCAATCTATGGGGAAATTGTAAACAGAACTTGATCTCAATCTATGGGCTGGTCTATCTTTTTATTTTCTTTTGTATTCTCGAACATTACAATCCAAAATTGCCGACTATAATATTATATCCATAGGCCTATTACTTTGCAGATTGATGACGACAGAATGATGTCAGAATGGTCAAATGGTCATTTTTTTTAATTATTATTACTGAAACTGTACCGGTCTTACACTCGAGACACAGTGAACAGTTCCAACACGTTTATATATTCATACAGTATTTCACTTGACATCTATGCATTTACTAAGCCAAACTCATTAAAAAAATAACAAACAAGCAAGACACAAAATATAAAATAAAGTGTGTCATGAATACAAAGTGTGTCAGCATAGTATGTAAGACAATTATCTTTAACAAGTTAAATGTGAAATATGAAGGAACCGCAAAAGCAAAGCTCGTAACCCGCGGGTTCAAGGGGAAAATACTGATGTGAATAACTGCAGTGGAGATACGACACAAATTAATAATGATAAAACATGAGAGCTAAAATATCAAGGTACAAAGGGCAGAAAAAGAAAAAGGAAAGAAAAAGAAAAAGAAAAAGAAGAAGAAAAAACAAAAGAAAAGGAATAAGAACTGAGTGAAAACAGCATAAAAATATATAAATACCAATACGAGCATATACAATCAAGTTCATAACGAGTTCAAAGTATGAGTACTAGTGTAATGATTATAATGAGGGAGCATGAACGCTAAACCAGAGGTAAAGCAAGTGTATACACTTCAAATTTATCCGCCACACATTGAATAGGATAATGTAAAATAACAGGTTAAAATCAGACAAGTTATACTCATTAATTAATTTGAGTTTTTATTTGAAAATAAAGAACAGTGGATTAAATCTGCAGGAAGATCGTTCCAGAATTTGGGTTCGGTTAAAACAATTGTTTTTTAAGCAAAGAGTGTGTGAATATACGTGGACGGTGAAACGAATATCTTTGTCTTGTGGGGTGAGCATGAACCGCATGGTTGTTGTTTTTTCTGAAATATACGCGTAAATGTCAGGCAAGTCGTTAGCTGATAACTTAAATGTGCCTAAGTTGTACAAAAATAAATCAGCAAGTTTGATTTCAAAGAAGAATTTGATAATTCGTGATACAATAAAAACAAATAAGCTTGACTGAATGAATAGCCCTTTTTTATATTTTGAAAATATTCTCAATGTGTGATTATGCACAATTATTCTCCCAGGCACGCGTTATCGTAATTCAGATATAGGGTATACATAAAATAAGCTTGGAATATACCTTTTTCAAAATATACTTGGGAAAAAATGTTTGAGCTTATTCAACGAATTCTAGTATTTCTTGAAAGCATTTTAGATAAGTGATCTATGTGATATTTCCATGATAGATATCACAGTCAAGACCTAAAAATTTAGACGATTTAACATGAATCAAACAGGCATTATTCATTTCTATATCGACTGGCAAAATAATAAGTGACAGAATTGCTAAAAATGGTTTTGTTTGCATTGAGAGAAAACTTGTTTGCTTGAACCCATATTTGAATTATTCTATGTTCAATGTTCTAAATTCTATGTTCACTACATCTAAAAGGGTTGTTGAGTTTCGATGTGAAAAGAAGATGTTTGAATCATCGGCAAAAAGGAGGAAAGACAAAACATTCGTTTAATGTTAGATGAATTTTGAAATCGCTTATACAAAGAAGTGTCATAATATTATGACAAGTGTGTCGCATAATCAAACAATGTAAAGTGTGTCCAGCTATTCTGAATGTATTATTTTTTCATTTACACTACTGGGGGATGGGGAAATGTGTGCCTTTAATACGCTGGGCCGTCGTTATGATAACGCGCTCTCTTGCAGGTGATTTTTCTTTTTTTCTTTTTTTGTATAGGACTGAACCTATACGCTGATACAAATTTATAGGAAAGTATGTTTGGTATGCCTATAAGAGATGGTTTAAACCGATGCAAGACGCAGGCACTATTTTCGAATATCGTGTTTGTCGGCAGAGACCTATTCGCTATATTAAAACGCTGGGACTTATTGTTGGCTACAAGTGGGGTGTTCTAAAATACTAGTAAGCAGAAAAATGATTCGATGGGTTATGCAATGAGTTAGGTGTTTTTGCTATAATGTCAGTGCATAATAAGTGTTAACCAACTATTGTTAGGCATACCAGGGAGGTACAGATCCATCTCCCTTAGGAGCATACTGAAGACATTCAGATAGCCGAAATAGCACCCAAACCGGAAAGGTTTACATTTTTTTTTCTTTTGAATGTAGCAGTCAACATTCTGCTTAAGTACAGTATCTTCAAGTTGTATACCAATTCGAATGATCCCCGGCTTATTAAGAATAGTTACTTAACAATTTGGCCGTATTTGACTTAGTAAATTTGAAAATTTGACGCAAAAGAAAAAGCAATTCGCATGTCAATTTCAAAAGTTCAACACGGTGAAGAAAAAAAAAAGAATGACGAGCATTTCAAATTGATCCTGGCCAGAATGGACATCATAATTATCAGGATTTTAACGACACATTTTCAACGACACCAACAGATGGGAAGAATGAATTTTATCTGCAACACGTGAAACAGCATCTTGAAGGGAGCCTTGTAGCTCGAGTCCACCCTGGCAGAATTTTCGTCACAGGCACAACGACAAACTTGTAGGGAAAGCAATCACAAAAGTGGACTACCACATTCTGAAGAGTCCGACAGAGACATAGAACATTGAAATCGAAAAGGTGATGGGTTAAAAGTCAAAGGCGCAGAGACCCAAAGGGGTAAAGGAAGAGGGATTAAAAGCAGGGGGTGAACATACAAAAGGCAGAGGTGGCAGTGATGAGCCCAAGGATCATATGGGGCAGTCTGTGAAGGATAAAGGCGAATAGGGAGGCAACATCAAACAAGATAAGGAACAACAGAAGGATTAAGAATGGACAAAGAGTAAGAGAGCAACAGTGTGAGTGAAGGGGGGGGGGGTGAACAAGCAACGACCGTAAACCTTTAATACAAAGATGTGGCAAAAAAAAAAAGAAAGAAGAAAAGAGAGGAAATGAAAGCGTGAGAGCCAACCAATGAAAGCAAAGTACAAAACATATCAACGTATATATATATAAAAAAGTCATATTAAAGTTATGTGACCGTTCAACACAAAACAAACAAAAAGTCGCACACCTTGATTTTACGTGTGGGCTCAAAAAAGGTGAAATGGTAAACCGAGTCAATCTTGAGTTTTTCAAATTTTCTGAAAGAGCTATCCTTCTTCTACATTATGCTTTAATTTGGGATCATAACATGAATGAGAAAGTGTGTTTTCAGCATTTGCTACAACTCTTTTTGGGGGGAGAGTTACAACAGGGGCCGCGGAACGTTTTTCAGTGTGTGTGTGTGGGGGGGGGGGGGCTGCGCAGCCGGAGGTGTAAGGTCACACCCCCCCCCCCCCCCCCTGCTTAGACGCACCGGCGTAGCCTGGATAATAATCTTGGGAGGGTGGCGGTTACTATGCGAGGGAGCCAAGCGACCGAGCCGGAACATCCCCCTCCCACACCCTCCCCCCCCCCCCCCCAACGGGGAGAACTTTTTGCATTTTGATGTTGTAAATGGTGCAATTTGATGCATCATTTTGAGTCTTTTATCGACTTGAACCCCCGGCTTATAGACGCACGGGCGTAGTCTGGATAATGATCTTGTGATATTGGGAGGGCGGCGTTTCACGGGAGGGAGCGACGGGACCGAGCCCGAGCGAGCGGAGTGAATGGGGGGGGGGGGGGGGGGGAGGGGGAGGGGGGGGGGAGGGGAGGGTCTCCCACGGTGAGAACTTTTTGCATTTTCTAAATGGTGCAATGTGATGCATCTTTTGCGTCTTTTATGGACTTGAAACGGCCCCACTTCTTTAAGGTAGCAGGATATTTTGATGTGGATTATTATTGAACAATTTGCCTATAAAGTGGTAGCATTTAAATAAACTTCTTGTATTAATTGTTACAATTGATTTCATGAACGTTGTCTGTGAAGCAATCAAACAGAAAAGGCATGCACACGAGGGTGTACAAAAGGGATATTTCTCCTCCCACACGAAGGTGATTTTACATTTTCAGACCTGAAAGTCAGCGATCTGGTGCAAACTTTTGGTGCAATACTTGCAATTTTTTCGAGCTCCCCCACCCCGCCCCCCCCCCAAAAAAAATAATAGAAATAATTTGGATTTTTTTTTTTCAGGAAAGTGTTGATGGCAAAATCACGGCATTTAGCTCTTATTCCGCGTGTGCATCATCTGTGTGTATGCACAAACTCTAATGATGTAGAGGGGGAGGGTGTGGGAGGGGGATGCCCCCTCCCGCTCGACGGAGCTCATTGCGTTTTTAAAATCAAGATAAAGCGATCTGAAGCACACTTTTTGTGCGATTTTTTTTTTTTATTTTCCCCCGATTTTCCCCCTTTCTTTCTTTTTTTTTTCACGATCCAAAAGTGTGTGCGTGTGTGTGTGTGTGTGGGGGGGGGGGAGGGGGGCTACAGCCCCCCCCCCCTCCGTTCCGCGGCCCCTCTGTAGAATGATCAGGTATGTTTTAGAGGCCCCTTTTCATTTCTTGAAATCGCGAGCATACTCTTCAATTTCAAGTCTAATAACTTTTGAAAGGATGACGCTACTGCTTTGAAAGTTGGCAGTGATCATGGACAGAATGTGTTGATAGAACACGCTCAGATGTTCAGCTTAATCTGATAATCCCTTTATTGTTGTTGCTCCGGTGGTTAACATCCTGTGTTTTGTTCCTTTCATCGCACAGCTGGCATTGCTTGGTAAAGATTCAGCGGTTGAATACATTTTACTTCAGAGCCTCTTTTCTCGGTTCACACTTTTCCAGAGTGTGTACTTTCCTTCCAGTATTTAGATAGGTTAGGGGAGGCCATCTGAATTGAGTTATACAACACTTTAAAGCAGAATCTGCCCTTAACTAAAAATCCATGTCTGGCGACTTTTTGTTGGTTTTGTGATGCAGGGTCACATATAGGGGTTAATCGATAATTAGGCAAAAATCTTACATTCAGGAGACTGTATACAATATAGAGCCTACATAATGATTACAGTATTAATATAACCCAAACAAATAGCGTGCGTGTTGGGGTGGGTGTGCGTGTATGATTGTGTCTGGAAAAGGGCCCATAAAAAGGAAGAAACCTGGAATGAGAGGTGTGCATTTTTATGAAAATAGGCCCTACATGGTTTTTATGGTTTTTGTATACAATGTATGAGATAAACATTCGTGATAATATAATCCATGTAATCCTTGTAAATGGTGCTTGCTAGCACATTCGATAGCATGCCTAGGGTAGAAAAAGGTTGTGACGACATTAAATTCATACAACACTCGAAGGATGCCTGCTGAAGTGTCGACTCATATAAAGCTGTTTTATAATGTATTCAGATCTTTCGCGTGCTTTGTCCACAAAATTGGCAGAAACCATGACCAGGATGTCAGGTTAGTTTATACTTGGGGAAGCCAGCACTCATTATTCTGCAATTAATGTACTGTAAAACATGATATATTCGCGGCATGAAATTTTCGCGGATTGGAGCCGACAGGCTTTTTCGTGGCATGAAATTTTCGCGAATTGACACTGGCGTTTAATGCATGTAGTGTAGAAAAAACTTTCGCGTGCATTTTAATTTCGCGAATTTTGGCGCTCGCGAAATTCGCGAAATTAAAATGCACGCGAAAATTCCTTGTTTTACAGTATTAGCAATGATTATTGTAGAAGTACTGATTTCCCATTACTATATTGCTTAGGCAAATTCTTGATAAAATCTTCTTGTTCCGAGGTGGGTAGCTGTCTGACAAGTACCTTCTAAGGGACCTACACATGGATACTTAATAATACAGACGGTTAAATCAGTGTATACACTAAAAACAACAAGTTTTTTTTTTTGTTGTTGTTTTGTTTTGTTTCCTGCTAGTTTTCGCAAAGTAAACTTGGCTTATGCAGTTAACTATATAGGGTGTAGTACAGCCAGGATTAGCAGCGTGTAGGGCGCCCTCATGTGTTGACAATAAGCCAGTTCGGGGGTTCCACTTTGAGCGTCAGAAACAGGTCATACTGTACCAACAGAGCATGTTCGTTGTTAAAGGGATAGTACAGTATTGGTGGAGATGAGAATCGGGCTTTTAAATTTTTGCGAGTAAATACCAAGAAAACACTTATGATATAGTACAGAGCATACCATTTCAAGAGGAATTCAAAGTTTATTTGATGAAAATCGGGTTTGGAATGACTGAAATATCCAAAAGCAAAGTAAAACAAAACAATCGTAATAAAGTTGTGGGTTCCACACTTTATTAGAATCGCTCTTTTTTTGGATATCTCAGCCATGTCAAAACCAATTTTCATTAAATAAACGTTGAATTCCTCATAGAATTACATGCTCTTTCATATTTATTTTCATAAGAGGTTTCTCATTATTTCACCAAAAAAAAAAAAAAAAAATGTTAGAAACCTGAAATTAGGTCTCAACCAAAACTATACGATCCATTAAATTCACTGAGATAAGCATCTGTGATGGTGATTATTCAAGTGATCCTTATAAGTGGTGCTTGCCAGCACATCCACGTACCTGACAACAAAAAACGGTATTTCACAATGTCAAAAGAAAAAAGAATTGTTAATACATTAAATGTAAAATAATGGAATGGATGCTTTCCATAGTGTCAATTATTGAGGGATCATTCTGGTCACCTGTTCTTCGCAACTTCATCCTTTGTTTGAACATGACTGACGAATTTCATAAATTGTTACGTCGGTCAAACTTACGCCTTCTGTCGCTTGAAAACTAATGGAGTGCCTAATCAACTGAGAAAGAATAAAGGTCATATGCGCCCATGTGCCCATGAGCTAACCCCGAACTGGCTTATGCCTTTTGCTATTTTTGCACTGATGGAGACATTCCTTGACAAGAAATAGCTCCAGTGCATTTAACACGTAATAATAATCTGCTGAAAGCATTGCCTTTGAAAAGGGAGAGCTCGAAATCGCAGCTGTCCTGTGGTTGAAGTCTCTGAGGATGGATTTTTTTTCGTCTTTAATAAAGGCTAAGTATAGGGTCTGTCGTCTTATGGTAGACCCTATTCTATTTTCTATCTGACCGGCAATTAGAAAAATGCATGCTTAGGTACATTAGGCGATTTAAATTCGTCACCTGCAGAGCTATCTGGAACAACTCATTGCTTATGAATAGGTATTGAGTATCAGAAACTGAAAAGAACAGGGGAAGTGAATGCGCAAAAAATACCTAAAATTCATGTTTTAGTATTTCGTTGTTTTGTTTGCTGTTCTGACTTTTTTTTTAGGGGGCGGGGGCAAAAGTATTTTGACATTGTTGAGCCGACTCCTAAAAAAAATCGTGTTAGGCCCCCAATCTAGGCCTAACCAATGCGTTTGATAGCTGCACAGATGCAGGGGCGGATCGATCCAGGAATGGGGGGGGGGGGGGGCGTGACTAATATTTCTGGTGCCACTTCCGGGTTTCATTGCAGTATTTTCTTTTTATTTTCTTTGTTTTTAACGAAAATTAAAGGGGGGGGGCGTGCGCCGGTTGCGCCCCCCTCTGGATCCGCCACTGCAGATGGATTGTATCATTTACTCCATTTGGAACATATTTATTACGTGGGCTACTATTTATTATAGCTGTCCCTTTATACATATTAAAGGGTGTGTACAGTTCTGGTCGAGGTGAAGATTTAGCTTTCAACGTTTTGTGAGATATTCAGAAACCACTCTACACAAAGAGCATGCGGTTCTAAAGGGTGTCAAAAGTTTATTCGATGAAAATCGGCTTTGAAATGGCTTAGATATCCAAAATCATGGTGAAACAAAGAGATAGTAATAAAGTTGGGGCATGTCGCCTTTTATTATTAGGACTTTTTTGGATATCTCAGCCATTTGAAAACCAATTTTCATCAAATAAACGTTGAATCCTTCTTAGAATTACATGCTCTTTCATATTTCAAAAGAGGCTTTTCATTATCTCACTTAGGAATGTTCAAAACATGAATACCCACCTCAACCAGTACTGTACAGTCCCTTTAACATAACTTCATTTAGGCCTATACTTGTGCCTTTCTTCTCTTCCTTCATCTTATCCTTTGAGTGCGTCATAGTGTGTGCGGGGTGGATGGTCTTACAGTTAGAAAACGTAAAATTACGCCTTGATGAAAGCCTATGTACGCACCTGCGTGGTGCACGGTGCACGTTGGAATGTTTGCTTCACCTGCTGCGTAGCTGCATGCAATACAATCAGGCTCGCAGGGGCGCGCCGGACCGCCACGTGCCCGGGCGCACCCCATGCCGCCGCCATGCCTCCGCCGGTGCGTGCGGTGGACGTGGCGCGCGCTGCTGGCGCGGCCTTTTGAAAATATTAAATGAAACCATTCTAAGGGAAGAACGACGGTGGGTAGAGCTTGTCACTTAGTTCTCATTTTCTTTTCACCCCCTTCTATGAATTTTATTTCTTTATTTATGATTTTTATGTCCTTCTACCAGTTCTCCCACGGATTATGTTTGTTTCAGATTCTTTTCGGGCAATATGTTGGAGAAGACTGTTTATTTTGGCTTTCTTTGCCATAGTTTTCTTTCGCTCGACAGCCGGTATCTCCGAAAGACTCGCCGCGGCTGTGGAGCGGGAGTTGCAGGACCATGTCCGCCGCATCGAACTACGGGCAGACGAAATGTACGCGCAACACAGACGGTAATGTTGATGACTCTTCCTTATTATGGGCCTTACTTTACTGAAGACATTAATTACAGACGAAACGGCTAAAAACAACATCAACATTATTTTATAAACAAGCCATGAACAACTGACTAAAAAATTAATATAAAACGTAAACAGGCAATAAGAAATATTATGGTCTAAGTCAAGAAACCAGCTGGAAACTGTTCCATCATTGCGAGATTCTATATCGACAGAAGATTGAATACTCATTATAGATCTAACGTTAGGGCCCTAATTATACTTCAAAAAAGTAGGCCTAAGTCGCTTAACATTAACAAAGAATTAAATGATACGATGATTATAAAATTGGATAAATTACCTATAGTTTCTGTGAATGAATCTGAACGCAGGTTTGATCCAGATTTGGATCAAGGGATAAAAATATGAAACCAAATAAAATGTAACATTATACCTAGTGCTGGATCTGCAGAGCTACCAAGTCTCACACATTGTGAGTGAGACTCAAGCATTTAGGGTCTGTCTCACGATCTCACGCATGGCACCCATTTTTCTCACGCATCGGGAGCACAGCTTAAAGGATTACAGTGAGAGTAACTATACACAGCCCAGTCGCCGCTGTACATACGTAGCGCGACAGGGCTGTACCAACGAAGCTCCAAACACGAAGAGGGTCCAACGATAGCATGCGATCGGATTGAATTTTGATACTTTAGATCATTTTTTTGTCACTTCAAACTCATCTGACGAACAAAATGATAATGAGACTTCATATCTATGCTATGAATATTGAAATTTAGATTTGATAACTTACCTAAAATGATGGTTATATGCAGCATGTGTGAACGGTTCACGAACGGTACATCGTCTTTCACGCCAGGCCATTTCCAATATCCGGGAGGTCACATGATCTGAATGCCCTTTCAAAAGGTCGCGCTGTCGACCGTGCTGCTACACCAACACTCAAGCAGCGCATCGCACGCACGCAAAAGATTTCCGCAGAGATCAAGGCGCCATTTTGAATTCTGCAACGATGAACCCTGACGGTGTTAGGGAATCCGCCAGAAAGTATCATTTTTTGGTTCCACGGACTTATCACGAGGGCTCTCAATGGACTTACGAACCTTCTGTAATACAAGCATGCACTTAAGGTGAGTAACGTTTGGTAACGTGTACACTGTTTATAAAGAACGTATAAATTTTCATAAGTTTTGTAGTTGTGATGTGGTTCCCCACTTTGAAGGTGCCCGCTCGTTGGTCAGACGCTGTATTCGCGTAGCGTATTAACAGCGTCTGGTCGGGCTACAGTGAGAGTTGCAATTGAAGGCATATTTCCCTTTTGGGTCTGATCCAAAAATAGTGTTCACTTGGACTAAATTTTCATATTGACACTTGTATTTCATGTTATATATCATATAAAAGCTGAGAATCTGCAGTTTTCAGAAAAGTTCGTGTCTAATATATTTGACGTCAGACTTTTCCGTAAATTAGCCGTAAAACATGAAAAGCGCCCTCTTTGCGCGACGGGACGGACTTTACTTTTTCAAGTAATTTGCACAAAAACTACAAAAGTAGGGGAAACATCAATTCTTATAATAGAGTACCCTTCCTAGGAGCAATTCATATCTGTTATTCATTTTTCTCATTATAGTTAAATTTTGGGTCAAAATCTTTATTTTTTCTTGAAAAAACATGTTTTTCAGTACTTTGACACAAAATTATTATTTTTTCTGTATGATAGACTTGAGTTTGGTCACTCATATTCCATAGTGATTCAATGAATTAGTGGGGCTCTATATCCATGACACTAAATTAAATAATTCTCTATTCATAAGAAAATTATAATTGTCCAACATAATGTCTGTCCCGTCGCGTGACGGGACGGACTTTACATAATGGTAGGCGCGACGGGACGGACTGCACATGTAAACAATGGTAGGTGCGACGGGACGGAATTTTTATACCATAATGGGATAGAAAAAGAGTGTCCCTAACTTGGAACAGAATAAAAAGACTACAATGTAACTGGCAAACTTGTGAAAAGAGTAACCATTGTATGTGGTCAAAGGAAGGTATCAGTGTAAAAGCTCAATCTTCATCTCAACCAATACTGTACTCTCCCTTAAAGTTTGATGTTCTGCTGATTTGTAGTTGCATTCATTTTACATGTACATGAATAGCCTTTTACTGTTTGGAGTAATGTACTAAGATCTATGCTTACTTTTTGTTTCATATTTGTCCATGATGTAATTTACCAACTTATTTTTAGTAAGGCAATTCCCATTTAGACATAGAAAAAAAAATGATTGTAAATTACAAATGCACAGTCTACTCTGGTAGTCAATACTGCATTAGATAAACCTGAGTCTCTTGTTCATGTGTTCTAACTGTATTTTTTTTTAAATTGAGATTAATATTTATCAACATGCACATTCTTACCATGTCTGAGAAATGGGGAAGAAAAATTGCCACAAAAAGTTTATGAGAAAATGGGAAAAAGCATTCTTAGACAATTGTTTGCATTTCAATACTGAAACATTGATTTTGAGCATCCCCATGTTAGAATGCACATGGGGCATTGACAATTCAAAATTCTTCATCTAAAAAATACATAGACCTGTTTCAATTCTTAGACACTTCTGACATACAAGTTTGAAAATACAATTTATGTAAAAAAGAAATGTCCACAATATTACTGCAACTCAAAAAAGAGGTGAAGTTTTAAAACTGAAAAACTACAGTACAGCATGGTTGTCGAAAATTGTGATCCTAATATATGATGCTCAACCCCTTGTGGATGGAAATTGAAAAAAAAAAAAAAAAACAGCATCTGGATACTAAGATTATCACAAAATTACTTCCCCAAAATAATTTGCCACTACTCCGAGTGGCATTGTTGCTGCTGAAAACTTGTATAGACTTGTATAGTCAGTCAAATCATGGAGGTAGAATCAAAGCTTGTGCAAATGACGTGCAACGTATGAGTCTCATTTTCACTCATAATAAAAAAATATATATGTATGTTTCTGGGAAAAATATAATCAAGGATTACTATACCATAAGTGTAAGGATTTTTGTGTGATGAAAATCTTTAACTATAATAGTGATAACTGTTACTGAAATTTTCCATCATTTCTCAGTAGTTTAAATCTTGGTACTCTACACTAAAATGTTATAAAACTGTGTTAACCACAGGTTTGAACACATTTTGATGAAAATTAGTCAGTGTTGAAAATTTCCCATTCGTTTTGTACATAGTACATATCGTTTCGTCCCGTTGCGCTATGGGATGGAATTCAACACCTTTCGAGGAAATTACTTAAAAACTATAATATATTAGATCTGTATGTTAGCTCTTTTGTTGAAGTAATGTAGGGAATAGTAGCAAACACTGCCACATACAATTTGTAGCATGGCAAGTCTGGCTCATCAACGTTGATACAATTCTCCTTTGAATTTTGTTTAAAAAAACAGTGATTTTTTTTTAATTCCGTCTCGTCACGCCAGTAAAATTTTTGGTTCCATGGAAACAAAACAAATGTCTGCCTTGTTTATAGTGCACTTGGATGCTTTCATGTAAGCTTGATACATATGGCTGCTATAATGCTAACATTTCTTTTTGTGAGCAAAAAAATTCTCCTAAATTCCGTCTCATCGCTGTCCCTTGATTTTTTGGATCAGACTCAGAGGCACATTTTTGTTTTTCTCGCTGGAAATTGGAAAAAAAAAAATGGAAGAGAAAATGAAGAGTATCCACAGTTGCCAAGATTGTCATTAAAGACAGCCTTTGCATTGTTGATCAAATCTTGGTGGAAAGATTCAATCTTTGGGCAAATGAAATGCCATTGCAACATTATCATTCATGAAAAGTAATTTTCCTCAAGAAAGAAAATCAAGGATTACCGTACCAAAAGTGTAAGAATTCTTGTAAAATGAGAATTTATGATGATAATTGTTGATCAAATTTTTCAGCATTCATTAGTAGTTTGAATCTTGGTGTGCTTAATCTACACTTAGATGTTATAAAACTGTGTTTTCCGAAGTTTAAATACATTTTGATGAAAATTAGCCGATTCTCTAGAATATCCCATTCGTTTTGTACATAGTTCATTTTTGTCCGTCCCGTCGCGCGACGGGACGGACTTCAACAGCTTTTGAGAAAATTACCTAAAAAATAAAATCTATTAGATCTAGATGTTTCTCTATTTGTGGAAGTAATGTTTGGAACATTGACAAACAAACACCACATGACATGGTTTGTATTGCTCATTAGCTTTGAATTAATTCTCCTTTGAATTTTCTTCACAAAAACCAGTGATTTTTTCAGTCCGTCCCGTCGCGCTAATAAAATTTGTTGTTGCCATGGAAACAAAACAGATGCCGATCTTGTCCATAGTGCAGTGTGATGTCTTGATGTAAGCTTAACACATTTGTAGTAATAAATGGCTGCTAACACTTAAACTTTTTTTGTTTTAAATAAAAAAACCCATTCAAATTCCGTCCCGTCGCGCTCCCTTGATTTTTGGATCAGACCCTTTTGTCTTTCAAAATAAGTAAAAAATAGTCATTTAAGTATGCACCAGCTTGCAAAACTTGAAAAAGCTCCCTACCGTGGGAGGGCGGACACCCCCTCCCACACCCTTCCCTCTCTCAGTCGCTTCGCTCCCTCGCTCATGCTCATAAGCGCGCGCCGAGATGCCGAATCATGAAAATCTCACTCATCAAAAATGTTTGAACTTGACATCTATGGATCTGGATGATCTGGATCTAATGTTAGTATGAATCTGGGAGGTGTTTCATCAACGCTTGTCAGCACCGACAACTGTCGGCGCTGACCAATTTTAGTAAAATCCTTAGTTTTGATTGGCTGAGATGCTCTGGTCACCGACTGTTACTATGGTGATTCAAGTTGTCAGTGCCGACAAACGTTGATGAAACACCCCCCTGAATGCATGAATATGCTGGAAAACTCTGTGCAAATAGAGACCAGAGTGTTTAATACTCAGCGCAGCTAATCACGATGCGTAGCTAATCATGATGGAGGTGACTCTGGAGCGCTTCTTTAGTAAATGTATCATTACTATCAAATTTATGAATCTGTTTAACTCTTTCTATGCCAATTAATGACAAAATGCTAGAAATAGCACAAATTTCACACATGAGCGAACCAATGGAAGGGAAATAAACGTGGCACACAAAGTGTTGATATTGCTCGGCAGGGCATTTTCAGTCCTTTGCTGTAGATATGAAAGAAGGAGTTGATGGGGAGAGCAGTTGAAAGCCATGTTAACTTATAGTTATCAGGATGATAGCTTTTGGTTGCCATGTTACGTCTGTGTGCTTGAGTTGGGCTGATATAGTCCTCTAGCTTTAAATCAATGTCGCTTCATTTACGTGGAATGCTGCTAACCTATATGGAGCTTACGTCGTTCGTGAAGTGGGTGGAGTTTAAGATCCTTTATCATTCCAGAGGCAGAAGACTGCCATTTGTAGTGCTTGAATCTTCTTGATGTTACATTGAGTGAAGGGTTCCCATATTGTACAGCAATACTCGAAGTGGGGACATACTAAACTCTTTTGTATTATATGCTTGGAGTTTAACATTTCTTGGTGCATTATCAAATGTAAATAACGTAAACGATGGAGGACGCCAATCATTTATTATACTGCTTGCTTTAGCTGTGGTTGTATCAATATTATGTCTTATTCCATTTCAAATTAATACAACAAATTTAACTCCTAGGTATTTATGACTGGAAACTGACTCTAATTGATTGCCGGAAAGGGTGTAAGTGTATAAGTGTGATGAATAAGGTGCATACCCTCCTTTGCTTTTTTGTTAAAACAAAAGAAATAAAGAGAAAAAAAATTGAGGGTTGCTCCTGGACCCCCTTTAATTTTGAAACACACCCCCTTACAAAATTCCTGGATCCTCTCCTGGTGTTTATACCCCTTTGCGATGATGTTGGGACCTGGATCCCGAGGCAGTGTTGACTTGATGACACCTAGGCGAGGATGAATTTGTTCTTCATTCATATACTAGGTGTGTGTAGTGCTACCTTTTGGCCGCAGACAAGAATGGTACTCCCGATTGATTGATCTTGTATTTCCAGGTAGTAGCATGGGTCATGTAGGTGATGTTGGGCATCGACTGCAGCTCCTCAGCTAATGAGGCAATCGGGCCAACGTCGTCTGCTAAGACAATTACTCCTGCCTACAGGTTATGGCAGTTCCAACCCAGATCTTCATCTCTTAGCACCTTTATCAGCTCATCGATGAAGATGTCGTAGAGAAGAGGGGAGAGGATTCTTCCTTGTCTGAATCTATTCTGAAGAGGGAATGTGGAGCTGATATCCCCTTCCCATGGAATTCGACTATAGCTGCTCCATAGTACGTTTCTGCAAGAGTGCATTGACCCTCAGAGGGAACTGGCCTGTAGAGAGCTTTTGGAATTTATACGCCAGTATGCCATACACAGTCAAAAGGCTTGGCTGTATCTAAGAGTGCTATTAAAGTATGTTGACTTCTTCCAGGTTAAGTTACGTTCATTGATCAACTGGAGGGTCATTAAAGTTAGCAATAGGTAGCAAGATTTAGTAGTTTGAGATTCCAGCTAGAAAACTCTTAAGGAGAGTATGTAAAATTAGTGTAATACTTTTTGTGATGAATAGCAACAGATCCTTGTTCGTGTCAAGGTATTGGAGCTCAATTTTGTCTATATTTTGACCATTTCTTGGTTGTACTTTTTGATTATTATTTAGTTGAATTGCCATCACCCTATGTTTCAAGAATGATCTCAATAGACGAATAAAGTATAATTTCAGGGGACCTACCAAGAATGCGATTTGTTTGAATTCTCTTCTGAATTTGCAAAAATTCTGAATACAGAATTTCATTTTTTTTTTTTGTTCATATTCAAAAGGTCAGTTGACAAGATCAGAGAAGAACATGCCCGCATGAGACACAGGCGTTCCAGTACCTACCACATCCAAGATCTTCGCCATGGCTTCGTGCCCGGGTCAGGAGTTGGTAATCGTGAGGGTAAGGTATTTCCATCTTTGCTTTGAAGATGCAATCGGTTATGAATCCATTTGTGCATCAACTACATTTCCATGTGTGCCTCAATTTCACTTTAAATAATTTTTTTTTTCATTCTTACAAAGGAACTTATATTTGATAATGTTTCTGAACACGTTGAAAAGTTACTGTTCGTTTGCACACACACAAAAAAATCTTGTGAGAGATGCACAAAAGGATTGTACAGGTGCAGTTGTGCCTTTGGTAATCAAGTTCTGATGGCACCATTTTTCTGAGCAATCCCAATATTAATTTTAGTCTCTAAGATAGTTTCAGGTAGACCTACATTTAAATGGTAGCTTGTTTTTTCATTAATGAAATAAAATTTAACCTTATAGCAAAACATAACGTATATATATATCTAAAAGCAATCCTGTCCAGAAATAGTGCAAATACTGTATGTTGTGCAAGTGTTTGAAACTTTACCCTACCTGGAAAGCCAGTTTCATCACTTTAATTAAGCCAAAGCCCAACCCTAAAACATAAACTCTACACTCCTAAGTTTAAGCCTAAGCCTATAAACCTTTAACTCAATTTCAGGAATAAGAACAGGCATGTTTATTGAGTCTGTACCACCTGATAAGCCAGATTGGGGTTCCATTTTGTGCAGTCAGCAGAAAAAAGGTCATTTGTTCAAACAGTCACGTTACATTTTACATTCACTGAGATGAGCAGCTGTGATATGACAACATTGTATTCATGTAATCCTCAGCAAAGGCTCTTGCCAGTACATCCACCTGATAACAAGCCCGGTATTTCGGAATCTATCAATAGAAAAAGCTTTTTAGTGCATGTGATACAAACTAATGAAATGTATACTTTCCCTGGTAGTGATTCACAGAACATTCTGGTCTTGTTGTCTATGCAAGTTCATTCTTTGTCTGAACATGAATTCCATGAATTGTTACTTCAGGCATGCTTGAAGAATGCATAATGTTGCTTTAAAAATGAACAAAGTGCCTATCCAATGGGAGAAACAAGAATGTTATTGTGCAAATGAGCTAACTCCAAACTGGCCTGTACTGGTCCCCAGGTCGTGCTCTCAAGTTTGATATTATATTTTTTTTTTAGCCTTTTCAATCAGCGGATTCGAGATTGTTGGAGAATTCCTATCTGTAGCTGGGGACATGACCTCTTTTGCCATCGGCCAGAAGACTTTTCTCGTCTACAACGTCAAGGCACAGGACACGGATTACGTGGCCATCGTTCAGTTTGTAACTACACCTAACATCTCGATGATACCGGTTCACGTTCAGCAGAGTAAGAACTGTAATAACATTTAAAATGATCTTAATGTTAAGATCAATTTACAATTGTTGTTTGCTATTGATTTCCTTGTTGAGATTTATCCAGTATTTATCCATGTTAAATTATTATCAAGATTTGTAAAAAAAAAAAAACCCAACCCTTTGTCATATTTAAGTTTGTATGAAAAAGTCTCCAAGATCTAAATTTTCATTCGGAAGTTTGAACATTATCGAAGGCACAGTATTTTATTTTTTTTAATATAACATCTAATAAAAATTGCATGCTTATGTACGGACAACATGAGTTTTAGTCATTGACTTAGGGGAGTGCATAACTGCTGTGCTGTCATGAATTTTCTCAGTTGTGCAATCAATTTGGTTGATATTGACAAAATTTCCTCTCTAAGGATGATCATTGTTATTTAAAGTATCATGGTAGACAAATCATTTTCCCAACCATCATTTTGCAGTCCATGCACAAAGCATGGCCGCGTTCACCCAGGGGTATTCTTTGGCGGCTGCGGAGAAGAAGGTTATCCTTGTGTCTGAGGAGGAGACTGTCATTCTTGTGGCAAACACCGATGGAACAGCATTTGAGGTAGATTTGAACAATTTGATTCTCACAACTCTTCTTTAAAGGATTCTTAATTGTCCCCGCCGAACGAGTTCGAGCAGGGGACTATGAAACGGGCTCCGTACGTGTGTGTGTCCGTGTGTCCGTCCGTCCGTCCGTCCGTCCGTCCGTCTGTCCGTGTGTCCGTCCGTGTGTCCGTGTGTGCGTCCGTGTGTGATCAAAATGTTCAAAATGCTACTCCTTCGCCATTTCTAACCCGATTTTGATTCTGTTTGCTTTATATGATAGCACTACATGGGAGCTGTGAAACTTCTATACAAAATTTCAGTTGTGACCTTTGACCTTGACCTTTGACCTATATTGTACATTTTGCTTCAAAATGCTACTCCTTCGCCATTTCTAACCCGATTTTGATTCCGTTTGCTTTATATGATGGCACTAGGTGAGGGCTTCAAAACTTCTACACAGAATTTTGACCTTTGACTTCTTTGACCTTTGACCTTGATTTTTGACCTATATTATACATTGCCTACAAAATGCTACTCCTTCGCCATTTGTAACCCGATTACAATTCCGTTTGCTTTAAGTGATGGCACTAGGTGAGGGCTTCAAAACTCCTACACAGAATTTTGACCTTTGACTTCTTTGACCTTTGACCTTGATTTTTGACCTGTATTGTACATTTTCCTACCAAATGCTACTCCTTCGCCATTTCTAACCCGATTTCGATTCCGTTTGCTTTATGTGATGGCACTAGGTGAGGGCTTCAAAACTTCTACACAGAATTTTGACCTTTGACTTCTTTGACCTTTGACCTTGATTTTTTGTACCTATATTGTACATTGGCTACAAAATGCTACTTCCGGCGGGGACATATATTACGCACCGCGTAATTTCTACTTTTCCTTGTTGACATCTCGATTGGGCAGTGTTCATGTTATACATGTTTGCCTTGGTGCTGCATTTATGCCTTTCAAGCAAGCAGCCTGCATTCAGTTATTGTGTGTATCCCTTCAGATCACTGCACATCAAATGACTCACATGGCTGACGACCCCCCCCCCCCCCCCTCCCGTTCTTATGCAATATCCCAGAGTCCCCGTTTTACCTGTGTGGATGCTATTGCACCGTCAAGCTGTCTGACACAAATGACCAGTTAATATGCTGTTATGTCCTCACTGGTGTAGAGCTTTCTGATTGGCTAAAGGATATCATCAACCTATGGTATTAATCAGAAAAGTAAGAAATATGTAAATTGGTTGGACTTTTAGATTAAGGTTACACAAAAAAGCATTGATCTGTAACTGAAAGATGTGAGCTGTGTTCACATCTATAGTAGATATCAGGATCATATTTTCTGTTTGAAGTGGAGCAATGTATGATTTTATCCTAAGAATACTGTTGATCACAGATTGTGACTTCTTAATTGTTTTCAGACCCTAGAGGAAAAATGCCCCTACTTCAGAGTAAAGGGATAACTGAATTCCCCGTCCTGAAGATTTTGCTTGAAGTAATGTTGGTATTAACAGACTGATCTTAGTCAAGGTGTATGCACACGATGCCCAATGCGAAAGCAGGAACAGCTCATTTTGGGCACACAGTTGAAATAAAATGAGTGGAGTGTGACCATCTCTTCCTAATTATATTTGCATTTATTCATCTAATTTGACACGCATGGACCTGTTCACGATGTCATCTGCATTCATTTTGTTTTTTTGGTCTCATCTTTGGCTTGAACAGCAAACAATCATCACAGTTCATCCCACAGACGTCACCAATGTGGAGTATTTTTCGATCGGCCTGGACTCATACTTGGTGTTTTCTAGGGATGCCGGGGACCCAATCGGGGAAAAGTCTCCAATCTACCTCTGGAGTGCTACAGGTTGGTGTCAAAGGTCATATGAAAGCAAAGTGATTGTTGAGTTATCTGTTGTTTATCTGTTCTTTATTTGTTGTATGTGAATGAAATACAAGATGATGAAGCTTTAACGCGGCATATATGGGGAAAAAAAAAACGCTGACACACACCAATTACCAAAGCTTTTAAATCATCATTCTTTAATTGTTCAAACACTAAGGTATTTATCTAAAGGAGAATAATTTCCAGGATTACATTATACCTGAACTGAGGGATTGCAGCTACATAAATATAACACATCAGCAAAGTTTTGAGTAAAATCGGACAAGACTTTCAAAATATATGAATTTTCACAGTTTTAGTGCAGCCATTGCTGGATGAGAAGACTACCACAGCTCACGACAATACATATGGACAAGGATATAAAGAAAATCTGAAGAAAATTCAGAATGTTTTCTTTTTTTTTTTCTAACATACAGAACACTTGCCTTTTCAGAGGTGGGAGAATTATGATATTATCCTTAAAGGTCCTGTTTACCTTTGGGAGCATTGATTTAACCCTAAAAAGACTGGGCTATTTTGGTAGCTCGAAAGACTGGGGGGGGGGGGCCTAAAGGGCCCCCCCTTAAGATCTCGGCCGTGGATCGCGCGATCGCCGTTGAAATTTGCACAATGGTAGTGTGCGATATAATCTACAAGATCGTATATTTAAATTTTCCAAAATAGTCTTCTTTTATTTTATTTTGATTAATTATGCTAATTTATGCGAGAAATCAGACCTTTTTTTATCTAAATCAGTAAATAAAGCTCCAAAAGTGCTCATTTTTGGTCTAGATATTCTGTGTAGCATTCTTAGCAAATGTACTTGAAAAAAAATTCGGTATCAAAATTAATTTCTTATTTATTTTATTGTTTTATGAATTTCTTATGTATTTCTTTGTTTTTTCGACCTTTTGTTTTTGTTGTTTTTTTCAGCAAAATTTGTGGCAGACCCTTTTTGAAGCATAATACCACTAAAACAAATTGATTTTAGCCATTGAGAGTAAAAATAAGCATATTTATATGAACCATGTGATAAACTCAATTTGTATTGACTTTGTACACAAAATCGCATTTTTGAGCCATTTTCGGTCTCACATGCATGTACAAAAAAGTTATGTAACTTCAGAACCGTACCCCCGGGGGTCACAAATTTGGTGTCAAAATGTGCGGGAAACTCGAAAGAAAAAAGTCACAGAGCATCGCGGCGAGAGTATTGCGTGTTGCTGAGTAATCGCGCAAAATGTCGAGGGGGGGGGCCTTTTAGGCCCCCCCCCCCAGTCTTTTTAGGGTTAAAAATTGTTCAAGATATCACATTTGATGCATATGTGTAGGTCTGTTAAATCACAAAACATCCTATCATATGAAAGTTTTACAATAAAGCATGAAATATAAGGAGATATCAATGTTTTCCTCAATAAACCATAACTGCAGACAGGTTTAGTCTGAGAACATTTTTACTGTAATTACATGTTGTATGGTTCATATTTTGCATATGTTACAATACTTACAACGATTATACGTATTCAAATTTTTACAGTTGTTGTTTTTATCCGTAACTCACATGTTAGAACTATTTAAAGTACTAGTGCTGGGTTTTTGTTTCATCTGCACATGATAAATTATGCCTTTAAGATATGTCAGGAACAAGTTCAGGGAATGTTTACTTGCTGAAAAAAATGAATTTGTACTTCTTTGTTTGGCAGGTAAAAAGTTCAACCTACGGCAGAGGGTGCAGACATATGGTGCTCAGAAAGTCCAAACCTTTGAGATCACTGGACGCTACTATATCCTGATGGTCAACAAGAATAATGCCTCCACCATCTGGCAGTACAATACTAGACAGGCCCAGTTTGTGACCTTTCAGAGGTCAGTTATTCTTGTGCTAAATTGCATACTTTACGCTCTGCGTGCCTCGTTTGCACGCTGGACTCGGTCAATGGCATGCCAATTAAGTTGCATATTCTGCTCAATTGCACAACCCCGCCCAAACCGATCAATAAATTGCCAAATGACACAGTGCAATGAAAGCATTTATCACAATTCTATTCCTGTCACACGTACATGTTGTAGCTTGCATTTTATGTAGTGATTAGCTATGAAGCAGTGTTCCCAACTGGGTTTGCGAGTAAAGTCTAAGTCTTTGTCACTGTTTTAGTGTAAACATCATGCCGCTATAGTAATGTAGCTACAACTGGACAGGTTTGTCATGCAATTTATGTCATGGCAAAGGTTGGCATTTTTCTAGAACATTGCTCACTACATGTCCAGGGGTAACAAAAATCTGTAAAAGTTACATAGATTAAAAAAAAAGAAGAATAATATTTTCCCAAGGCATAGTTGAGTTAGTGTCTCAGAATAATGTAGCACACAGGGGGTTTACACCATGACACATAAAGAATTAATTTGTACCACTAGTACAGTATATGTGACACTAAACAGGAAACATGCATCAGATGTGGTAATTAGATATTTCCTATATTTCCCCCAAGGCTTATGCCAGATGGTGCCGTTGATGCGGTCTTCTTCAGCCAAGGTTATGAGAGTTTTTTGGTCTTCACCAGAGCAGACAGACAGTCCTCTACTCTCTTCCACTGGGATGGTATGTGAATGTTTAACCCATTAACCCTTTTGAGGACGAGTCCCGAGTAGTACTCAGGCAGGTGTCTATGGGAAATGCGTGTTGTAGCAAAATCAAATAGTCCTCAACGGGTTAAAGATGAGTCCCGAGTATACTCAGGCAGGTGTCTATAGAAAATGTGTGTTGTATCAACATCAGTCAGTCCTCAACGGGTTAAGAATTGGGTATTTGTGAGAGAAAATTTTGTCATATTTTTTTTCCCTCCAAATTCAACCATTAGGCCCATTTCATAAAAATGATTGCATTTATCAGAAACTAATTGGTACATCAACTCCGTTACATAGTGTTGGACAGCAATTTATCCGTGTGAGATTAATAAAGAAAAAAAAAATTGCTGTAACCATGAAAACAACTTTACAGATAGATGACAGTAATTTGCTGGATGCAAGAACTGAATTTGGTTAGTGATGACTATTAAAAGAAATTGGGGGCATTCAGCTCTCAGCCAGTCAAACAATATTGCACAGATATATTCACATGCACAGCAAATTGTACATAGGCCCGAATTCTCCAAGGTGGAATAACTTTATTACACCGCTTATTCCGCCGATTTATTACGGCTCTTATGCAAATCAGGCCCTCGTGACGTAAAATGATGCGATTTATTCCGTGGAATAGTTATTCCAGCTTTGAGAATTTGGGCCATAGTGTATTGAAACCACCCACCACTAAACATTCCACGAGACAACTTAGAAACCTTCTAGAAATATGTAATAGTCAAATCTGTCTAAAGCGGCCACGAAAAGAAGACGAAGTAGTGGCCATTATAAACTGGTGACCACTATGGACAGGGTCTTTAATGTGGCTTTTATCTGGGAGGAATTTTTTTTTTAGTGGCTGCATAAGGCAGGTGGCCTCTAAGGCACGTTTGACTGTATACCCTCTTAATATGTGGGTAGATGTTGAACCAGGAACACTTCTCCCCATTTCTCCCACGTCAGGATTCCACTTCCATGAATCGCAGACGCTGCCCACGCCAAACGCGATCTCATGGTCCCTGGCGGTTGAGCCGAACACCTGCCAAGACGTGCCCTTGGTGGTACTCTCCTCCCGTCTCCCATGGCAACAGTCGATAAGCGTCTTTTCGGTAGAAAACGCCGAGCTCGTCGGGGGCTACATGTCAGGTGGGGAATGTTGCAGATACTTAAAGTGGAGTTGCAAATACTAGAGAGCTGTTATAATTTTTGTAATCATGAATGAATGAATGAATGAATGAATGAATGAATGAATGAATGAATGAATGAATGAATGAATGAATGCATGAATGAGTGAGTGAGTGAGTGAATGAATGAATGAGTGAATGGACGAATGAGTGAATGAATGAATGAATGAGTGAATGGACGAATGAGTGAATGAATGAATGAATGAATGAGTGAGTGAATGAATGAATGAATGAGTGAGTGAATGAATACATGTAAGTGAATAGACGAATGAGTGAATGAATGAATGAATCAATCAATCAATCAATCAATCAATCAATCAATCAATCAATCAATCAATCAATCAATCAATCAATCAATCAATCAATCAATCAATCAATCAATCAATCAATCAATCAATCAATCAATCAATCAATCAATCAATCAATCAATCAATCAATCAATCAATCAATCAATCAATCAATCAATCAATCAATCAATCAATCAATCAATCAATCAATCAATCAATCAATCAATCATAATTCAGTGTGGTATTGCAACCTGCCAAGAAAAAAGAAAGAAAAAGAAGATGCTGATTCACATGACTTTTTGTGCATTGTGCTTTGTGTAATGCAGAGACCTCACGCTCGAATACAACAAGATGATGGTTTATTCCTTGATTTCAAGCATTTCTGGGTACTGTAGGGCCGGCGGAGCATTTTCAAAAGGGGGGGGGGGGCCCACTTCCGAGTTTCATGAGCTAACAAGCAAAAAAAAAGGTCCTCAGCTCATCTCTCCCTTTCCATTTCTGGGTTTCTTCAGCTGACAAGCAAAAAAAAAAAAAAGAAAGGGTCTTCAGCCAAAAAACATAACCTTACCGTGCTCACAAGATCTCTATCTATTGTTTTCGGTAATTGAATCCAGAGCTATGTTATCTTTTTGTGTATTTTTTTTTAAGTCAAATGAGCTTATTTTGCTTAGTTGTGAGTTGTTCTGATCTCCATACTGCCCAGGAATGGTTCTTTGATAATGTCATTCATCATCTATCATTTATTGACTGTACATTACCCTTGTGAAGAACTCCACCAAAGGTGGTATAAAGGTCTTGAAGTTGGCAGGAAGCTAACAATGGTACCGCTCATCCTATTCCCACCCCACCATTCCAGCTCTCAGCATCATGATGTGATCTTTTTAAAATGAGTTTCAAATCTTTTAACTCTTTATGTGCCATGTTCGCACGTCCGACTGTAAAGTCGACGGCTGAGATGCCAGCTTCACATAATTGCTCAAACCCACAAACCTGCCCAAACTGATCGATAAATCACCAAATGGCCCAGTCCAGTGAAAGCTTTTCTTGTGCTTCGGTTCGTTTCACGTAAATGAACATCTTGCATTTTATGTGGTGATTTACTATCAAGTGGTGTTCCCTAATAGATTTGATTGTAAATTCGAAGTTTCTGTCACTGCTTTATGTGCAAAAGTCATGCCTTTACAGTGAATGTAGCTACTGGTCACTTCAAAGAAAAACAATCATCAATTTGTCTCACAATCTTCATCAAAGCAAAGCTAGGCATTTTCTCTACAACATTGCTCACTACATGTCAAGCTCAACAGAAATCTATAGAATTAAGTTTTATAGACTTGAAAAACAGAATGTTTTCTCAAAGCATGACTACGTTGTTTTCTCAGAATACTAGTAATGTGGCACACAGAGGGTTTCCACCATGGTGCATAAAGAGTTAATTATTTTATCTGCATGCAGGATTAGACCATGCCCGGTATGCAGGTCTGAATGCGAGGTTGACTGGAGCTACAAGAACCTTTCCTTTCTCCGACTGGGCGGGGCAGATGTACATGGTGATCCAGATGGAAGGTGGTCCCCCGCCCGATGGGAGGCCACGAACGTTGCTTTTGGAACTTGATCAGGAAATCCAGCCGGTCCCTAGTCCCTATGGCCAGCAGGTTCAGACCGCCTTCCAAGCTGCCTTCGAAGTGGTTGAGGTATGCCCTCTTGTGTCATTGTACTGTCAGGAAGAAGGAAAGATCTGGGTCCTGTTTCTTAAAACTTGTTGTCAGTAACAACTGCCACATGTGTGTGACAAATTTGCTCTTAACCAATTAGATGCAAGGATTTCAGTAGCTTATAACAACTATGACAACTTGTCGCTGATAACAAGTTTTATGAAACGGGGCCCTGGTAAAGATATTTTCTTTTTTTTTCCCCCTAATGAACTGTACCAAACCTGCTCATGGCATTAGCCACCTGTCTGTGATAACACTTGTGTGCATGCACATATATACAACTATATATATATATATTTTTTTTTTTTTTTGGGGGGGGGGGGGGGGAGGGGGGTTCACTAAGAATTTATGTTGATCTTAAAATTAAGATAAACTAGAGTAGCACTCTGAGAGCGCAGACCTCCGCCAAGCATGCTGCCCATTCCCACCCGCACTGATCTTGCTCTTCCATAGAGATCAGTGATTTCCACCCATACGTACTGCATTGTGTGCTGAAAGCCGCCCGATTTCCCAATATAGAAGCCTTTGTTACGTCATAAACCTCAGCTGCACGGTGCCCCTCGCCTTAGCAGAAGCTAGAGCACGCACTTTAGTGCGCGCATGCAAACCTCAAATACGCGCAGCCTTAACTCGCAAGTTCATTGACCGTACCTGCCAAAATATAAAAAATCCTTCATAAATTCCCCCAAAATTATCTGATCTCTACCAAATGTTAATCGTTTGTTACTTGTGTCATTCTCAACCTTTCCTGCAAGTCTCATCCCAATCCGTTAACTACTTTTTGAGTTATTTTGCACACGGACAAACGAACGAACGAACTAACTAACTAACAAACAAACCAACGGTAACGAAAACATAACCTCCCCCCTTGGCGGAGGTAACTAGAAATTATGGTATGCCAGGGCTGCACACTGGCGCCGGTCCGACGGTCAAAGACCGGTAAAAGTCACTGTCGGACCGGTAACTTTTCAGGAAATCCACAAGTTACCGGTCCGACATGACCAGTAAAAAAAAAAAAGCATTGGTGGGGTCAGTAGAAAGAAAAAGAGCAGCCCCGATCAGGGAGAAACAGAATGCAAGATATCGCACTGTTCAACAAGTTTTACGCAAGTTTTCGTTTATGTCTACCGGTGCACTTTGTACAGTAAACATACATTAGTTTTGAGCACTAGCAGTCGACCAGTTATTCGCCCTCGCTTGCGCATTGGCGCTGCTCACGCACTGCCATGCAATGCAATACATGCAGAGCATGTACAGTGTAACTGCTTTTCGTTTGCTTGCGATAGGCGGTCATGCCAGACAAGAAGCATTGATAGAAGCGCACGCATTTCTGGGTCATTTTACTCATGATTTTTTTAACGCAAGATCGATCCGATCCCGGCTTCGCAGCAGCGTGGCAGTTATGTTAGAACTAATTTACTTGTGTCGATTTTTAGAAAAAGTAAAAACACATTCGATATTCAGCGATATAGTAAATGGATCTGATTGCGTTCATTTTCATTTTACACAGTCATTTCACAAATGAATATTTTCATTCGCTCAGAATGGTATCATAATGGAGATAGGCGCAAAAAGGATCACGAAATCGGCTCTTCCGTGTACTTTTTAAGAACGCATGCACAAAATGTGAAGAGATAATACTAGGGAGGAAAAAAAAAATCGTGAAATCATGGCAATCCCGCTTACATATTTGAGGTAGAAATCGTCCCAAAAAGGATCATGAATTCGACCGGCCGCGTCGTATCTTTCAAAAGCTTATGTACGAAATGCGAAGAGATTATAGAGGAGAAAAAAAATGTGGTAGAAGGACACATTTTGGTGAGTGCATCATAAAAGATTGCAGCCGAATAACAATTCATGAAATCAACGCAATCCCGTTGAAATTTGAGGAAATAATAGGCGCAAAAAGGATCTTGAATTCAGTCCTGCATGCCGTGTTGGTTATCAAAAACGCATGCACAAATGCGACGAGATTATCGGGAGAAAAATAAAAAACACATTTTACCCTTCTGGTGCGTGCATCATAAAAAATTACATCTGAAGTAATTCATGAAATCGCCACAATCCCACTGATATTTGAGGTAGAAATAGGCGGCGCAAAAAGGATCGTGAATTCGGCCGTGTCGTATACCTGTTAAGAACGCATGTACGAAATGGGAAAAGATTAGCGGGAGAAAATAAAGGACACATTTTCACCCCTTTTGGCGCTTGCATCATATAGATTACAGCCGAAAAGTAATTCATGAAAATTTCGCAATCCCGTTGGAATTTGAGTAAACAATAATAGGCGCAAAAAGAATATCGAATTCGGCCCTGCATGCAATGTATAATTTTGAAAACGCATGCACAAATGCGAAGAAATTATCGGGAGAAAAATAAAGAACGCATTTTCAACCCTTCTGGTGAATGTATCACTAAAGATTTCAGCCGAAATAATTAATGACATATCGCAATCCCGCTGATATTTGATGTAGAAATAGGCGCTGAAAGGATCGTGAATTCGGCCGTGACGTATAGGCATGTACGCAATGCGAAGTGATTATTGGGTGAAATATACAGGACACATTTTCAAACCCTTTTGGCCCGTGCATCATGAAGATTAGAGCCGAATAATGATTCATAAAATCATCGCAATCCCGTTGAAGTTTGAGGAAACGATAGGCGCAAAAGAATCATGATTTTTGGCCGTGTCGTGTATCTTTTAAGAACGCATTTATGAAATGCAAAGAGTTTATCGGGGAAAAATTAAGGACACATTTTCAACCTCTTTTGGCGCGTGTATCATAAAAGATTGCATCCGAAGTCATACATGAAATCATCGCAATCCCGCTGATATTTGAGGTAGAAATAGACGCAAAAAGGATCGTGCAATTCGGCCGTGTCGTATACCTTTCAAGAACGCATGTATGGAATGCGAAGAGATTATGGGGAAAAAAATAAAGAATGCATTTTCAACCATTCTAGCTGGTGCGTGCATCACAAAAGATTACATCTGAAGTAATTCATGAAATTGCCACAATTCGGCTGATATTTAATGTAGAAATAGGCGATAAAAGGATCGTGAATTCAGCCGTGTCGTATACACATGTACGAAATGCGAAGAGATTATTGGGAGAAAAATACAGGACACATTTGCAACCCCTTTTGGCCCGTGCATCATAAAGATTACAGCCGAATAATAATTTATGAAATCATCGCAATCCCGTTGAAGTTTGAGGAAACAATAGGCCCAAAAAGAATCATGATTTTTGGCCGTGTCGTATATCTTTTAAGCATGCATTTACGAAATGCGAAGAGTTTATCCGTAAATGCGAAGAGTTTATCCGGGAAAAATAAGGACACATTTTCAACCCATTTTGGTGCATTATCATAAAAGATTACAGCCGAAGTTATTCATAAAATCATCGCAATCCCGCTGATATTTTAGGTAGAAATAGGCACAAAAAGGATCGTGAATTCGGCCGTGTTGTATACCTTTCAAGAACGCATGTACGGAATGCGAAGAGATTATGGGGAGAAAAATAAAGAACGCATTTTCAACCATTCTCGCCGGTGCGTGCATCACAAAAAGTTACATCCGAAGTAATTCATGAAATCGCCACAATTCCGCTGATATTTGAGGTAGAAATAGGCGCAAAAAGTATCATGAATTCGGCCATGTGGTGCATCTTTTTTTAAGAACGCACTTACGAAATTCGAAGAGTTTATCGGGAAAGATAAAGGACACATTTTCAACCTCTTTTGGCACTTGCATCTGAAAATATTACAGCCGAAGTAATTTATGAAATCGTCACAATCCCGCTAATATTTGAGGTGGAAATGGGCGCAAAAAGGATTGCGAATTCGGCCCTGCATGTCGTGTACCTTTCAAGAACGCATGCACAATGCGAATAGATTATCGGGAGAAAAATAAAGAACCCCTTGTAGCGCGTGCATCAGAAAATATCACAGCTGAAATAATTCATTAAATCGTCGCAATCCAACTGACCACCAAGAGCAAGTTACGCAGCAAGTTCGTGCGCCGATGTTTAGAAAAAGTCACAAACGCATTTGATACAATCTGATTTTGTTCATTATCATTTTACACTGTAATTCACAAACAAACATTCTATTTTTTCCTATCTTTTTTTTTTTTTTCTTGTGCAATAGATAATGCAAGTTTAAAAAAAGAATATTAATCTGTAAAATGTACATGGGTAAGGGGGTACGTCCATAAAAAACAAGAAAATAAGTTTGCAAGTCATTTAATGTTTTTTTAGGTTGTCGTTGTTGACCGGTAAATTTTCTGTTCGGACCGGTAAAAAATGGTAAAACGGGGCATTTACCGGTCCTACAGAGACAGGTTGGACCGGCAGAAAAAATGGGTTAGTGTGCAGCCCTGGGTATGCTGTGTGTGTCTTTGTTGATACTCTGAGCTGCAAGTGCAAAAACAAGTTTAGGAACCTCTGTCATGCAATAAATGCATTAATATACATGTCAATGTACAAAATATAGCAAGTGCAGATGAATTTTCATCTAAATTTTGATTGCCATATGAGGTCGGTTCTGAAAATAATTAGTAAGTCGCACAGGGAAACCAATGGTATACCATAATCTTAAGTTAATCTTAACCCATTGAGGACGAGTCCCAAGTATACTCGGGCAAGTATCTATATGAGAAATGCGTGTTGTTGGAAAATCAGTCCTTCCTCGACGGCTTAAGTTTGAGATTGTTTGAAATTCTTTATGAACCACCCCACTGGTATGTCTTGAATTGAATATGGTAAATCTGGAAATATTAGTGTGCATGAAACTTTTGCGAGTTTCGTGGGGAGGCTTTATTCGTGAAAGAGAAATGCAAGCAAATATTCTTCTCTACTGCTCCTACTCAATATGCTGGAAGTAGTACTTATGTAGTAAAATGTGCTTGTAATATTTTCATGGTCATCAATTTATGAAAATTTCATGCCATGGAGAAAAAAAGGGCTGTTTGCTCCACTTTGCCAAAGTTTCTAGCTTTACTTCATTCCGTTATCACGGACAGAAACGTCTTGAAGAGTACGAAAAGAAAGTTGTGGATGCGACCGATGAATTAAGGGACGCTATTTCCCTGAAGGACGGGAAGCTGGAGATAGAGGGCGGCATCACCTTCAACGGCAGTATCATCTTTAACGGCACAGTAGAGGTGGAGCGGGTGGATGCAGATGGTAAGACCATATACATGGAATGTACAGTTTTTAATTTTTTATTCTTTTTAGCTCATCTGGGCCCCATTTCATAAGACTTGTTATTAGTGACAAGTTGTCTTAGTTGTTATAAGCTGCTGAAATCCTTGCATCTGATTGGTTAAGTGCTAATTTGCCACAGAAATGTGGCATTTGTCACTGATAACAAGTTTTATGAAATGGGACCCTGGTCCCAGAAAACTCATATCTTTCATATGCTGCTGTATGTTTCTCAGTATCATTTTTGCTATTCAGTGGTAGTGTTCCATATTAATTAAGGTCAAAGGGAGAAAAAAAAAATCACTTGTGGCTTTTATGTGCATATGCGAATGTCTCTTTGAGTCACACAATTTTCAAGACCCTCGTAATTTTTAAATGTACCTGATTGTTAAATTGGCAACAAAGTTTAGAGAGTAAGGTCTCTGTTTTTCTCTCTTTATTGGCGCAAGTCTTGTGTGGATTTCTCCCAGCATTTTGTACAGAATGAGTTGAGCTAACCAGGCCCTCCTGTCAGTGATGCAGTGAAATGTAGCGGAGGTGCCAATTTGATGACAGGATGATGGTAATATCTGCAACAAAATTCAATTTGTATGGAGATAGACACCTACCCCAAGATTAAGTGATGAGTAGCTGTACTCATTAATTGAAAATAAGGTTGTTGCATTATTTGTGGATTCTTCTTGCCCTTAGTCTCTGACTTCTTGAGGCTGATTTAGGTTCCGCTCCAATGAGTCAAATTCTTACCTTAAAAAAAAAAAAGAATTCTTTATAGATTTTAGCTGTCTTCAATGTCTTGAATGGGCAGGGATGTACAAAATATTCTTCTTTTCCGTTGTTTTTGTTTTGCAGATGTCATTGCTGATAATTCAGTTGGTGAGTATCATCAATTTTTTAGATTTTTTTTTCATTAAATAGGGTTTACAAGCATTATGTATTTGTGTAATTGCTTCTATGTGTCAGTACTTTGTGATTTTGCTTTTCAATTTTGTTACAAAATTTTGATATACAATAAGCAAATTGAAAACTGAAGTAGCACAGTGTCTCATCAAGGTTAGTAGTACCCTTAAAGGGTATGTACAGTTCTGGTTGAGGTGAGGATTTAGCTTTTAACGTTTTGCGAGATATTCAGAAACCACTCTATGAGATGTCAAAGAGCATGCAATTCTAAGGGGTATCAAAAGTTTATTTGGTGAAAATCGAATTTGAAATGTCTGAGATATAGAAAAACAAGGTGAAACAAAGAGATCCTAATAAAAGGCGTGGCCTGTCGCCTTTTATTATTATCATTTTTTTTGGATATCTCAGCCATTTGAAAACCAATTTTCATCAAATAAATGTTGAATCCTTCTTAAAATTACATGCTCTTTCATATTTCATAAGAGGTTTCTCATTATCTCACTTAGGAATGTTCAAAACATGAATCTTCACCTCAACCAGTACTGTACAGTCCCTTTAAAAACTATTTTTCACAGAAACCACATACACAGATTCACTAGTCAATTATTTACATCACAAACAGGAGGAAAAAATCAAAGACTCATTAGACTGCTTAGCTTGCGTTATGCATGAACATGTTTAAATACCCTTTGCACAATTTGATATAGTGCAGGTATACTAGATCCGGTCTAAAGATGCCCCCAAAATAAAATGATAGTTAGAATTTGTTTGAAAGGCATATCAGGATAAGCTTTCTGTAATGACAGTGGGCAGGGAATTTAATATTCTCTGGCCTACACTTTAAGTATGATATTGACTGTTGATATTCAATTTACATTTGACTATTATTAATCACATCACATTATTCAAGTTTTTGTGCTGCAATAAGTCTGTTTATCTTTTGATATCTCTTGTCAGTTGAAGTATGGTTTGAATAAATTCTCTAATATTTTAGTAAATGAAGTTATGGCAGGAAGGCAGAGAAGTTGGTAACTCACTGCATAAGATGACTGTCTTGTTTTTCACAGCACGTTCAATATCTCACACATGGCTCTACATTAATGGTAGCCCAGGGCCACTAGAAATTAGCTTCAGGACACCAAATCTATCTTTCAGTGGCCTGGCCCATTGGGCAACTAAGATACAAAATGGATTTTTATGTTTCTGTCTTACTTTGGGTCACTACAGTCCTTTTTTGCCCCCCCCCCCCAAAAAAAAGAAATAATATTTAACCCATTGAGGACGAGTCCCAAGTATACTCGGGCAAGTGTCTATGGGAAATGCATGTTGTAGAAAAATCAAACCGTCCTCAACGGGTTAAAAGATTTTAATGGCTCGAATGGGCCAGTAGATAAATAAAAAGTTAATGTCGAGACCTGCCGTATATAAGCCAGAACGTGGCAGATATTCTTGCACAATGGGACTTTGTATTGTATGTTTGTGAAAGATTGAGAAAAATTCTGCTTTTATTGAGTGAAAATGATGATTGTTTGATGGATATGCTTCTAATCCTTTCTTGCGACCTGCCACGACAGAGGACGGCCGCAAGCTCGGCGATGTTCTCGACGAACTGGAGCGGAAGGCGACAGAAAATCAGCGTGACGTGGCTGCTTTGAGGACACTCTTCGATGGTATGGAACTGACCCCTTCAACCCTCCGATAAGCAGTATATCTGAATGAACCACTCATTATCGTATACTAGCAAGTTCCCGGTAAAAATTTAAACAGCAAAAAAAATGTATAAAAGTAACAGGTCACTGTATGAGGGGTAAGGGGGAGTTTGTTTTGTGAATAGTGGAGTATGCATGCACTCTGCATGGGTTCTAGTAAGCAAGATACACAGCGTAATAAAAGAGTGTGGATATTGCCCAAACAAGCTGCTGCACCATTAGATGCTCACTGCAAAAAATAAATAAACAAACAAACAAACAAACACACAAACAAACAAACAAAAACAACAACAACAACAGAAGAAACTACTCAGATGCTTTGTTTTGACTTCATTTATGATAATGGAAAAAAAAATATGATGTGATTCAAATTTTAGTGTGAAAATACCACAGTTTTGCAAATTCTTTGAATACATGATTTTCTCACCACCATTCCACCAAATGTATGACCTGTATGTGTGGGGTTTTTTTTTGTTTCCTTTGTTTTATAAGAAATTTCAGAAACAATAATTAGATAGTTCACAGCTGTAAGAACTCTGATGAATGGTACTGTAAAAGTGGTTTCTTTCGCGTACAGAAACTTTCGCGGTTTCCATCGGTGCAGACTTTTTCGCGTGTGTTTAAATTCGCGGTCAGTAATGATAGCGTTGTACAAGCGACGAGTTCAAAACATGTTCGCGTGATGTTAAATTCGCGGTTCAACCTCAAAGCGTGAAAAGCGCGAAAATAAAACCACTGCGAAAGAAACCACTTTTACAGTAGATATTTCCATTAAAGCCATTAAAAGAGTACATCTATATTCATTTGCCAGTTATAGGCCTATGTAGTGAATACACAATGTAATTTCATGAATGAAATGTTGCATTCTACATTTTGCGCCTATATATTACATATTCTCAAATGCAGTTAATGAATGTAACGGCTCACTCGTCTATAAGACCATAGTACTCATATTAGTTCTCCCATCATATTCTGATGAAGGTAGCAACTTGCTAGTGAGAATGCTGAAAGATTGAAGGTTAATTTATCTATAAAAAAAGAGAATATTGATATTCCTTCAAAAGTTAAAGGTTTAATGTCCCCACACTAACCTATCCAAAAGTGAAAGTCTAAAAATGTTGAGAAATTCATTTCTATCGCAACTTGTTGCTGTAGTGTACAGTTGAACCTCTATTATCCGGCCTCCCTTTATCCGGATCTCTCTATTATCCGGACGCAATCTCGCCGTGATTTTTTTTTAAATAATTACGGGAAGAAAGGGGGATTCCCAACTCCTTGAGAACTCCTACCCAAACACACATGAATTGCATATTACTTCCAATATGATTAACATACATTGCATCAAATTTCCTTCCAAATTGCTTACCTTCAGACATTTCAACAACCCGAAACATCCCCAAATGTAACAATGAAAAGGTTGCAGTATACACATTACTACATGTGGTACTACAATGGGCTACATCAGTACATGTGTATGTATATGTACATGTATAAAGCATTGAGTCTCCCGTATCCGGCCAAATCCCTTATCCGGATGAGCCCCGGTCCCGACTTGTCCGGATACGAGAGGTTCAACTGTATAGTGTTGTTGAATTTGCCTATATCGTTGTCATTTTTATTGTGCTTGATTGCATCTGAACAGCAAGCAGGTTTTCTTATCTCTTTGTCTGTCAGATAACACACTATTCTTACCATTTCTTTGCTTGGTCTCTTGAAGGGTAATGTTGGACACATTAGTCATTAGAAAGCTTAGTCTTGAAAATCTAGAAGTATGGAAATCGAGGCATTGTCTTGGTCTATTTATCAATATCTTTTGTGGTTACAATTACACAAAATTTCTTTTACATGTATCTAAAATCCTTTAAATGATAGCTAAAATACGGTCCATTTGTTGCATGGTATACTTTCACGTTGAAGTTCAGTTTTTATTTTTGTCCATCTCAACATAATAATATTTATGCACAATGTACATGAAAGTAAAGATTATCAACATTAATAAGCAATAACAAAGGGGGGGGGGGGGAGATGCATTATACTTCAGATGGGAATTTAGAAGTAGGCATCATAGTGATAGATTAATCAGGGGATGGAGATGAGGGACCCAGTGAAAAGCAAATTAGCTTGTAGTACTTTTACTTTAAACTTTTTACGTTTTCTTGGCTCGCCTTGCCGTCTTCACAAGATCGCGTCTCACTGAGCGGAGCCGACACAATCACTGGCCACAAGATTTTCCGCAGCTTGACGGTAGTGGGCGAGCTTTCGGCCAACACGCTTTCGGCCAGCAGCGTCAACGGAGTTGATGTCGTTACCCTGGACAGTACAACACTAAAGTGAGGACTGAGATGCTACTTGAAAGAGAACTTACGATGAAGAGAGGAAAAGAGAGTAAGAGGGACATATGGTGTATATATATATATATATATATATATATATATATATATATAATATATATGTAGAGAGATATTTACAGAGAGATGGTAGATAGAGAGAAATAGAGAGAGAGAGAAAGAGATATGGTATGTATATATATATATATATATATATATAGAGAGAGAGAGAGCGTTAAAAGTATTATTTACAGAGATATATTTAGAGAAGAAGAGGAAGAGATGTAGAGACAGTAATTACCGCGATAAGGTCAGTGAACAAAGTTGGTGAAAAAAAGTGTGATTCACAACCTTGTTTGGGTTTATTTAAATGAAGAAAAATCAGACAAATCTACTGTAATGGTATAAGTTTCAGCAAAACTGAATATGAAATCAGAAAGTTATAAAGTTTTAGATTTCTCTGTGTGTGTGTGTTTTTTTTTTTTGTTGTTGTTGTTTTTGTTTCCAGCAGGCAAGACACTCAAAAAAGGGTGAAAACTCCGTAATAAATGATGTGTACACTGTTCCTATAATATTTCCCAGTTTCATTACATCATTTCTCTTCTCTTCCTCAACATTCTCTCCACGTAGGAACAATGTTCCTGGGCAAACGCTAGCCGGGAAGCTCACGTTTAACGATGACACGACAACAACCAATGTCGTCCTGCCCGAAGGAGTATTGGTCAACGGCTTCGACATGGGAGAAGCTGTCACGGAGACTGGAGCGCAGACTATAAGTGGTAACACTGTTTGCCCTTCAATTCCATTTCTTCAAGGGACTCATGAGCTCATACAGTATAAAATCTGTCATTGTATGTGAATATTGAATCGTATATCACTGAAAATAAGTCCTAGACCTGTACGTAGATTCATTTCTCTTAAATTGAGCAGCCGTTTCTATAGCTGTACTTTCTTGGCAAATTTGTAAAATGATTAGCATTTGTCTTAATTTTACCGATGGTATGAACTGAAACAATTTTAGCAACCATGCTTGGATTCACACCTGTTTCATGATACAAAAGTTTCCTTGTGCTGTCCTTTTCAGAACAGGACAATGCACCAAGTTTAGCATGGAAAGAGCTGCTTCAGGAATTTTCTTGTCAAGGTTCAACAAGGGAGATTTCTTTCACCACAGAAACTTTTGCTCTACACTTCCTAAACTATAAGATACAGTGGAGAGTTGCATGGTGTGTGATGTACATGTGACATAGGCCTATCAACCAATAAGTACACCTTTCAAAGAGCTTGAGAAAGGCAACACTATAACCCTCTCTGTTTTCCGCTTGCCTCACGTGTTGAACTGCTTCATTCGCTGATTTCCACAGTGACGTCTTGAAACTTATTGTTTGTGAATGGAGATTACACAACCCTGTCATCCCTATATTGTGTTACCGTGGCTTTCCTTTTAGACTGAGGCATATCGGTACACCTGGAAGAGTTTGCTAACTGTACAACTAGATCAAGAATGCCGACTTGCAGTCTTTGCAAGTTAAGCGATGCTTGTGCACATAAAGGGTTAAGATTTTCCTGTTTAAATGAGAAACATGCAGGGGCAAACTTCGCTGCTTTACTTTTCAATAGTTTCATTTCTGTGGCGCAAAATATAAGCTCACTTTTTCTTGTCTACAACACTTCATTGTAAATAGGTGCCAAGACCTTCAGCCAAGCTGTGACGATATCAAGTGATGCGGTTTTCCAAGCAGATGTTACCTTGGATACGGTGGATGTGTCAGAGGAGGTGGTCACTCTGTCAGGGACCCATCAGCTGGATCGTAAGTTTCGGCCCAAGCCCATTCACTTCTTGTTTCTGAAAGTTGCCATAGATAGATAGGCCGGTACATAATTATCTCATGTTATGTCATATTCCAAATATCTTCCAAATGCTCTTCCATCCTTTTTCTCAGTCGGTTACACACTTAACTCATTTTCAAAGTATATCATGTATGTAAAGCTGGCCTGATGTTACAAGTTGTGAATTCATGTTCAAACAAAGAATGAACTTGCCTAGGTAAACCAGGTGACCAGAGTAGCCCTTAAATGAAATCTTGGGAAAGCAGCTATTTCACTGTTTTACATTGAGTGCCTCAATAAATCAACTGAACTGAACGGAAGGCCAACTTCTGCAGCTAAAAACGGGCTATCAAGCCATCTTGTCAGACTGAAAATGAAACAAATAAGCAAAGCTCCAAAGAAACTTTTTTTTTTTCTATTGTCATTGCAAAATTTCAGGCTTTAATCAAGATATTGTTACTGTCAGGTGGATGTGCCGGCAACCACCATTTGATGACATAAATGGTACCCTGGGGTACCAGAAAAAAATCGGCCATTTTGTTGAATTATTTATTTTTTTTTTTGGGCTGTACCCTGGGTTACCAAAAAGTGGGAAATTAATTTTTTTGTGTGTGATTAATTCTTCAACATTCAATTATGGCCATTGTTCTTGTAAAAAAAACCCTCTTCATCCTGTAGTTTTCTCAATTAATCCCTTGTTAACGTTATGAGTAACTATTTTACAGTGTATCATTGATATTGTTTCATGCTGTTATGATACTTGTACACCCTGTATTATTATTTATATTGATTCCCCATGAAATAGCTATCTTGTGTACTGATGCTATCTATGTTCAACAGTCATAATAATTTCATGTATATTGGAGAAAAAACAATCCAATTGAATAATAAAAAAGAACATTAAATAATCAAATGTTATTGTCTTTTATGCTATCTATGTTCAACAGTCATAATAATTTCATGCATATTATCATTGGAGAAAAACAATCCAATTGAATAATAAAAATGAACATCAAAGTATCAAATGGTATTGTCTTTTATTTTCTGTCTTGGCAAGAGTGAGGAGAATAATTATCCAGGCTTCAGAAGGTACAAACAGTACATAAAATGCATTTTTTTTTTCAAAATAATATAACATAACTTGGCATGTTCATAGTGAAAATTGCACATTAATTTGATTGAATGTAATGCTAATCAATTTAATAAAGATGATAGGGGAGGAAATTAAGAAGAAAGTAATGAAGAGGGGAAAAGAAAGTGTACGCATGTCAGAGAGAGTGAATGATCATTGAGTGAAAAAATAAAGTAGGTCAATGGAGAGGTTTTTCACTTCTCATGTAAACAACATACACTACATGTACTTTTTAACGAATTTTAAGTACAGTAAGATGCATCTCCCTCTGAAGCTTGAGCTCGGCCTTCCGCTCCTGGGAAATGGTGGGGTCTTTGAGCTCAGTCTCGATTTTGTAGCAGCTGTTACAATTGTCGGTTGTTGCCCTTTTCAGCCTCAGCCGAGGCCGAAATGAGCGAACATACTCTCTCCAACGCACCAGGCTAAGGACTCTTTTTCCACTTGCCAACCTCTCCTCCTTGTACTCCTCATAGTACTGCTGCCACTCCTTGCCCAGACAACCCATGTACTCCAGTGGCCTGCGATGCTGGCACGGGTATCCGGGTTCAACATCCCATGTGTTGATTTGGTCACTAATGGCCTGCTTATCTTCTTCTGTGGCCGCATGCCAGGCGACTCTGCTTTGCTTCCTTCGCTCCTCCTCCTCAGGATCGTAGTTGGCGAGTCGGGCGACCCTATATCCGCCAACATGGAGTAGTGACACAACTTCGATCTGGGAGAGGGACTGAGCCAGCAGGGTCATAATAATGCCGTCTGCCTCCGCCTTATCCCCGGCGTCACTGGCCTTCTGAAACACCTCCAGAACATCGGCGGCCCCTTCCTTCCCCAACTTCCGAGTGGCGCGAAGCCTCGCGTTTTCCAGCCTCTCCTCTCTGGAAATTTTCCTTCTTTTCCGGCCCTTTCCTTTCAGTGCGGCATAGCCCCCATCACCTGCTGGCATTTTTGCAGCTTGATCCTAATTGCGAAAGGATATTTTGTTCGGCACAAAGTGCACAAAGCTTACAAAATTACGGGATCGAAACTACGTCTACGAGATCGTAACTTTGGCACAGCTAGCGGGCTATTATAATAGTGCGTGTAGTCAGTGCATGAAGCGCTATACTAAGTATCGCACCGTACCACGGGTCAGTACAGTGCGCATACGTAACGCAGTAACTCTGTGGTTGTACTCGAGTGAACGTGAGATGGCGCTACACAACGTGGTACCCCGGGTTACTACGATACCCCGGGGTAGCGCGTGGTGCATCATTTATAAGGACTACGTGAAAAATAATTTTGTCAGATATGCTTGCATGATTGTATTTTGGTGCCTTAAAAAAACCTAAATGCCTGTTATCACATTTATTAAGTGTCTCCATTTTTGTCCTCTTTCAAACTTTGTAAAAGGTCAGACATCATGTTTCTCTCAGTAGATCCCTGCATGTCAAATGTTGAATATGGAATTGAGGTCTGTGTGGAAAACATAACTCAAGTATGCAGATCTTCCCGTGATTATACTTTTCATTTCCTTCAGCTCTTCCACCTGTAATAGGCCACTTGCCAAAATGTCCGGTAGAAATTTGGTATATATCAAATACCCACTATAAATCTTCCTAAGCTTAAGAATGCAAATGTGACCCTGCATCACAAAATCAATAAAAAGTCACAGACATGGATTTTTAGTTTATAGCATATTCTGAAAAAGCAGACTTTAAGCTTTAAAATTATGTATAACCTCAAATTTATAATGCACTCGCCTAACCTATCTAAATATTGAAAAAAAACAACAACACACAAACTCAGGAAAAGTGTGAACTGAGAAAAGAGGCTCTGAAGCACAGGGTCTATTCAAGCACGCAATCTTTACCAAGCTGTGCTGGCTGTGCAATGAATGGGACAAAAAACAGGATGTAAACTACCGGAGTATTAACAATGAAGGGATTGTTAGATTAAGCTGAAATTAAGCATGCTTTATTAATACTTTTTGTCCATGATTAATACCTACTTTCAAAGCAGTAGCATCATCCTTCCTAAAGTTATTAGAGTTGAAAGTGAAGAGTGTGTACAGGGTTTACAAGAAATGAAAAGGGGACTCTAAAGACACACTTATATAATCACACTATTTAAAAAAAAGTGTTGAGACACAAAATCAGTGCGTGCGACATACTTTTTGTTCGTTTGTGATGCACGGTCACAAATGGTGTTTTCTGTTTCTTACCCATGTAATCTACTTTGATATTAACTTTTGAGAAGTTGTGGCCTCTGGATGAGATTAAAAAAAAAAAATATCAGTAAAAACAAATGTAAAAATCTGAAACAACCAACCATGTTATACCCATGCCCCTTTGTAAACATGTATACATGTACTCTCATAATTGTTTCATGTGCATCCATTTTATTCAATTCAATTCAATTCAATTCAATTCAATTCAATTCAATTCAATTCAATTCAATTCAATTCAATTCAATTCAATTCAATTCAATTCAATTCAATTCAATTCAATTCAATTCAATTCAATTCAATTCAGTTCAATTCAATTCAATTCAATTCAATTTGATTTAATTCAATTCATCTATTTCATTCTCATTTTTCTTCAAATAGAAAGCATCACATTCTCTGACGCTTTGACCATCAATGGGAACATTGTAACGACGAGCACAGTGGATGGTGTGGACGTTTCAGACTTGGATGCAGACACGGTACGAGAGGCTGGAGCCAAGACTGTTACAGGTAAAATTTGTGTGTCGTTAAATAGAGTATTAGAAATGTCATTTTTCATTTTCAATAATTAAGTATGGACCAATCGTTACTTATCAATTCCGAACTATTTTCAAAATTTTTTGATTAAACACATTAACTGTCAATCACTATATCCACCTCATTTTGGTTATGATTTTTTTTTCTGTATTTTCAACTCGTACAATTTGTTTTCAGTCATGAAGTGTATAGCCTATCTTTCAGACACTTGGCACTTTTTTTCTTGCAATTACAGCTATGTGCTGAGTGTTTTGACTTTCTGGTTGATGATTTGATTGGAATGCATAGTAGATGATTATGTATCATATAATTATTAGGAGGCAAACACTTCCTGATAGGTAATGTAGGATATTAGAGAAATAAATGTGATATAAATAGAGACATTGCATTAATCATTTATAAGCCAGTTCACAGTTCCAATCTGAGCATGTACAGTTAAAGGTCATTGCAGACCATCTCTTGAAATGAATTTGCAACTGAGGTATTCAAAACCTAGATAGGGCTTCATGATAACTGCATTATAAATGAACCAGGTACAGATTGGTATTTACAGGAGAATGTGCAGTCTTTTCAGCAACATTAACAAAAGTCATTCATGCAGCATTGATATATAAATTACCACTTCCTGCATGGCTAATTTCAACTGCTCTTCTTGAAGACTATTCCATGTATTGCAAAGTCTGTGGTTGGAGAGGTCATTGCAGACTACCATGTAGTGCTAACTGAACTGGCTTATATGTCCACTGAGCCATAAAATTGTATTTGAAGCTCTCCAATGGTTTGTCTCTTCCTCAACACTTAAATTTTGTGGGGACACAAGTCAGTGATACTGACCAGTACACACTTCCATTACCCATCATTGTATGAGCGGACCTGTTTGTTGATAGATTTTGGATTAGCTCTTTTGATTTCTAAGGAGATGCATCGGCAATGAGAATTTATTTAATTTGCAAGGAGGCACAACTGTATGTGTCGAACACTTTTGATAATAGTCAAGATGTGCTAATGAATATAGCTGTGGCCAGTAGAGGGAAGACTCTGATTATTCAAATTCATGAAATTCTTCCGTCAAGATGTTTTCATTGCAACTGATTGAGAAATTGCCCTACATCAACGTAAATAAGCATTGAATTGATCAGTGTTTTAGTAGTAGATAGCCATGATAAAATCATGGGCATGCATACTCAAGCAGGATTCGAACCTACGACCTCCTGATCTCCGGATAGGTGCCATCTCCACCAGACCACGGAGTTTCGCCCAACAGCAAGTGTAGTTGGTTCTAATCCTTATAGCATGCAGCGGGCACTGCGTAATTATTCAAATTCAACACTGATCAGTTCAGTCCTTATTTACGTCGATTCTCTAGCTCTTGTTGTGAGATGTAAAAGCTTTCCTCCTTTAGGACCAGTGACATTTTCCAGTCCTGTGACTGTGACTGGCGATGTTGCGATCAGCGGAACTGCAAACACGATCGATCTTGCAGATTTCGACAGCCGAGCAGTGCGACATAATGTGGATACAACTGTAAGTCACAAGTTACGATGATCAAAGTGTTGCTCAACATAAACCAAAATTCCAGAGTCCCTGAATAATTCCTCGCTATATAACTCTTCAAGTTCTCTAAAAATGTACCATATGTCTCAGAAAAAAAAAATCATAACTGGACCCTCTGCAGTGGTAACTTTAAATATAGTGAATCAATCCAAATACAATTTCAGGGTCTGAAACTATAACTTATAACCCATATCTTACTTAAAACCCCATCAGATTTGCTTCAGTGGTCAAAGAGAAATGAAGAGTTTTGTAGAGCATGTCAGGAATTCCTTCCCTCCAAAATCTGTCCAATGTGTTCACACATTATTCAATTCCAAGAGCATCCAAGTTCTAAATTTGGAAGAATCAGACCCATACGGACATGCTGTACAAAGATCCACATTTCTCTGTGGCCACTTAACCACATTAAATAGGATTTTCTGCAAAACATGGCTATTAAAGATGTTATGTTTCAAGACCCTGAAGTAGAAATCAGACAATTTAATCATATTGAAAGTTTTCAATGTGAAATTCTGTTTGGAATTTTTTTTGGGGACATACTGTAGAGGTTTTGTACCTACACCTTTGTATGAGAGTGTTCGGTGCCTGCTTGTGTAATATTTGACTGCATGACAGTCTGAGTTACGCGGCAAGTATGAGCACCAAACAGCAAGCTACTTGTTGAGTTTTTGCTGGTATTAGAAATGTGTTTTGCAAATACTTAGTGTATATCAGAGTTAATAACAAAACTCTAGATTTGATTAATAGTAAGCAATCTTTGTGAATTTTATGAGAAGACTCACAGTATTGTGAAAATAAAAACACTGCAAAAATGGCTTGTGCAACATACCTTTTTCAGAAGATCATTTAAAGATTATTTCCCTGTAACAAGATTAATATTTGTGGTACCTAATCAATGTGTCATATGCAATTGTAATTGCTGAATGTTCAACAGTCAAAAGGTGATGACTTTGCAGACAATTGCTGACATCTCGATCAGCAGATCCTGGAGAAGCATGATGATTTGATTGGACCATATTGGTATGTCCGTATCATGGCCTTGATGACGATTTTACACAATTCGACCGGTGATGCACTCAGTTATTTCACGGAATGAAGGAGTTGTTGAAACCCTTGAAAGTTGCAAATATGTGAAATCGGTATCAATTTAATTCATTGTCCAAACTATTACAAAAATTTGAACATAATATTAAACTGTGTGAAGCACCAAAATAACATCACAATTACTAAAAAAAAAAAAAAAAAAAGAGACAAAGGAATTATGTCATTTTTGCAAGAGATTTTGAAGTGGATTATATCATAAAATTCTTTCACAATGTGCTCTTCCGTGAACTGAACTCACATAGTGTATGGAATGTCTCAAACCACTACACATCACCTTGGACAATTTGTGAAAGAATCTTGCAAACTCAAATCCATGCTTCTGTGTTGTTCTCATAAGCTTCTCTATGGTGGTCAGCGAGAGGTTTGAGCTTGTCGCTGCCACATGCTCAAATTCTTGCACATCATTCTCAATAGATATATAGTTAAATGCTCAAATTCCTGCACAACGTACCCAAAAGACAACAAACATTCTCAAATTTTTGTGTAACATCCTCAAAAACCATCAACATGCTATGCAACATCCTCAAATATTGGCAACATGCAAAAAATGATTAGTAATCAGCACATGAGAAGCATGTGCAGAACTTGAGGAAACAACAAACTATGTGGAAAGTTAGTACGCAAAACATGAGACAGAATATTGAATGATATTAAAGCAGCACAATGGGAAATACATTTCATTAAATATTGTGCGCAAGCATGTTCATGATGTGCGCTGTGTGCACATATACAAATTCCACAGTATTCTCACACTCAGAGCTTAATTGCAATGCGTTCAAATATGAAGATGTGGCCCACCCTGTTCCACCCCACGTCCTTCAGATTACTGGGGCCAAGATATTCAGCGCTGACGTCACGGTTGAGGGCGATCTCCATTCAAGTGGAACCATTGACGGTGTGAAAGTCTTCAGCGACACGCTTCTCATCAACTCCACCGAATCAAACCGAAATCCGACTGAGAGTCACATATCAGGTGGGGACATGATTCAAGCTGTTGGTAGCTATGAGAGAAAATGGGTTGTTGATGTAATTTTACTGCTGTAATGAAAAACACAAAGCAAAACAAAACAGTCACACTGGCAAAAGACTGTGATCTTTTGAAAGATATCAGAGTTTTGCCAGTGTGACATCAAACAAACTCACATTTTTTTTTTTAATATAACTTCTTGCAAAACTTCCCCCGAAACTTCCCACTCAAACTAGGGATATTTCTCGGACCCCCCCCCCATCAAACTTCTTGATCTTTTGCCAGGGAGAATACTGAACCATCAGGAAGCTTATTACTTTATGACCAGTTCACCATCTGTTTGTGGATGTCATTGTAATGTAAAGGTCTGCATTGTTATACGTACGTCACAATCACCAGCTGTCACACAGGATGCTCTTTCTTCTTTCTTGTGCATGCATACTGCATGGTGACCCAAACTTCAAGAACTTAAATTGAGCAGTTTGTCTGCCAGTGTGGATGGACAACCAAATATTGCACAGACTTTGCAATCTTAAATTTTGCAATCTTTTGCCAGTGTGACAGCAGCTATAGAAAGATCCATTTACTTTTAGGGGCGTTACTTTTCCAATAGGAGGCTCACATTAGTTTCTTTTGGTTTTATTGGTTCTGATTGCTGTCATTATTGGAACCGATAGAAACTCCATTCAGAAGTACAGAAGTTAAATGTTCACCTATAAACACCATCAGAAATTCAGTACAAACCCATAGGCCTGAGTTAAAGGAAGGTGGTACAGTCTTTGTCCATTGTTTCAACCATGGACAAGGCCCATATAGTTTTGTACGGGGCGCCTAGTTTTGCATGGCCAATTTTGCTACGAAATTTGTCATTTCGTTGATGAAATTTAACCATTTCGTTGATGAAATGTAGACAATTTATTGAACATTTTGTCAGTGAAATGGCTGATTTTGTAAAGAAATAGGCCATGCGGCACTTGGCGCCCCATACAAAACTACAATCTTTGTCCATGGTTTAAAACGTGGACAAAGATTGTACCACCTTCGTGAATTCGGGCCAATGACTTCAAACCAACAGGATGTCTAATATGCCTCATTGGTTCATAAGTCGCTTTGGTCCCTATTGGTTTGTTACATGTAAGTTTCTGTTGGTTTCAGGGAATGCATTGCTGAAACCAACAGGATATCGTGATAGTCCTATTTGGTTTGTGTTTTGCTGGCTTTTATTGGCTTCCCATGGGAACCAATAATCTGTAGCTATACCCATCAAGATATTCTGTTAGTCCCATAGTGTATTGGCTTCTGTTAGTTTTGCTGATTTTTATTGGTATATTCCCATCACAAGCAATAATCTGTAGCTAACCTTTAGATGTGGTCAGTGCCTGGGAGTATCAGAATAATGCATTGTAACCAAAGAATAGACTTTGATGTTAGTTTGAGTGCATAGGCCTATCGTAATATGACTCAGATACTTACGGAGAATTATGGCTCGATAACTTGATGAAAGCTGACCACAAATCTTATGTGCTCTACAGGACTACTTTTCCCTTACGGTGAGGGATTGGACACTTTCCTGCCCAGCAATGATGACGAAACTGCTAACGCGACTGCCCTTGAACAAGAGTTTCCATTCTTTGGGACAACTCAAACATCACTCTATGTGAGTTCTTTGTTTTCACTTTGGCATTATCACTGGAATTTTTGTCTGTGTGCAGTTTAGGCCTATGTATCTTTGTTTGATGACTAATATCCATTTTGATATTTGTCTTTAAATTTTGCATCCATTCTCCATCATTAAAAACAAACAATAATCTCTTTAAAGTTAATTTTCATTTTCAGCATTATCCCCTTAATTTTCTGTCATGTGTATTGTATGAATCTTTGTTAAATTCGCGCTACATACACTTTATCTGTCTTTAATCTTTGCATCCGGAACTTGCATCTTTTCGTAAAATTTCAAGGCACTCTGATTATGTGTGCACCCTATATGTTATCTCTACTTATATACATACAGTTGAACCTCTATTATCCGGCCTCCCTTTATCCGGATCTCTCTATTATCTGGACGCAATCTCGCCGTGATTTTTTAAAAATAATTACGGGAAGAAAGGGGGATTCCCAACTCCTTGAGAACTCCTACCCAAACACACATGAATTACATATTACTTCCAATATGATTAACATACATTGCATCAAATTTCCTTCCAAATTGCTTACCTTCAGACATTTCAACATCCCGAAACATCCCCAAATGTAACAATGAAAAGGTTGCAGTATACACATTACTACATGTGGTACTACAATGGGCTACATCAGTACATGTGTATGTATATGTACATATATAAAGCATTGAGTCTCCCGTATCCGCCCAAATCCCTTTATATCCGGATGAGCCCCGGTCCCGACTTGTCCGGATACGAGAGGTTCAACTGTATAGATAGTAATGACTGGTATTTGATGTACATTGTACATCTAGGCGTTTAGATTTTTACATTGAAAATGAATTAGCAGCGTTGATTTTAATGTTATTACAGATAGGATGATAATCATGAATACTTGTCGATCAGTTGCAAATTTCATTATTATGGGCAGAATGGCTCAAGTGATTTTCCATTTTCTTGAAAACAGGTGGTATGTGGTACCCATGGGGGTGGAGGGAAGGCTAGGGTAGGACCTACACTGTAAAAAGTCAAAACATTTTCATTTTGAAAATAGGCAGCGATATTTTGACCAAACCTGGCAAGAATCATTGGGGAGTAAGGCTGGTTCTGGATACAAATACCCCATATTAATTTTTTTATTTAAATGCAACATTTCTATCTTATTGACAACAGATGGGTGAATTTTGACTATCATTATCATTATATTTCATTATCATAATTTTTTTTTTGTTATCATTACTATGATTGTAATTCTTTCTTCTTCTTCTTATCATTATTATTATTATTACTATGATCAATATTATAATTTTCATTTTTTGTCTCGCCCACCGGAGGTGAAGGCGAGACTAAGGGATCCAAATGGCGTCCGTCGTCCGTCACAAATGTTAAAGTTTACCTGCAAGACTCTCTTATGATGCATAACTTGGCAACTGTTTAGTTACAGCAATGGCAGCCACACTTGGGTGATAGAAGCACTAGGGGTATCTTCATGTTATGGTGTTGTCGGAGGTCATGTGATGATGTCAAAGGTCATTTGAGGTCATATATTAAAGAGTATGTGCAAGACTCTCTTTTCTATGTTAAAGTTTACCTGCAAGACTCTCTTTTGACAAATAACTTCACATATTAGTTGCTTGGATTACAACCTAACTTGGGTGATGGATGCACTGGGGGTACCTTCAGTTATGGTGCCGTAAGAGGTCACATGATAAGGACAAAGGTCGTTTGAGGTCATACGTTAAAGTTTACTTGCAAGACTCTCTTATCACACGTAACTCAGCACATGTTGCTACAATGGCAATCAAACTTGGGTGATCGTAGATGTCTCTTGGGAAGTTGAAGGTTACCACAAGGTCAAAGGTCACAGACAGGAGTCAACGAACTTTTAGGGCCCAATGTTAAGTTTTTAGGGTGCATTTCGTTTATGGCTCATAACTTTTGATCCCTTTGTCCGTTTGTGACCAAACTTGGATGGAAGATGTCCCTTGGGGAGGTGAAGGTCGTCACAAGGTCAAAGGTCACATACAGGGGTCAACAAACTTTTAGGGCCCAATGTTAAGTTTTTAGGGCGCATTTCGTTTATGGCTCATAACTTTTGATCCCTATATCCGTTTGTGACCAAACTTGGACGGTAGATGTCCTTTGGGGAGTTAAAGGTCATCACAAGGTCAAAGGTCACAGAAAGGGGTCAAAACATTTTTAGGGCCCAATGTTAAGTATATACAGGGGTCAACAAACTTTTAGGGCCCAATGTTAAGTTTTTAGGGCGCATTTCGTTTATGGCTCATAACTTTTGATCCCTATATCCGTTTGTGACCAAACTTGGACGGTAGATGTCCTTTGGGGAGTTAAAGGTCATCACAAGGTCAAAGGTCACAGAAAGGGGTCAAAACATTTTTAGGGCCCAATGTTAAGTTTTTATGGCGCATTTCGATTATAGCTCATTACTTTTGATCCCTTTGTCCGTTTGTGACCAAACTTGGATCATGGTAAATGTCCCTTGGGGTGTTGAAGGTCACCACAAGGTCAAAGGTCATAAGCAGGTCAATTAACTTCTGGGAGTTATAAAAAAATAATTCCTTGTACACGAATGGGCGAGACACAATTTGGCACTTGCCTTGGTTTTTTTGCTATTGCTATTGTGGTCATCTCTTTTATCACTCTAAACAAACACTCTACACCCTCTGCATTTGATGTCCCATGTACTCTTACTGTCACTTGTAGTCAACTCTTTCCTCACTATCCTCCTCACACAGGTCAATACCAACGGTCTCATCTCCTTTGGTGAGGCAATCACCACCTACACGCCTGTACAGTTTCACCAGGGCATTGACCAGAGCTATATCGCCCCCTTCTGGAGCGACGTCAACACTAACATCGCCGGCACCGTCTCGTACCGCCAGAAGACGCGCACGTCCCGCGAGGATCCCATCTTCCAGGAGGCTGACCGCATCGTCTGCAAGACGCTCCAGCTGCACTTTGACTCGACCTGGCTCCTCATTGCGACTTGGCATGAAGTGGCGTACTTTGGGGCCACAGGTCCTGCGGTAGGTTCCCAACTCGACCAGTATATACACTGGTTTCAAGATTCAAGATTCAAAATGAAAGATAAAATATTGGTTATGTGAAAAATGTGCATACAGTGTAACATTATTTTGGAGACATTTAACTGTGCAGAGTTTGTAAGTGTTACAAACAGTATGATATACAATGTATATATGGCATACATTTCAAGTACATTTTCTGCAGTTGTGTAGAAACAATGTTCTAACTTTCACTTGAGGACCAGGTAAGCCATCTAATTCACCTGCTGAAGCTAGCATTCCAAAATATGGAATCCAGTTGGTGTGGTTAAGTAGCTTCTATGCCAGGCATACCCTTCGGCAACTCTTTGTCAGATAAGAATTATTGTCCGTTCTTTAAAAAGTAGTCCTTCAATATTGATATGATTTACAGGCTTGTATAATTGAGAATTAGAATGGATTATCCAATTTCCACAAACCTTCACTGATGTGTAGTCTCATAATACTGTTGCATTCACTAAATCCACATGATCAATTGGGTTTCATTCCCTGTAAAATTTGCAGAGCCAATTCAAACACAACGCTGCTGCTGTATAACAAGAAAGCTGTATATACAATGACTTTATCTGGCTTGGGGAGATAAGAAAATATTTACTTTTCAACAGCTCTTTCTAGAATTCTTTTTTCAGTCAGAGAAATATGAGTTAATGAAATGATGATATAGTTAGATTTGTCATTGCTGGAAGTAAAACAAAACAACAAAAGTTGTTTTATAACTGTTTTTTTGCACTATAGTGTACGTTGTGTAAATCTCCCGAGTGCCACATTATTCTGAGACTGCAGCGCAGACATGCTTTAGGAAAGCATCCGAATTTTCAAACCCGTATAATTTCTTATAGAAATTTCCATTGACAGTGACATGAGCAAAGTTGTGGGTAGTATTCCAAACTTTCCTTTGATGTAAATTATTGACAAAGCTAATCATTTAATTTTTCTTTCAAATGGCCAGTTGGTACATTATTGTCCAGGTCTGGGAGGCAAGACTTATGCACACATAAACCCTGACACAAAATTAGAATTTACTCACAAAACCCTGAGGGAACACTGCTTGATATTCAATTACCATGCAATGCAAGGTCCATCTGACAGGAGTGGAATCACAAGTGAGGCTTCTGTTGTATACTGTGGCATGTGACAATTTATCAATCAGGCTGGGCAGGTTTGTGCATTCTAGCAAAATATGCAAAGTTGGCATCCTGTTGACCGAGTTAGGCATGCGAACAGGGCACATGAGGAGTTAAAAATTGTCATGGAAGTTATTTTTGTAGAGAGTGTTTTTGTTGTGGTCTTTTGTGCGCAGAGGAACACTTTCCAAGTGGTGCTGGTCACTGATGGGACGCTCTCGTTTGCCATCTTCAACTACGAGGACATCAACTGGACAACGGGTTCAGCTAGTGATGGGTCAGCAGAGACAGGTCTCGGAGGAACACCTGCCATGGTGAGTGTCCAATGCTACAGCTTGGACAAGTTGGCTAGTTGGTGACCAGTGAATGACCAATGTGCTGTTGTCCTGCAGGCATCTTCCTTTTTGTGCTGCATGGATGAATTGGCTTGTTTAGTGAACAATGATTGACCAGTATGAGATTAACCTCGAGAAATCTTCCTTCAGTGTGCTGCAAGGATAAGTTGACTAGATAGTGACCAAGTGAGTGATCAGTGTGCTGTTGTCCCGTAGAAATCTTCCTTTGCCTGCAGCACAGGACAAGTTGACTAGTTCAGAGTGACCAGTGAGTGACTAGTGTGGGACTAACCTGGAGAAATTACCCTTAGTGTGCAGCAAGGATAAGCTGACTAGTTAGGACTAATGAGCAAGCAGTGTGTTGTTGTCCCGTAGATATGTTCCTTTGCGTGCAGCACAGGACAAGTTGACTAATATATAGTGACCAGTGAGTGACTAGTGTGGGACTAACCTGGAGAAATTACCCTTTGCGTGGTGCAAGGATAAGCTGAATAGTCAGGGACCGATGAGTGATCAGTGTGCTGTTGCAGAGTTGGAATATTTTCCTTTGTGTGCCCCACAGATAAATTGACTAGATTGTGACCAGTGAGTGACCAGTGTGCTGTTGTCCTGCAGGAATCTTCCTCTGTGTGTTGCACAGATAAGTTGTCTAGCCCCCCCCCCCCTTCTTTTTTTGCCTATTATGCTCACTTTTGGTTCATCTTTTTTTTTTTGGCCTCATGAACCATGCAATAATTGTACAGTACATTTACAATCATTTCATGGAAACATAATAACTTTCATTTTAGAGAGCAATGCTGCTGGGTGGTGTAAAGCTGTAAAAAAGGATTTTATTCCTAGATTACTTGATTTTAGAGGAATTGTTTAGGACAGATGAGGTGTAACAGTAAAGATCTTATGACATGTAGCTCTTATCATCGCTAATGTTTCATAGAATGTTAATAGTAAGAGGGTTTTATCATTTTCTTTTTTAATTGTACATGGCCAGAATATTTAACCCTAAATACATGTACTTATGGTTCAGAAGTTTTCCTGGATTTTGCACTGAGAAATTACTGAAGCTACCGTAGCTTGAATTGTAACTTTGAAATGTGATGGAAAGGTGAGAATGAAAAGAGCCAAATTATGGAGTAGGTAGATGTCATAATTCTAAAACTTTTGAGCTAGTCTCTCTTCAAGCCCATCCAGTGATGTTGGCAGCTGGATTACACTCCCTCCCATGATATAACTACAGGAGCCCAATAGTTGTGTGTTCACTTGCAAACTCTCTTCTCTTTTTTGACAGGCTGGATACAACGCCGGTGACGGCGAAATATACTACAAGATCCCAGGTTCTTGGACGGGTGACATAGTCGACATCGATGACGGAACAAATACGGACACAGTTGGGCGGTGGCTACTTGAAGTTGACCATGTCAAAGACACTTCCATGTATTTCAAAGGTAGAGTCGTCCCTCACCTTTGCAGTGGATCCATAATTGCATGAATTAAGTCTTCTTTGCAAATAAGAAATGGGATTTGTTTTAATCCACAGTACTGTGCAAAAATTTGTGATTTTTCCTATTTCAAGATTTATATTTCCCCATCCCCAAAAATAGTTACCCTCTTTTTTTTTTCGGATGGGTTTGTACAAAAAAAGATAAAAACGTATATTAGCATTTTTATTTTAAGTATGAGCTTTGCAAATTTATGATTCTGGTACAGTGGCATGTTTAAAGAGTTATGTTGTTCGTGTTCAATTTTTTTTATCCATGACTCTCTGCTCTAAGTTGTAGGATACAAGCACAATTGATTCCACTCCATGGATTGATGAATACCATGAGATTGAATTTTTGGTAGCAACACTTGTTTCTCACGTTTATGTGAAGCTTCTAAAGGGCGTGGAACTTCCCAACATCCTGTCTTGTGTCCTTGTTGCGGTTGCTTTTCACTCTGAAGAAATGCATTCATATCTACAGTAGATATCCCCTGCTGAACCCTGACAAGAATATGGGGGGGGGGGGGGGAGCTCCCACGTCCCCGCTCCATATCGCAGCCATCAACCGCGTGGTCTCTACGAAAATGAGCACACACATTGCCTGCGACCTAACCTACAAAACTGTAGCATTGATTTTCCAAGATTGATTATCATTCATGTATTTTTTTGCATGACATGGGACTTTGTGTTATACTGCATAAATTACTTCTCAGGTAAGGCTCCAAAAAGCAAATTTTTTGTGTACATATTCCTTCTAGTGTCCTTAGCAGATGAAAGAGAAAAAAATTTGCCATCAAAAAGAATTTAGATATTTTAAAGGTTTTTTACATTTCTTATTTTTCTTATTTTTCAATGCATTTGCATGAATGCATTTGTTCAGAGTGAAAAGCAACCACAACAAGGACGCAAAACAGGATGTTGGGAAGTTCCCCGCCCAACTGAGATGATTTTATGCATATGCATGTTACACAACATACCTGAGAGTGAGCTGCATCTCCATTTACATCATGAACTCCTACCTGTGCAATATTTGTTTTATAAAATGAGTCGAAAATTTACAACATTTTTCTATTGTACATTTCTGGGTGAATCAGTCAGTTACGTACAGTGTCAGTCCTGACGTGGCCAGAAAACAGGTCAGACTATTCAAAGTTTGACACACACACAAAAGTTGCTGTTTTTTCCCCGTTTTTGACCCCAAATAGGTCAGCTAATCACGGGACACAAACGATTCACCAACTGCCTGAGGGTGGCCAGAGCTCTTCAGGTCGAGGGTCTGGTTGACGGGATCGACATCGATGAGGGGGTGATGCTCAGTGGTAGGCCGATATACCAATGAAAACAAACATTTTTCAGACCAAAGTACTGTCTTTAGGAGAAGTTTACCATGCAATTACTTGAGTCAATTTGACCAAAAGACAAAACAAAACACAAAACTCAAAACAAAGCAGACCAGCAGATATGGAAATAGATCAGAGGAAACCTTTGTGTATAAAGATATCCTAAACACTGGCATTGCATTATTCTCTTATTATGTTGATGTAGTGGTCATGAACAGAGGACATGTGCATTCGGATATCATACACCCTTCTCATATATTGACGATGTCTTACAATGATTCTTTTTGAACTTGCGATTTAAGAGACATCAAACAAAATACTGTATACACCATATATTTCGCGAGTCTAAATTTTTGCAAATTGGAAATTCCCGACGATTTCGCGAGTGGTTAAATTCGCATACATCACATTCATATCGGGATCAGAGTCAATACTTTCGTGTGTCTTTAATTTCGCGAATAGCACCTGACTCGCAAAATTCGCGAAAATAAAAACCTCGCAAAATATTAGGCTTATACAGTATACAATATTGTATGTTTTGATGTTATATGAATATATCTTACATACACATACATACATATGACTGACTTGCATTATATACCTCAGTGGATATATTTATGAGTATATCTTGCTTTGGTCTATCTCTCTGTATTTGTAAATTATTTCCTTCATATGTTTGCCCACAGCAAGTTGCACTATTGGGGCAGACAAGATGTTTGAAGATGGAATCACCGTAGAGGGCGACATTCACACTTCGGGGGAGGTCGACGGAGTAGATGTGTCTGACCTCGCCCCAAAGGTTATGACCCTCGACACCCGGCAGTCCGTTCAAGGTAAACGGAGTGTGAGTGACGTGGGCATTGTGTCTCTCATTTGACAGTTGTTTTAATAGCAAGGTTGCTCGAGTCGAGAAGTTCTCTACTTTCTGCTCAGGTGCCGACATCAACCTCATCATCTGTTAACCCATTGAGGACGTTGAGGACGAGTCCCGAGTATTCTCGGGGAGGGGTCTATGGGAAATGCGTGTTGTAGCAAAATCAGTCCGTCCTCAACAGGTTAAACTGGAGATTCTTGTGGTTGTATATTTAAAGGACAATTACCGGCCCTTGCTAAATACACTTTAGTGATGGGTTAGAGTTAAGATTGGGGTTAGGATTAGGTTTAGAATTTGGGTTAGGATCAGGGTTAGGTTGAGGATTAGGATTACATTGTGGGGTTAGCTCAAGGGGAAGGGTCTTGCGTAAGTCCAGGGGTAATTGTCCTAGAACCCTTGAGATTGGACCCCTTGGCAAACTGGAAACTCTGCTGTGCAAACTTGCATACAATATTTTATGTGCACAGCGCACATCGCTAGCATGATCATGAAGTGTGACATCTCTTTCGGCCAGTATTCTGTTCTGTGGTTACAGTTATAGTAAAAAGTGGTATTAAGTACATCTTTAACAGGAAAACATGCAACTAGTATGGCAGAAATTCAAAGTCAAGACTAGAGAGCAAGATTTTGCAAAACGGTCTCAAAGCGAGAGATCTCCTGCCAGAGGTGCACGGGAGAGTTAATGCTATACATCATAACATGACCTCGGACGTGAGATGGCAAAACAATGTATGCCGAAAATTCATGAAATTTGACTTAGTCACATATCTCAGCTTACAGTATTTTAGTATAATCTTAAACTCTTGACCAAAGCTTGAAATCAGAACACATTCCGTTACTGAGATTTGACACCCCCCTCCCAGTGGGAATTGTTCAAATTTTATTGGCAAAACAACGTAAGGGTCGATATGCTTGCTCCTGCTCAACACACGTCAGGCATGGACTTGGCAAAACAACGTATTTACATGCAATACGTTTTGCCATCTACATGTTTACGCAGTATTTACGAATAATTACGAATACAATAGGCTGAGCGCTGCGTGCGGCTGCAGAAGCGTGCACATATTGACGTTGGACATATGCGCGCCAGTGATCGTGACTTGTGTTGTTTTGCCGTAGCAATGGCAATAGCATGGTTATGTTGAGATGGCAAAACAATGTATGTTATGATTAGATGCAAATTATTCTAATACATGTAAAGGGTCTGGACAAATCACTGTATTACTGATAATGTTGGTCCTTCTACGGTAAGACATGAAGTCTTTAACAAAAACAGAAAAAGAGCTTTAGGATTGCGAAACTTCAAACTTGATTTACTGGAAATGTTGTTGGATGTAGATATGTTGTTTTGCCATCTCAAGGCCAACCTGCTATGTGCACTATGTTATAGATCTTCAGTTGTCGCCAACATTATCCAGTCCTGTACACAATCTCCCATCATATGATTTATTCTACTTGCAGGGGACATCACTTTTAGCAACCCTCTCACATCGAACAGAAATGTCAACGTCCAAGGGAATGTCAATGGCAAGGACTTGAGCGTCTTTGAGGCTGATGCTGTCTACAAGAATGAGAATACAGGTTATTTGAAAACAAGTATTATATAGGAATGATATTTAGGAACATTTCTGTTACTGGAACGAAGGCAGACAAATAAATTTTGTTTTTCTTTAGAACAAACCATACTACCAAGAAATGCTTGTATGTGGCAACCACAAAATTAGTGTGGCAGTCAGGGCTTCGGTGCAGAGTGAACTTTGATGATGATGATGATGATGATGATGATGATGATGATGATGATGATGATGATGATGATGATGATGATGATGATGATGATGATGATGATGATGATGATGATGATGATGATCCACAGCATTTGTACAGCCCCACATGTCTGTTGTAGAAAAATTAAAAGGTGCAGACTTGTCCAAGAGAGTAAGCAATTGAATGCCACACTCAAGACACATGTGTGTCTTGAGTAAGGCTTTGAAGGTTTGCCATAAGCACCACAAATGGACAGGAAGAGAAATGAATGAAGTCTCACTAATGTCCATGCAGTTTTCCTATAATGGTTGGGTTTAAGGTATGGCATCCTTGAAAACTTTAAAGCATGTCTAACTTTAGTAGGTCTTCTACCAATAAGCCCCATATTTTTCTGTTCTCCTTCGCCCCCATTCACTTAGAACAAGTCATAACGGCGGCCAAAACATTCACCGATTCTGTCAGTGTCTCGACTGGCCACATCACCTTCAGTGGTTCCGTGAACACGTACGACCTGAGCTCAGACTTCTTGGATCTCTCTACCGCCCAAACTGTCTCAGGTACGTCCAATGATATCCCGTTGTATCCAACATTATATTGACTAGCCCAGAGGGAGACATTATTCAGATGTCACCTTTTAAGAGGGGTTAACACTAGACATCCACACAAGAGTTATACTTTGCCCAAGAGATCATATTTTCCCATTTAAGCATGCAATGCTGAGGATGTTGTCTCTATGAAAAAATGTAACTCTCAGAGACTGTCCAGTGTTATATTACAATGAAAGATGAGGAAATATTGTTATGACATATGATCTACAAGTGAATACACATCTTATTTTTCTAGCCCTATACATTGGCAGCTGCTCAGATTTTTGAATTGTATGGATTTCCTGATGTCACGTTGCAATGATAATTTCAAACCATGCTGCATAATAGTCAAGTGATTGCACTTTGACCAATCACAGACCAGTATTTCTGTAGACCATGTAATATCAGAAAATATTGCCTGAACAAAACATTGTATAATACCACAAGAGGTATACTATGTATACGGCAAAATGATTGTTACATGCTTGGCTGTCCATACAAAAAGTGATAGACATGAAAACTGAATAAAAAGTACACAGAGTGAACAAATCACATTCTGCTGGACATTGAGAGAGAATACTATATCGTCGCTGGGGTGACAAGACCTCGTATCTCAAAAATGTCAAAAATTTTTTTTTTAGCTTAATGGTCAAATAATGGGTCGAGTGATGTCTTGGCCAAATCCTAACTGTCTTACTCCAAAAATGAAGCCACCATGACATGTCAAAGAGAAGGCTTTCCCATTCACTATAGTGCTTTGGCCGCCATGTTTTTTCGCTCTCCTGAACATTTGACGATTTTGAGATACGTGGTTTTGTCACCCCAGCGACGATATACGCCATATATGTTGCGAGCGTAAATTTTCAGGAATCAGGAATTCCTGACAATTTCACGAGTGGTTAAAATTTCAAATTCGCGAAAAGTCCTCTACTGAACGGAGAAGTGTACACGGGCACATCACATTCACATCGGGATCAGAGTCAATATTTTCACGAATAGCACCTTACTCAAGAAATTTGAGAAAATAAAAACCTGGCAAAAACATTTGGCATGTACAGTAGCAGTGGAAACCAGTAGACCGCATCTGGGGGGCATTTCATGAAGGAACTTGTCGGATAAAATATCTGACAAGTCAATTATATCCGACAAGTTTTGAGAAATTCTTTAGTCTGATTGGCTGATTTCTCTGAACTTGTCGGATATAATTGACTTGTCGGACATTTTATCCGACAAGTTCCTTCATGAAATGCCCCCCCCCCCCCTGATAATGCTTTGTAGAGGGATGAATAGGACCTCCGACAACTACTCTTGTGCTCAAACGAGATACTCTGTTTTGTTGGTTTTATGACAGGAGCCAAAACATTTACTGATGGTTTCCAGGCCTCCGCCCATATGGATGTCGGAGGGACTGTGGACGGAGTGACCATCCAAACTCTCTGGTCTTCGGCTGCGTTGACGACTAGGGATGAGACTTTGGGCGGAGACAAGGTTTTTATTGATTCCTACATACTTTTGCTCCTCAATGTGATTTTGTGTGTGTGTGTGTGTGTGTGTGTGTGCCACCTTGTAAACCCGTAGTTTGCCACATTATTCTGAGACTAGCTGCATTGCATGAGCACTTTTGAAAAACATTCCATCCTTGAAAGCACAGCAACTTTTTATAGAAGCGTTTATATTAGACATGCAGTACAGTTGCAGAAAAAATTGCAAGCTTTGGTGTGATGTAAATTTTAGGAAAAAGCTATTGCTGTTCATCTTGCAAGTGGCCGTGCAGTCCTCATAGCAAATTGTCTTTTTGCACGATTGTGCGGCTCAGCAATTAATATGCAAAGATGGCAAGTTGTAGACTTGATCGGGTTGACTTGATTGACTTGAGTTAATGTGGCACACAAGGAGATAACAGCTTTGAGGTTTTTCATTTTTAATCTCTGTATCTTTTCTAGTCTTTTAGTCAATATTTTAAGCTAATTTCTTATTTTGCCATTCTAGAGAGTCTTATAGTGCAACGTGATTTCTCTGTTTTAATAAATAATTGTAAAAATGTGATATATGTAGACAAAATCTTACCTGAAATTACTCTGTGTATGTTGAGTAAGCGGCCTACATTTGTGTAGTGTGTAGGAACGAAAGATGAATTTTAGTCATTTCCTCCTGCAATAAAAAATTCAAAATTGATGTTTGTGTGTGTGTGTGTTGGCACAAATTGAAGATTTCTTTACTTTCTTGATATGATCATCGTGCACAAAGTGTCATGCAGTCATGTAATGAGGCTAAAGTGCCTTGCCCAAGGGCACAATCATTTCTGTCAGGGATTTGAACCAGGGACCTTGTGATTAGTGGTGGTGGTCTTAAAGTGGTCTAGTGCCACAGCAGCTTGTCACAAATCCACTTGCAGTTTTTGTTAAGTCCATTCATTTGTAAGTTGATGTGGAATAGAGAAAAAATTGTTTCCTATTGGTCTTTATCTATTGATCGCTTCTTCTGATTTTTAGTTGTTTATTTTATCTTATTTTATTTTATTTTTTTTGCTGAAAGACTTTTACAGGAAGCGCCAGTGTCGGGGCTGCCTTGGGCATCGGGGGAGACACAAACACCGTTGACCTGTCCGAGGATATTGTGATGCTGAGTGGGGAGCAAACGATTACAGGTGACTGTTGATTTCATCATCTGATTTTCTATCAATACTCATCATTTCTCTCACGCTGCTTTTAGTTTCCTCCATCACATACATGAACATGATTATGTGCCATATAACATGTCTTATAAAGATATTTTTTTCTCTCTCTCTTTGCCGTGAGGATCATATGTGACTATGCATCATAAAACGAACAAAAAGTCGCATCCCTTGATTTTACGGGAGGACTCAAAGAGGGTGAAATGGGTCAACCAAGTCTTAAGTTTTTCATTTTTTCTGAAAGAACTATCCTCCTACATTATTCTTAAGTTTGGGATCGTAACATGAATGGGAAAGTGTGTTTTGAGCAGTTTTTATACAACCCTTTTTTGCGGGAGAGTAGAATGATCAGGTATGTCTTCGAGGCCCCTTTTCCTTTCTTGAAATCCTTTCCAAACTCTTCACTTTCAAGTCTAATAACTTTTGAAAGGATAAAGCTACTGCTTTGAAAGTTGGCATTAATCATGGACAGAATGTGTTAACAGGTCATGCTCAATTTCAGCTTAATCTAAAAATTTCTTCATTGTTGTTGCTCCGGTTGTTTACATCCTGTGTTTTGTCCCATTCATCGCACAGCTAGCAAGGCTTGGTAAAGACTAAGCGCTTGAATAGACCCTGTACTTCAGAGCCTCTTTTCTCCGTTCACACATTTCCTGAGTGTGTGCTCTCTTTCCAATATTTAGATAGGTTAGGAGAGTCCATTTGATTTGAGTTATACATCATTTTAAAGCTTAGAGTCTGCTCTTTCACAATCTGCCCTTAACTAAAAATCCATGTCTGGCGACTTTTTTGTTGGTTTTGTGGTGCAGGGTCACATATCATATACAGTAGCTAAAATCCCAAGGGAATGAAATTAAACTATTGCCTGCAGCCTGATGATACCCAAACCACCCCATAGTGCTAAAACATCCCATGATAATAAAATGTCCCCTTTTGGTGTGTTCTTAGAATTGTAGGCAGTGCATAAATTTACATTGTGCTACATTATATTTGCCTAGGATTTCAACTAATCTGAATTGTGAATTCATTGAATGAGGTATATTTAAGGAAGCCATTTAAAGTTGATGCAAAATATAAACAGTAAGTTTTCCTAAATGAAAAAAAGATATTCAGAGGGATGAAGGTTCAGGTGTGAGTTTCTTCAATTTGTATCCCTCTACAAAGTGAATTTATTCAGATCACAACTGCTGATCTGTAAATTAAACATGTCGGAAAAAAGGAACCAGCGGGAATCTAACCTGTCATCTACTGCTTTCCGGGCAGAGACACTACCACACCAGGTTGTCACTGGTGGTAGGTTTTCCTATTGTATGAAACATAGATATTTTTGTACATACATTGTACTGTATTTTTGTATTGTTGTTCCTCATTTCTCACAGGAGCAAAGGTCTTCACCTGTGTCACAGCTACTGGAGATGTGGCAGTAACTGGAAACATTGGAACCACGACTCTAAATGGTCAAACATGGACAGACTTTGTCAATGACAGGGTCACTCTGTCCACTGATCAGGTGATCATCTGTGCAAAAGTGATAAGATTACAAGTTTTTCGTCAACATTTTCTTCATTTTAGCACCGTTTAGTTCTAATAGAGTGAAATCAGATGAACACGAATAAAGACGTTGTGTCAAAATATGACATATCAATGTGAAAGTTCTGCAATTTGTATTTTTCACACGTTTATCAGTAAATAGACACTACTGACTTTCCTTGTATGTTTTATATTGGAGAAAGATTGGAAAGTTTTTGATGAAACAAGTTATTGTGATTGAATATGCACAAAATCAGAGCGAACTTTACAAATATTTCATAATTTTAGACTTAAGCAGGAATGCCAATCTTAAATGCGATGCCTGTCTAAGAATTAATCAGTAATGAATTTATGGTAATGACTATGCATTTAAAACTCTACAACTGGAAAGAAAGTGTTACATTTGTACAAAAAAAAAGGACTCAAATGTTTGTATAGCATATATGGTAAAAGTTCAGATCACACAAAAAAGGTATAAAATGTGTCTTGATGGGTAGGGTGGATAATACATACTTGTGTTTGTGCTTGAAAGCACATCTAGAAGATGAGATTTGGCATTGACAAAAATAAAAATGTGTTTTGTGTATTTTCCATGTTGTCAGACTGTGACAGGGGGCGTGACGTTCTCTGACCAGCTCAGCGTGACTGGCAACATTGAGAATGAGGATGAGACCAACGAAGTGGACCTGCCACTACTAGCCAGCAGGATTCTCTATATCACGGGTGACCAGACTGTTACCGGTGCAAAGACATTTACAGGTAAGTAAGCAGTCACCACTGCAAACGTCTATGCACGTGATAGGCGAGCAGTGTGTTGTTCTGTTTAAACTATTGCGCATGCGTGTTGAGTGCATAAAAAAAGAAATGTTTACCATGAGAGTGTTTTAACAGAAGGGTTGTCGGGGTAACTACATTGTACCCTAGCTGGCTAGGACAGAGTTTGGCAAAAGTTACTGCGACAATGTCCAAGCAACATTTTGCGGGGCCTGTTTTAATAGGCAGGGTAAAAAAAATGGAGAAGATTGCCCAGGCGTTGTCATGGTAACTCTGGTTTTAAAGGTTCTGGTAAAATGGGGCTTCGCACTGCTGATTTTTTTTTTTTTTTTTTGTGTGTGTGTAATGTATTACAAATGTTAGGGATGTTTCTCCTGCTACAGCCTTGTAATGAATCATTTTCAACAGCTTCCACCAATTGACTTTCTTGGGTAGGAATTACAGTATTGAGCGGCATTCATCGGTTGTTGCTAAGTAGGGCAAGCCTCCCGCAAACTATGTGGTTGTTGAGGCAATCTTCTGTGAACAAACAGTGCATAGAATTTGAATCATTACAGAAACAGTCTACTGTTGTATCAGCCAGTAAAGCACATTATGGATAAAGGTATACACATTCATATTGTTTAAATTTTTCAATTCATGAAGCAAAATATTCTGGATGTGTGTTCATAGGTACAACCACTGTCAGTGGAACAGCTACTCTTGATGGTTCCCTAGATGGAGTAAACATTGACCCAATGAAGACAAATGCCATCTACTTGAATGATGGAACTCAGACCATCACACAGATTAAGGTGGGCTGGCCTGGACATCATCTTCCTCATCATCGCATCATTGTTGTCATCATTGTCGTCATCCCTGTTGTCATCATTGTCATCATCATTGTCATCATCATATCATCAATCACCATCATTGCCATAGGCACCCATTACCATCATTGTTATCATGATTACTGTCAAATCTTGCTATCGCTGTCATGATTATCATTCTCATCATCATCGTCGTCGTCATTGTCATCGTCATCATCATCTTCATCACCATCATTGTCACCACCATCATCATCATCATCCTCATCCATCATCACCATCACCATCATCATCAGGGTATCATCAGCACCATCACCATGGGCACCTGTGTCATTGCCATCGATAGCCATCACTATAGTATAGAGACCATCATCATCAGCGCATCATCGTCATCATCATCAATCACGGTATCACCACCATGGGCACCTGTGTCATTGCCATTGATCATCATCATCATCATTATCATCATCATCGTTGTCGTCGTCGTCCTTAATCGCCATTGATTATCACTAACCATCATCGCCAATTGTGAATCATCAATCATCATAATGGCTGCCATCATTAACATCATCATCTGGATCGTCGGTGCTGACACTGCATCATCTTGATGCTGTCTGTTTTCCTTGCTCTTTAGGTTCAGACATTCCATGCCCTTTGTGGTCTTCCTCCAGGCTGCATGATTGTGACATACTGTATATTCACCAGTGTGGGTCCAGGGGGCAGTTTCAGAAAGAATTTTAATCTACACTTAGATTTCAAGATGAATGTGAAATTATGGTAGGCTGTGTGTGTCTTCAATAATATTCTCATGTCCAAAAAGAAATAAAAATCTTAAAAGACTTTTTCATGCAGGAATCAATAAACCAAGTAAAATAGGAGACAGAGGGTTTTTCCTATCAATTTTGATAACAATTTGAAAAGGATTCTGAAAACATTAGATACTTGTAATACTAAAAAGGGAATCCAATGGCATACCATAATTTGTAAGTTGGTTTTACATTTTAAGATCAACACCCCAGATGTTTTAAAGTCCTCTTGCAAGTACCTCTTTCAAAATCTTTAGGGTCTGCCCAATTATCTCAAACCAGACACTGGAGAAATTATTGAGCATTTTGCAGCACAATGTAGCTTAACTCTATGTGCCATGGTGTAACCCCCTGTGTGCCACATTATTCTGAGTCAGCAACGTAGTCATGCTTTGGGAAAACATTATTTTTTTCAAACCTATTTAACTTTTATAGATTTCTGTTTCCCTGGACATGTAGTGAGCAAATTTGTAAAGAAAATGCCCCTCTTTGCCTTGATGTAGATTGCATGACAAATCTGTTATTGTTTTTCTTTGAAATTACCAGTAGCTAGATTATTGTAAAGGCCTGACTTTTACACACAAAACAATGACAGAAACTTGGAATTTATAGGCTAATCCGGTAAGCAGCACTGCTTAATTGCTAGTCAATCGTCACATAATACTGTATACGCTATATATTTCGCGTGGGTTTTATTTTCGCGAATTTCGCGAGTCGGGAGCTATTCGCGAAATTAACAACACGCGAAAATATTACCTTCCAAAATGAATCCCTTGCCTTGACGATACGAACATTTTACGGCTTACCGAACAGACCATACTTGCTAAGCTTGTTTACGTACATATAGCATGTCCACGTTTCACTACTAGTAATAAGAAGTATACACAGCCCAGTCGCTGTGGTAGCATTCGTTGCTAGTAAGTTGAAAATTCACACTTTCTTTGCCACTTCATATTTTCCCTGGTCCCCCAATCGCGAATTTAACCATTCGCGAAAATGTGTGACATCGGCAATTCACGAAAATTTATGTACGCGAAAATTATAGCATATACAGTATACAAGCTATGTGTGAGGGGAAGGGAATCGCGAGAAACGCTTTCATTGTGCTATGGCGTATTTGCCGAGTTATAGATCGGTTTGGGCGGGATAGTGCGTTGAGCAGAATATGCGAAGTTGGCACGCCATCAACTGAGTTGGGTGTGCAAACAAGGCACATAAAGAATTAAACTTCTTAACACAATTTTGCTTTCCTCTCCTAGACCTTCAAGAGTGACCTCAGTGTCCAGAATGATCTCTCAATCTCCGGACTTCTCAGCCTCGTCGACCTGGAGGAGTTGAACGACGACATCGTCTGGACCAATGACGGACCCCAAACGATCACTGGTACCAAGGTGGGTGTGTCGCGGGCTGTTGGCTTTTTGGAGGCATCAATAATGAAGAATCTCTTTCACATGGGATTTGCATAAGTTTCACGCACGGGTATGATTTGTCACATATGGGTAAGGTAAAAATAAAAAGAAATTAAAAGGCTGTTAAGGTTTGTTAGGATTCATTATGCTTCATATTATGATTTAAAAGTAAACCAGCTTCCAGAGCATTGTGGGGTGGGGGTGGAGGGGGAGGGGGGAGGTTGCTGGGATGGGGTGGATAGAAGATGCTCCTATTAAAATTTAGCTCAGAGTTCTGCTTGGTATTAAAGTGTACATGTACATGTACCTGTGGAGCCAAAAGAAAGCCCTTTCTAAAGAAAAAAAAATATCAGAGTTGATGGCTATAAGGACAAATTTGAACTTAATTTTGTGTATTGCATTGCTATTCATGAGAAAAAGAATGACAATTGCTTGGGTGGTGATGTCAATGTACATGTTAATATCTTCTGTTTGACCCTCACATGGGCAAATTTATTTTATCATGTTTGTAATTCATTATTCGTTTATGTGTGTAGTATGTGAGTGCAATTGTTTTGATTATTTCAGTTGTACAACCACATCAGAGCATCTTGTACAAGGCACTTTATCAAAGTTTGTTCTTACTTGCTTGTTCTATTTATTTTTAAATAATATATGACCAGCCATGTCTTGCAAATGACCTTTGACCCTTCCAGGAGTTCGAGGATGGATTCACCGTCACCCAGAGTGTGGTGGTCAGCGGCGAGGTCAATGACATTGACATCAGCGAGGAGGTTTTGGTGGTCATCGATGCCCAGGACATTACTGGTATGTTTGAGAATAGAAGAAGATATTACAATATGTTGTGATTCAAACATATAATATATATCCAAACCATCTCTCTCTCTCTCTTTCTCTCTCTGTCTTAATGGTTGTTCTGTCATGAAAAATGTATGGTTGAGTGCATAGTATTTCTTTTCTGTGTTTATTGAGGTCAAACTTTCCGTTCTTGTGACATGTTAGCTCACCTGAGCTGACTTACTCAAAAGTGAAAGCTAAAAAAATGCATTGTTGAGTGCATAGTATTTCTTTTCTGTGTTTATTCAGGTCAAACTTTCTGTTCTTGTGACATGTTAGCTCGCCTGAGCTAAATTGCTCAAAAGTGAAAGCTAAAAAAAAAAATGCATTGTTGAGTGCATAGTATTTCTTTTCTGTGTTTATTCAGGTTTAAACTTTTTGTTCTTGTGACATGTTAGCTCGCCTGTGTTGAACTGCTCAAAAGTGAGCTATTGCAATGGTTCACTGTCAGTCATGTGTTGTGCATGAAGAGTTTCATGTTTTCATCTTATTCTTGAACATTGGGTTAATGGTTATGTCTAAATTTGTCAGGTATCATCAAGATGGGGAGAAGGAACCATAATTCGTGCAAATGGGGATGGTGGCTCTGGAAATATTTGTTGCTGTCTATCTTAATGTTTTAAAAAGATGAACTGACCTGAATGTTCATATCAAACAAACACTTTTTACCAAAAACAAAGCATTATTTTTTTTTCATAACTCTCTGTCTTAAGTTGTTTTTTCAACTTTCCTTCCACAATTTGGCAATTTTTCTCACAAGGGAAAGAAGGTATCATTAATTTGTTGTCAACTTTGTTCATTGCACAGTAAATCTATTCTAAATATACCAGACAGCTCACCTATGTGAATTAACTAGCTAAGGACGTGCTGATTTTGCTATACCGTGCATTTTCCATAGACACCTGTCCAAATATACTAGGGACTAGTCACCAATGGGTTTAGGTGACATTCTGAAATATTATCAGATGCAAGTATGCCATTTTTTAAAAATCTCCCATCTCCTAATAATCCCTCTCCAACAACAAAATCCAGGAGCATACAGCTTCTACGATGATGTCACAATCAACGGAGAGCTCAATGTGGATGGAGAGATCAACGATGTGGACATTGCAGCACTGAGCAGCGACACCATGAGAAAAGACAGGGTTCAGACGGTGTCCTCACATCTGGAATTCAACGATGGTATGCCATAGTAATCAGGATTTTAATACAAGTGGAACTAAAATCAATCAATCCAATTCATCATTTCAAAAGTTTCTGTAGATAAAAAAAAAGAGTCGCTCTCTGTAAGCACACAAATGGCAATATCATTTGAAACTATAGTGAATAAAAGCAGAATAGAAGAAAGAAAAGAGTTAGCACACACACAGGCCAGTATCATACAGCCCTTCTTTTTTTTTAGTGTTTCGATGAGATGTAGCTTTTTTTTTTAGAAGAAAATGTCACCGAAAGAGATGAATAGTTACATAGAAGAAAAAAAAAAACATTTTAAATCAGTGTGAAATTTGAAAGTTTTAACAATGTGAACACAGTGTCCAACAGTATGTTCACAGTGTGTTCACACACTACTACTCTGTGAACACTCTGTGTAAAAGAGAAGGTCCAGTGTTCAACACTCTGTGTATTAAAAAGAGAAGTACTGTACCAGTCCAACACAGTGTGTTTATAGAGTCACTAAGGTGAACACACAGTGGGACACAGAGTTCTTTCTGTCAGGGAAGCTTCAAAACAGACTTGGAAGGGCATAAATTCTCAAGTTTGATTTATGATTTTCTTTCTCTGAGATTTTTCTTTTTCTGAGAATTTTTTTTTTCTCTGCAATTTACTGCTTTTGTATTTGATTCTGCCAGAGAGTGTTGTGTATTTTTTCTTTCTCATCTTTTTGTTTCATTGTAATGATATATTCTGTATGTATTACCTTGTATGTTGATTGTACCATTGTTTTCTGTACATCACACAGACTTGCTGAAAAAACAGCCAAAGGGCCGAGTGCAAGTATTTTAACCCACCTATAGATAAAACAAACAAATAGGTATGAACCATGGGTATTCTGTTACTCTCTGATATTGGAATCAAAATAACCAACACTGCGATATCAACGCTGTCCCAGGTGTGTCTGTTACTGGAGACATCACGGTCCGTGACGGGGAGACTGTAGACACCGTTGACCTATCCGCCCTAAAGGACCTGGCCAAGTTTGTGGACGAACCCTTCACCTTGCCAAACTCGGTGACCTTTGAACTTCCTTTGACCTTCAGTGGCACCCTCAGTGTCACTGGGACCGTCCATGATCTCGACTTCCAGGCTTGGGCTGCAACTGTCTTAAGAAAGGATACCACTCAGGTATTGTGGGGGGGGGGGGGGGGGGGTTATCTTTAATACCCATACCAAAAGTGAAGAAAGAAATATCCCGACGACTTAATATATTGATAAAAAGTATTCACTGCACATGTTGTGATTTGTAGTACTTGTTGTATTTTTCTTAAAGGCAAGTTGAACTTCAATTTATTGTTTGACCTAAAGTAGCACAACTTATTTATTTGAAATGTTGAATGAATGTCAAACCTGCTCATGGCATGTAGCTTCGTGGTATGATGCATTATTGTGTTAATAGTAAAAATAATAGTTCTTGAACAAGTATAACAAAAAGTTTCTGTGTACAGTTTCAAGCAATTATGATAGTTGCCATTGAGAAAAAATTTTCAAGCAAAACTAAACTGCAAGTTACTGTTCTTCATTTCAAACTGTAAATTTTGTGTAAATGGGTAAACACACACTGTTTTGTTTGTTTTTGATCTGATTTCTTCTATTCATCCAGTACCATGTGATTTTATCCTGTGTGAGATATGCAGTAAAATTCAGGGTTGCCAATTTGATGAGGATGAAAATCATTACATGGTGCAGTGGACTACTTTGGGTCTTGTAGGGTAAATTTGAAATGTAAGTTTTAATAAGCTAGAAATGATGAGCTGTAAGTTTTGATTTGAGTCTTTCTTTGCATATATTGAAACCAGTTAATTGTGCCATACATACATGCAGAAATTTTGTACTGGAATATATTCTTTGGAATCGATGGCTAAGAGCAAATATTTCTCTCTTTTTCCTATTTTGATGGCCGTCAGACAATCACTGGGGCACACAAAGTTGTCGGGACAATGCAGGGAGATGTTGACGTGAGTGTCCTTGGTAACATAGCTGCTGACTCCGCCTACACAACGGATCTCTCAGACTTCTTCACCGACGCTGTAAGACTCCAAGGCAACAGGGTTATCACAGGTAACAGAGCTGTTAGAGGATGTCCAAATGGGAAAAAAAAATTGTCCCTCAGGATTTGGGAAAATATATAGTGTTTGAATTAATGTCACAGATGTGGAATGATACATAATGTTGAAGACATCGGGGGTTTCACGCATTCTATATTTTGTTGTATTTTTTTTTTCTCTTAACAAAAAATTCTGTTCCTACACTGTATGACCTGACACTTCGGTTGAGGCTAATATCATTCTCACTTCTCTATATGAGAGCTAGAAGTCAAATGTTGTTATGATTTCATAATTGTGCGGTTTCTATATTTGATTTCTATTGTTTTACTAGTTTGGCATTATCAATTATTGCAAAATTCCATTTAAAATGGTGATTGATGGAGGTATCGTGAAATCCTGTGAAGCTCAAGATTTTAACTCATTGAGGACGGTTTGACACCCGTCCGAGTATACTCGGGACTCGTCCTAACGGGTTAACGGGTTAAATTCTAAAGCAATTGTCCAAGCTTCCATCAACATTATGCAAGGCAAGTGCATGTGGACTTGTGTTGATTTATCATACCCTCAACATCACTTGTGAGACCAAATTAATATCCTGAATAATATATGCCATATATTTCGTGATAATTTTCTATTTTCCTGAGGTTACTTGTTTACACCCAATTTGAACTTTTCAAACCAAGATTCTGTCAATGACATCTAATGTTTGATTTATCTGATAGTCACTGCTCATGAATAAGTGCTGATATGATGAACTTAACATATTGGAATGCACCTTCCCAGTATACAGTAATACTGTAAAACATGATATTTTCACAGCATGAAATTTTTGCAAATTGCAGCCGACTGCCTTTTTTGCGGCCTCTAACTTTCAATACATATAGTGTAGACAACAACTTTTGCTTGCGTTTTAATTTTGCGAATCTTGGCTCTCATGAAATTTGCAAAATTAAAATGCATGTGAACATTCCTCATTTTACAGTAATATGATTATCAAAAGACATTGTATGGAAACATGCAAGTTATGCTCAGTCTAGGGGAAAGGTGCATTCAAATGTCTTTGTTAATATACTTTAGCAGTTCAACTGATTGACAAATTGCCCTGCATCGAAGTAAATAAGAACTGAATTGATCAGTGTTTTAGTAGTAGCCATGATAAAAAATCATGGGTAGTATACATACTCGAGCAGGATCACTTTAGCAGTGATTGACAAATGATGTCATAAACAGAATCTTGGTTTGAAAGGTGTGTGTTTTTTTTTTTTGTGGGCGTATCCAAGAGTGATCTGAAGAAAAGTAGTCGAAGAATTATAAAGCATGTGACACATACTTAATAGAAATACTGGCCACATAATTGGTGGTTACAATAAAATCAATGCAAGTCGACACATATTTGCATTGCATATATATGTCATACAGTGCACTCCCGTTACATCGAACACGGTTATAACGGAATTCCGGTTACTAATGAAGTAAAGATTCAGACCGCATCAATATCAGCTCTGTTTTTCATTGTTTATTTGATTATAAAGAAATTTCAATGTAACAAATTCTTATATTTATAACGAAAGAAAACTGCCCGTCCCAAGGACTTTGTAACAATGGAAGTCCATTGTATGAATATTCACTGAGCATTTTCTCAATCTGCGTCCCCCCTTCCCCTTCAGCAAATTAATCTTAAGTAGATATGAACAAAGTGAAATCATGGGGGGTTGTGTCATTTTATGAAAATATGCCTGTGTGAACAGGCATGTCTTGGTAGATGAATTGTGACCCTGCATCACTAAACCAACAAATAGTCGCCAGACATGCATTTTTAGGTCAGGGCAGATTCTGAAAGAGCAGGTATAACTCAATTGAAATGGGTTCTCCTCACCTATCTAAATATTGGAAAGAATGCATGCACTCTGGAATAGTGTGTATTGAGAAAAGAGGCTCTGAAATATAGGGTTTATTAAAGCTGTGCTATGAATGGCACAAAAACAGGATGCAAAACACCATATCAACAACAAGGAAGGGATTATCAGGTTAACCTTAAATCGATCATGCTCTATAAGCACACTCTATCTATTACAAATACCAACTTTTAAAGAAGTAGCATCATTCTCTCAAAAGTTCAAAAGGGGCCTCTAAGACGTACCTACCATCACGCTATTGTAACTTCAAAACCAGTGTTCTTGAAAAAACTGCTAAAAATGCAACTTTACAGTCGGTCCGCAGCACGTATGCTAATGAGCCGATCCGGCAAGATTTATTCAGCACTCTCGTTGACGATCTTTGCGTTCGAAAGGTGTCTCGTCGTGCGAGCTTTTGCGAGACTTTGATAGGGCTATGGTTTTCACAGTGTAGCGACTTGTACATACATTCGTCATGGCTACAAGTCACAGTAAATTGTTCTCCAGACTTTGATCTTTATTTTGATACTAAATTTGCGTATAACATCGGATCTTATCATGACTATATAATCAGTTGAATTTGCGTAGATTTTACCTGCTTTTCACGGAAGATTTTGTTGTCTAAAGTTCTTTTTTGGTTCCTGACCGGATTAAGAAACTGTTGTTTCTGATTTTGGCTTTTTCGTAGAGAGGAAACTTAGATGCTCATCATATATTGGAGTCAAGGAGACGCAAGCATGATTTATACTAGTTTTTCCGTTTTGAAATGTCTGTAAAATTCACTCCTAAGGCGGAAGTATGCTCCACACAAAGTGTACAGTGGCGCAAAAGAGCTCTCTCATTGGACAGTGCTTGCATTCAGCGCTTGAACTACACGCGTGCCAAGAAACTGCAAGTGGCATGAAACCGTTATGTAGCAGCGTAATGACGTAATGCAAGCGCTGAATGCAAGCGCTGTCCAATGAGAGAGCTTACTCTTGAAATTGCACGGTTTCAAGCTGATCGGCACTGACATCGATGTATATTTTACTGGTTCCTGACCGGTTTAAGCAACAAATTGTCAAGATATTTACATGGAATACAAAGATTAGGAGATGGACTACCAAATAAAGCATTTTCATTGAGACGCAAGGTGAATTTGATATTGTTTTGACGTCTTGAACGTGTACTGCACGAATTACTTTTTTCATCATTTTTCAAGCTCAAATCACGCTATGATATTTTTCCTTGACAATAATTTGAGTAACATGTGATGATAGTTTACATATTTTCCTTGAATTTGATACCAAATTTGTGAACATAAGGTGTATTTTTGTTGCCGAAAGCCCAAGGACAAAATCCCCTTACGCAGCTCATTACGTATGCAAGCCTAGAGCGGGCTTGCATACGAGTTGAATAAATACGAGCGAATTATCGGGTGCTGCGGACTGACTGTTTACATATGACTTATGATTCCAAAGTTTAGAATAATATAGAAGAAGAATAGCTCTTTCAGAAAATATGAAAAACTCAAGATTGACCAGTTTGACCTGTTTCACCTATTTTGAGTCCTGATTTAAAATCAGGGCATGCAACGTTTTTTTTTTTTTTTGTTGTCTTGTTTTGTTTTGTGATACACAGTCACATCAATTAGAAGTAACATGTGATTATCAGTTGGAAGCTTATCAAAAGTATGGATGTAGCAGAAGGCAGAGACGAGAACATTATTTATCAATCTATTCTAATTCTGTGGAAAATTTATGTCAATAGGTGAAAAGACATTCACCGGTAATGTGGCAGTGGAGGGCAACGTTGCGGTCACTGGTCTGGTGGATGGTGTGGACATTGCGGGAAACTTGGTCACTCGCAGTGGTGAGGATAAACTTGACCAAAGCTAATCCTGCACACTTTCACCAGCATCCTATGCCCATCCAGTAATGTTTCTTGAGTTGTTGATTCATAGCCATAATTTTGATCTTTTTGTCCATAATGAGTCTAGTTTGGTGGATATATAAATGTTGTGAATTTCTACCTTTTAAGTACTGTTTACCACTGGGGGCAGTGATTTTATGTTTGAGTTATCACATTTGATGCAAATGTGTAGGTCAGTGGTATCACAAAACATCTCACCATATAAATATGAAAATTTGTGTGAAGCAATCACCCATCCATGTGCATTTTAGTGTCATATCAATGTTTGTGTTCATTTAATTTTGTAAATCTTATTTAATTTTTAAATTTCAAGGGGCCCAGACGATCACTGGAGCAAAAACGTTCGACACATGTGACGTGCAAACAAATGCAAATATCCTTCTGACAGGTTAGTTGCCACGGAGACAGACTTTGTGTTTCGCAGCCCCATCCGTATTACTATACCTGTATCTGTATCTGTTATATTGCCATGATCGACCGTCTAGTGCGGGGTACATATATAACCTTTCTCATTCTACACCCTGTAGCATGTAAAACAAGACTGTTTTTGTAATATTTCAAGTTCTATGCATGCTTTGTTTGCAAAAGGTTGCATTGGCAACCACAAATTTTACTGGGGACTTGTCATGACTAGCAAGAAGTGAGGAATGCTAACTTAGTGGATTCCCACACCTACACTGTACATGTAAGAAGCTCAATTGGAGGGAGGTGGTGAATAAATTGTTCATTGATACATTAGAGAAAAAGAAGAAACATTTCTGAAACAGGTTTATGTGCTTGATGCAATGTAGCTGATTGCTATTAAAAACTATCTTGTCAATGATGGTACACTGCTCTCTTGCTGTAGCGAACACGGGTTACAACAATTTTGTATATAATAAAGATAATGAAATAAAATTTGGGACCCAAAATGATCATCTGTCATCTGTTTGGCTATAACAAAATTTCAATTTATGTAGCAAGAGAAAACTGGTCCCAAGGACTCTGTCATAAAGGGAGTCGCCTGTATAGAGCAACATTTGCCTTGTTTACTATATAATATTTCACCTAGACCTTGTTATCTTGTACCATTTTACCCATCCACTTTACACCACTGCTCCCCTGGTCTCCTGCAGTCATATCTAGGTGAACCCCCTGGCCCCACACCCTGCCCCCACCCCCACCTCCTATCCCCGCCCCACCCTCCTCTCCCATCTCGTCTCCCTCCATTTCTCAATCCCTCATTGATTGTGCATGCAGGCTCTGTCAACGATGTCGAGATATCCGAAGCCCACGCTGACACCCTCTTCTTCGACTCGCCGTCCAAGATGACCGGCAAAAAGACGTTCAGCCGCGACACGACAATCAACGGCGACCTGCAGGTGGACGGCCTGGTGGATGGGAAGGACATTGATGAGGGCTTCACGCTGGACACGGAGCAAACCGTCACGGCCTACCACATCTTCAATAACGAGGCCACAGTGACTGGCAGCATCACAGTTGGAGGTAATACATCTCTGACCGCCCAGTTAAAAAAATCAACAAGAAGTCATAGATAGAATTCCTTGTAATGGACCAGAATGTGTTGTCTTGGTGACCGACTCATAGTTTTGAAAGTTTGTCTTTCCTTGGATAGTAAGGCCAAAGCTTTTCTCCATCTACCGTCAAAATTTGGTGGCTTAAAACCAAATCGGATTAGAGATGTTAAGCAGTTTTTCTGGTCGTTGTTTTTTTCTGCCACGTGCTGCTTTCACTGGGAAAGGAAAAATGTTTTCATTGATACTTCTACATGGCACGCCTGAGTGAGTCTTGCAGCTGTTTCTTTAAATTCTCTCCCTTCTCCATGAAATGGCACCTCCTAACTGTCTCTTACTTCTATCACTTTTTCAAATGGGTTTTGATAGGATGGTCCAAATTCAGCAAGTTACATATAATTTAATTTGGCAATCATTGCCAATCAACTCACAAGTCTAATTCCCGAATTCTTCTCTTTACTGTCAGGTCTCGTGGAGACGGTCGACTTGGCTGAGATTGACTCAAAGCGCGTCACCCTATCCGGCAGCAACACCGTTACGGGCAGCCTCACGTTCAACGACATGGCGACGTTCGAGGCGGACGTGACGACGGCGTACCTCTTCGACGGGGTAGACCTCTCCGAACTGGCTGCAGAAGAAGCGTCGAGGCACATCGGATATGAGGACCAGATCTATGGCCTGGCCTGTTTCGCTGAGACTCAGTGCGAGCGAACCGAGGCTATTGCCGAAGTTGTCAACAGTGAGCTGAAAGAATGATTTACTAACTCAAATAAGCCATTTTGAGTTTTCTGTGCATGATCAGATATACATGTAGCTGATATTAAATGTAAGAAAAACAATTTAACAATATAGAGAGATATGAATGCGCAATGCCCTAGACAGTGGCTGCGGTTTCTGTGGTTCAGTAAAAGAATATTGTGAACATTTAAGGGAGCCTGTTAAAGATAAGAGCATGTTGGATTAAGTAAGTGGGTAATATCTTGCTTTTCAACAGTTCCATTCAATGGATTAAAATTCACCACATATGGTGTCTATTGACACCATAGTTCAATCAAATGTGTCTTGTGTTATTACAATGTAGATCAGATGATTTTAACAGGCTCCCTTGAATGTTCACAATATTCTTTACTGAACCACAGAAACCGCAGCCACTGTCTAGGACATTGCTCATTCATATCTCTGTGAAGTGGGTAATATCTTGCTTTACAACAGTTCCATTCAATGGATTAAAATTCACCAGATATGGTGTCTAGTGACACCATAGTTCATTCAAATGTGTCTTGTGTTCTTACAATGTAGATCAAAATAATTTTCTTCCTTTTTTCAGATTTTCTTGATGCCATTGACTACGTAGAAGAGGAACAAGTCATTCAAAAGCATATTCAAAAGTTTGAGACCTTTTCAATGGACGGGACAACCTATCTTGCCGCCGCAATTTACGCTGATGACCACAGGGATGTGTGTACGACCAGCGTTATCTATCGCTGGAGCACAGAAACCTCGCAGTTTGAGGAGCTTGGTAAGTTTCAAATCTTTGCATCAATGTCTATTGAAATCACAAATTCATTGAACTTTTGAGTACACTGGGGATTTAAACTTTTTATGTGCCAAAGTGTAAACCTCCTGTGTGCCACATGAATTACTCTGAGACAGCAACGTAAGCATGCCTTGAGAAAGCAATTTGTTATTCAAATAATTTTACCCTTAGAGATTTTTTTTACCCTCGACATGTTAGAGCAAAGTTGTAGAGAAAATTCCAAGCTTTGCTTTGATGTAGATTGTATGAGAAATCTATGTATAATTGTTTTTTCTTTCAAATGACCAGGTACATGTAGTAGCTACACTATCATAGAGGCATGACTTTTGCACGCAAGACAGGGATAGAAACTTAGAATTTATGTGCAGATCCAGTAGCGAACACAGCTTGTCATAGTAATTCACCACATAAAATACAATTTAAGCTACAGCTGTGCCTGTGACAGGGATGGAATCTCGAGAAACACTTTCATTGTACACATGTACTTCCATATTTGGCGATTTATTAATGGGCTTGGGCGGGTCTGTACATTTGAGCAGAATATGTGAACTTGGCATATTACTGACTGAGTCGGGCGTGCGAATGTGGCACAGAAAGAGTTCAGTTGTTGTCATGATTTTGAAGTGTTTTAGTGTTACAGAAGTGTAGACAAAGGAAAACTACAAACACATGATCTATTTTTAAGTAAAAAAAATTTTTTAGTGGTAATTACTTTTTCTGACATGTTTCAGTATGTTTTATACTTAATGCTTAGTATAAAATCATTCAGATCACTTAAAAGGCTATTTGGGGTATCACTTGAATTTTTGCCAAATGGACCTGTGAAATTTTACCATTTCAAAATGCTGTGAAAGTCGCCTCCACATTTCTATAAAAAAGTATGCAAAGATTCATTATTTTTCCCATCATGCATGTAGTATTAAAAGAAGTACTGAAGATGTAACTTAACAGGGCCCTGGGTCCCTCTGGTCGAGTAGTGACTAGTGGCAACACTATTGAAGAGGCTATCCCTGGTACAGAAAACCGTATCATTGTACAATTATACCAGGAGTGCACCGTGTATAAAATTTCTAGTTCTGCTGTACATGTACATTGTATATTCCCTTATCATTCTAAAACCAAAAACATTCCTCCCTCGCTGCAATTCTTTTAAAAACAAGTGAGTGTTGTACAATGTAAACGATTAATCAAATGTCGATTTTTATGTTTTTGCTGCTTTTGTCATCCCAAAGAGCGACTGAACACCAACGGTGCCGTTGCCTGGAAACACTTTGTCCTCGGAGGAGAGGACTACCTCATCGTAGCAAACTCCGGACACGTTCCATGTCATGGTTGGTAAAACAAAGATCTTGACTTCAGCTTTTATGACCGCCCAGCTTAAAAACCCTTAACCTGTTGAGGACGAGTCTGGAGTATACTTGGGCAGGTGTCTATGGGAAATGCGTGGCATAGCAAAATCAGTTCGTTCTCAACTGGTTACAGAGTGGGCCAAAATGAGACCATAACTGATATTTTACCAAAGTTGGCAGTTTTCTTGTTTGGTTTTTCATTCAGAACATCAGCATTGCTATGGTCAGATGACGTATATATTTTTTAAAATCTTTTATTCTTTTTTCTGTAACAATTTTAACTATTTGAAAATTATCAGTGAGAATGTTGTTTCTCACATTTGCATATACATGTAGCTTGATTGCTTGAACTTTGTCGAGCCCATCGGACGTGCGGGGAGACAAAGGGATTGCCTGCGGCGTCTGTCCGTCCGTCGTCCGTCTGTAATGATATAGAAACTTGAATAACTCTCTAACTGAAACCTTCAATTTCAATCAAACTTGGAGGGAAGAGTAATTATACAAAGTTACACATTTACCAAAATGCCGCCCCCCTCCCCACCCCCACCCCCTGGTCGGGAATAGGATTAAGTAGATATAAGATGGGCCTCCATGTCTATCTACACGCAGTATACGTAATATTGTATTACGTTAAAGTCTTCATGCATAATATCATTGAGTAGGCCTACTGTTTTCAGGCAGTTAATACTTGGTTCAGTAATTGTCCTCATTTTACTCGCCAGACACCTCATCCAGTAACGCCATCTACAAGTTCGTTGATGGCTCCTTCACTCTCGTCGGGTCGGCCGGCGAAGCCATGGACGCGACGTCCGACATCGATGCCTTCACTGTAGGCGAAAAGGACTGCTTGGTCTTCACCACGTACGATGGCAGCATAGCCACCATCTATGTCTACAATGATGGCACAGGGGACTTTGAGGTTATGCAAGACCTTTCTACGGGAGGTATTGCAGTACTTTCTCATTATTTAAGGGTGCATCTGAATATACATGTATGGTCATGTACTATGTGTAATTATCGTGTCTGTTGTTAGAATTTGATGGGTATGTTTACCTTCTTTGCAGTATTTATTTTAGCCCCTGTAAAGCATCCCCTGGCTAATACAGTTAAACCTGTCTGTAGGGACCACGCAAGAGCCAGAAAAAAAAAAAGGTTTTTATGTAAATGTAGACCAGTATCTGCTGATAGTGACATCTTGATTTGGCATATCTTTTCTAGCTGTCAGAGGATTTTTTTTTTCCAAGTGTTATTATATGGCAGATGGCTGCTGAGGCAGGTTGGACAATAGTATCCACAATCAAATCTTGGTGCATCTTTTATGGAATCATAAGATCTCAGATAGGACATTTAAAACTTTAAGTTACACCCATGAAAGATTAAAGGGTGTGTACAGTTCTGGTCGAGGTGAGGATTTAACTTTTAACGTTTTGTGAGATATTCAGAAACCACTCTATGAGATGTCAAAGAGCATGCAGTTCTAAGGAGTAACAAAAGTTTATTCGATGAAAATCGGTTTTGAAATGACTGAGATATCCAAAAACAAGGTGAAACAAAGAGATCCTAATAAAGTTGTGGCATGTCGCCTTTTATTATTAGCACTTTTTTGGATATCTCAGCCATTTGAAAACCAATTTTCATCAAATAAACGTTGAATCCTTCTTAAAATTACATGTTCTTTCATATTTCATAAGAGGCTTTTCATTATCTCACTTAGGAATGTTCAAAACATGAATCCCCACCTCAACCAGTACTGTACAGTCCCTTTAATGTAGAGTCTGCAAAATGATCTCTCTTAAGTGGTGTGAGAGAAAGAAGGGCAACACCTCAATTGATCGTTTAGACTTTCTTGATATGAGGTAACTGTAGATGAAATTCATAGTGGTATTCTAACATTTGTCGACTTGTATTGTGAATACGGATGAAGAGTATTTGCAGCTTTGGCTGTTTTTTGTTGTTGAAATTTATGAAATGGCAGACTAATTTCATGAAATATTTGCAAAAGGGACCCTTTATATCCATAGTGCTGTGTATTCATATCTTTTTAAGTTATGAATAATGTCTTCAAGTTGAATGTTTCGAAGCTTAATACCTCCAGTTTGCAGAAATATTTAAGAAATCAAACTTGGCAAAAGGACAAATGTGACGTGAATATAAAGATTATCTACACATAGCTTCCCTTAGACAAACATTTCCCCCTCATATTTTTGTCTCTTCTATTTCAAAGTTTTATTCAATCATATAGATAAATTTCAAAGCGTTCTCTCCACTCCCTGCCCTCAGTGACCTCTTCAGTTGAGTCCATCCAAATCGAGGATAAGACTTTCCTCGTGTTCAGCCTCTACCTCTTGGAGATCTCCAAGGTGTATATCTACGATGAGGACAATGAGGTATGTAAACATGGGGACAATTTTGAATTCATCATAGGATAATTTCACCTTAAAGGCATTGTCTATCATTTGCAGATGAAACAAAAGCCCAGCTTTACTCCTTCAAAATAGTTCTTAAATGTGAGTTATTGATAGAAACAACCAGTGCAAAAATTGAATCAGCGTGATCAGTGTTAAGTGTTGTCAAATATACAAAATGTGAATAATTGTTAAAATGAAAAATGAAAATTCATGCATGCAATTATTAAAAAAAATAAAAGGCAAATTCAACATAATATCATTTTAATGGCATGATAAAGGAGCACCCGACTTGCCTCTTCAAGAAAGCGGGGGGAATAATATTACCCTTAACATACATCAGTAACAAGTCAAACAAATGTGTACTTAATTCAATAAATGACATTTTGTGGAATTCTATGTCTGTTTTCCTTACTTTGTAGTGTACGTACATGTACATGTGACATCATAATGTAGTAGTCTTCTTATCCATCAGTGAAGGTGCAGAAAATATAAAAATTCATAACTTTTGAACAAATTGACCACTTTTCCTCACTTTCAATAATGTGCTCTGTCAATGTTGCTGCATTCACTCTATCCACCCGCATATGAAGGTGAACTTTGCCTCTCCTGTCACAATGAGCTTCCTGTTGGATGGAGGCGCATTGCTACGCCTGACTTAACCTTTAACCAACATGGTCTGGACTTTTATCTTTTAGTGATCATGAATTCTGTAATCTCATTGGTCAATCACGTAATTGATAAAATCCCGTATAAGGGCCGTTCTCCACAAAAGTGCACCAACAGGGTTGGACAAACTATAAAATTTTGACATTAAAAAAGTCATGAAACTCATTTGAATTCAGAAACTTTAATACTTTGAGAACACATAACAACCAACGGGTGATTTTTGACACCAACATATTTTTTAAGAAATAGCATTGAACTTGAACACCATTTTTACATAGTTTTTACCACCCGTCAGATACGTTACCATTAGGCCTTTGACAAGAAAATCGCTGTGGATGTATCATTTATGGAACATTAATGTAAATATCTATTTCAATGTAAACGTAACTAATATGCTCACACGATTAAAAAGTAATTCTTGAACTTTGATCGGTCCAGATGTAAAAAAAAGCGATTGACGTTTGAAGCCTGTGAGTCAAAATCAGCGCAAAAATAATATATTTTCGTATAAAATACATAACCCTAAATTGCAATTCATATCTCTAATACACTTTGATCTTATATCGCTTTGACACAGTAATAAAAATTATACACAAGTACTGAAATTATCAAAGAAAGCTAATTGCAAGCACACTTTACAGCAAATTTCATACATTCTGAATTACAAGGAAAGAGAAAAATGGTAACGTATCTGACATACTTCTTCCACAAAATTTCGTTACTGTGATCTATATCCCAAGATGACGATAAACTCAATCTTGCATTATATCTTGCATCCAAATGAATTATCAACCGTGAACATTTATATTTACAACCCTAGTTAATCGCCTTAACACTGCTCAGTAATACAAAGTCATATATTCATCAATAGCATACGTGCATGCATATATAAACAAAAATTAACGCAATAACATAATTATGTTCTGTTTGAAATGTATGACCGAAACTTTTGATTTAAAATGTACAATGTAGTCCATTTCTTTCTATTAACTCATTGATTAGATATCTAACATTATTAAGGTGGAACAATATCATCAAATTTATTACCAAGGAAGATATATACGGTAATGTCGAATTGGTAACGTATCTGACAGACATCTATACTACAAAAATGTTGTTACTGTGACTTATATAGTAACATGATGATTAACTCACCCTTGCATATTGTCTTACATCAAAATGTTATATCCACCTAGAACATATGATAACCTCGGATAATCGCCTTGACATATAGTTCAGTATGTAAAATTATTCATTGATAACATACACAAACAAAGCTAACCCGAGACATAATTATAATTCTGTTTCAAATATAGTGACCGAAACTTTTGATTTTACATGGACAATGTACATTATTATGTAGCTCTGTTAACTCAATGATTAGATATGTAACATCATTCAGTTTGGAACAACATGGTGAAGTTGATTACCTCCGAGTGTATATACAGACAAATATATAACTTCAACGTAAGGTAACGTATTTGACTGCTGACAGTTTAATCTTATAAGTAAACCGTTATTTCACTTGGGCTACATGTATTTCGGCTCTGCTCCAAACAAAAAGAACCTTCTATAAATTGTATAGAAGATCTCATTCCCAACAAGTAGTCAAGTTGCATAGGTGTCAAAAACTTTGTATAATGTATTAATGTATTTCCACATGTTTTGTCATGAAATTTGTTGTTGTTTTTTTTAAGTCACGGAGCAATACTGTAGATAATGGTAACGTATATTATAACCGACACAACTCTAGGCTCAAGTAATTAAAACTTCTTTGCATTAACACATACCTGATTCATCATCCACTCAAATATTTCGGTACATTAAAGCTTACACTATATTGACGTATTCTACATGTTCATATTTTTGTACATTCAGAGAGAGCCAAGTCAAAACAACTAGATTACGGAATCGTAAATATTCTCCTTCCACGTATCAGTTGACAATTAACATTACGTTGCCGCTGTACATAATGTGGCAAGTATTAAAGGGAAAATCCGGGTCAGAAATTGATATGATTTAAGAAGAAAGAAAAACGAAAAGTACAATCGAGAAACAACAAGTAAGGAAGATATTATATTTCTAATTTTCACATTTTCAGAAAACATTTCTTGACCAGTCTTATTCTCATGAGCAAGTCGTTGATGTCATCCCCTCATAATTTGTCATTATGTACATGACATTTTGGAAATTCTTACTTTTTTTTCGGAATACAGGCAAAAACCATACCCTTACATTAAGATATGTCAGATATGCCGCTGTACATAATGTGGCAAGTATTAAAGGGAAAATCCGGGTCAGAAATTGATATGATTTAAAAAGGAAGAAAAACAAAAAGTACAATCGAGTAACAACAATTAAGGAAGATATTATATTTCTAATTTTCACATTTTCAGAAAACATTTCTTGACCAGTCTTATTCTCATGAGCAAGTCGTTGATGTCATCCCCTCATAATTTGTCATTATGTACATGACATTTTGGAAATTCTTACTTTTTTTTTTTTTGCAGAATACAGGCAAAAACCATACCCTTATATTAAGATATGTCAGAATAAATATCATCTCTCATTCATTTTGGGTTAATAGAAGGAAAGCTTTACTCTATCATATCTGATATATGAAATTTTGAGGATGTCTGAAAACAAAATGTGTAGAAAATTGTGAGGGGATTATATCATTTACTTGCTCATTTAAACAAAGAAATGTTTTCCTGGAAAAAAAAAATTCAACACATCATTATTTTCCTTTTTCTTAGGCGATTTTTCATAATTCTTGCATAACTGTAGGGGAAGTGATTCCTTTTCTTCGTAAATTGTTTTCATTCTGGACCGGATTTCCTATTTAAGCAAATTAGTTATTGTACAATGAAAGAATACGGATGGATATGGAAAGTGCATTTCCATTATATACTCGTAATGATGTCCAAATGTTTGTCACTTGCAAAATCGAATATTGATCCTTTTACTTAATTTGTGCTTCTTGATATTTTTTGGCCAAATCTTCGATTAGTGCGAACTGTTCGACGGTTAACTCAAATGATCTCTCTGACTTTCCGACCCCTGTTGGCTGCGCTTTTGTGGTGAGTATATCATCGAATGGAATCCAGATGATATCTGCCGGATGTGGCCACTTAAAGGTTGAGCCCTTCTTTGTAGTCACGCGGGTCATGAATGTTATCTTGGCATCACGATCATCGAGATCCACTTCCAAGACTTTTCCCAAGTACCAGTGACCCGAGTATACGGCAGCCACATACTCATCAACAGCTGGTAGAACTGGTGTATGATTATCCTCCATGGCCTCAACTGTCTTCACGGCATCAACTGTGTCCATGGCCTCAACTGTCTCCACGGCATCAACTGTCTCCACGGCCTCAACGGTCTTCACTCTCTCAACTGTCTCCACGGCCTTCACAGCATCAACGGCTTCTACGACATCAGCATCACTGGGTTTTGCTCGTTTGGGCTTTAGTGTTCGAATCATCCATCCGTCACACCTATCTTGTCCCTTTAGGCAGTTCTCACAGTAGCAAGAAGTTTGTCTCACAAGCATCTTCGTTTGACTTGTTGGATGCACAGAATGGATTTTCATTGTTCCAGGAATAGGTTGGCAATCCATGGAAGAGAGCTGCTCCGCCGCTCTGTCGTAGTCTTCTTTTGAGTACATAACGTACGCGATTTCTTTCTCATGAGAAGACGCCCACGCAAAGAAATCAGTGGCATCTTGTATGACAGCCTTGCCTTGTTTCACCGCATCAGACGCTTGTCTTTTTGCAGTCCCGCCAATGCCATCACAAACGCTTTTTCCGTGACCACACTCGAAGTAGTCCCAGCTCGCTTCTACATCGAATAAGTCGTTGTGTTGGCAGAGGGTGCTGAAGATGAAGCGATTGCGATATTGAGAGGATGGACTATCGGTCCAGTAGTGGATCTTTCGCAAATTAGGAATGTGCGTCTTGAGGATTGGGACAAGTTTATTGAGAATCGCCATCACCGCCTTGGAATTGTGATCACCTAGATCCGAAACAAACACAAAGCTTTTGTGTTGCAGTTTCCCATCTTCATCTCTGTAGTATGTCACAGTTGGATGTAGTGTCGTGCTAGTTGAATTCCAGTAAGCGCTCTGTATCTCTCGGGCACTCTGACACACGAAATTCTCCGCAAAGTCCATTTGGACTATTGCTTCGTTTTGTGGCAACCTACCCTTTAGCTCGAGAATGGCCTTGTATTGGGCTCGCACCCTGCCAACGTGCTCAAGAAATGAAATGTACTCATTTTGCATTAGTGTGATGAAATCAGCACGGCTTTTCTTTACGTTGTCGATTCGCATTTTCTTTATTCCATTGACTTCAACCTTCAGCCATGCCTCAAACTCTACCTCTTCAGTATCTACTTGCGAGAGAAGGTGTTTCATTTCATCAGCGTTGACCGTCTTGGCAGCCGTCTCAGGATTCAACGAAATGTCTATACCCAAACTACGCAAGGCCTTGAGTTTAAAAGCCATGTTCTGATGGCTAGTGCACAGACACGTCGCTCTGGAAAGAAGAGATGTAAGCTTAACATGTGACGGTCTGAGCTTACAGAACTTTGAAAAAGAAACTCGAAAATCGGGATTGTCGGAACAAAACTTTGCATGCGTATTTTGGAGGTAATCGGTAAGTACCCGATTCTGAAGCTTCTGAGATCCGGACTTGGTTGCATCTCGCTTCCCTGGCATGCAGCGACTTACATCGTCTCTTTCGTAGAAAGAAATGACCCTGTTCTGAAGCTCAGTTATCTGTCTTGATCGCAGCTGATTCTTGACGTGGGCTCTTCGGGCGATTCCAGTTTGCCGGTTCATGAGTCTAGCACATTTGTATTTTTTGATAATCTTACCGGATATTGTTCCCTTCAAACTCTTTTTCTGTTGGGCAGAACCATGTTTACGCTTCACTGATATCAGATGCGTCATGACATTGGCGAAGAGCAACTTCTTATGCACTGATGGTGGCAAATCCTGTTGATCGAGACCTGCTTCTTGTAGTTCAGCCGACGTCTTACTTTTGGGGGTCATATCTGCTAACAAACGACGGGGAGATGATCTCTTGCGCTTCTTATCTTGCCTCTGGATTCGTTTCTGTATTTTTTTCACTTCTTTATTTAGCTTTTTGTTTTTTGTTTCTAGTTCTTTGATCTTTCTGTTGGCGCTTCTCAGAGCTTTTGACCTCTTTCTTGTCGTGTTTCTTTTCGGGAACGAAAACTGAACTAAGAGTGGCGAAGTACTAGATGAACGCGAATTTCGTCTGTCGGCAAGAACGGTGGTTTTCGAAGACGAAGATGCCCCATTTCCCGGGTGTTCATTATCCTTTTTCTTCTGCCTGAATTTGCGTTGGTACATGCGATTTTTCTTCCTGTTTTTTTCCAGAGTCGACGTGTCTTGATCTGAAACAGGAACGCGATAATGCATTTGTCTTTTCCGCTCCTTCGCTAGAAACGTGGGGTCACCCTTTTTCTTTCTCTCTCTGTAGGCCTTCTGTATCTCAGCACGCGTTTTACCCATGTCTTTTTCTTTCTGAAATACACGAGAGACAGAGAGAGAGGGAAAATATCAGCATTGGGGTTTTATATGTACACTATTTGATGATAAATAACATATAAGTATAATATATATAGTCGTCGTGTACGCAAGAACAGGACATTATCATCCAGTAAGATACGTTACCAGTCGGGTAAGATACGTTACCGTGCCTATGCTGGGTAACATTCTAATTAATGTAGGATGGGGGACCTATTCCCGGACACTTAAGAAACATCAAGTTTCATGAGAAAAATTAACAAAATAGAACACTTGTAATTTTTGAAAATATGATGAGTTTATCAAGAAAATGCCTCTCTTTCAAAACTATCCAGCTCGTTACCAAGAGCTATCTTGGTAAAATTAAGTATTTCAGAAAATACAAAGGCGAATTCAAAACACTGATCTTCGATTTTATTCAACAATCACACGCGCGCGTGCATTGTCTATGGGACAGTTGAAAACAAGATCGTTTCTCTTTGAAAACGAAATGGGTTACAAAAAAGCCGGTAAAACTGTAAAAATTGTCATTATTTTCTTAGATTTTAGACTGCATTTGATGAAAAAGCTTCCCTTTAATGGTTTACGTGTTTAAATACAACATTATCATGGCGCAAAAGTTTGTTTTGATGTGCCAAATTTCGTATTCTATTTTGTCCGGGATTAGGGCCCATCCGGAATGAGGGACTTCACCATACATGCGAGCTATCACACACACGAAACAATAGCATGCAACGCGTTTGATGCCTTTAAGCCGTATAACTGTTCCACCAACATTAAATAACTTTAAAATGTGTCATAGTGGTCAAATAGATAAACGAACTACATTCTGCTAATATTCAGAAATGAAAATTCTTACCAACCACGTAGCTCGGACGAATAACAAACGACGAGAAGCCTTACATCTCCCCCAGACTCACGGCACTAAACGTAATGCAACATCACGCTCAAAGTGGCCGCCATGCTTTGAAGAGCGGAGAACCGCGTGCAGAATTAGAGAATGCGCGCGAAAAGCGCGTTGCGCATAGTTGATGCGCTTTATGCGGTAACGTATTTGACGGTAACGTATTTGACGGCCTTAAGGGTCAACCTTGTGTTTTCACGAAATAACAACCTTTTCTTTCGTAACTCCCATGTATGACTAATAGCAATGTAGAGTGCTTTAAAGCAAAACACATTATAACTTTGTCAACAAAGTATTTTTTCTGTAATAGAACAAAGTTTCAGTAACGTATCTTATTTTAGCTAATCGTAACACGCACAATTGCAAACTTTATGTCTGAATATTTTTGTTATTATAGAGTTTCAGTATACACTATTTGTGTTTATATAATCTTGAAATAGACTTCATTCACTACACCGAAATAGAGATCACTGCTTTATGGTCTTCATATTTTTTAGGGCGTCATACAAAAAGTAACGTATCTTATGTAGATTTGGAGACACCTTCGCTAAGATCGCAGAAAAAAATATACAAATCTTTTTTCGCTTAGCATTATGCTTTTTTGTTTAGGCACCGAAGGCACTATAAATTAGTGAACAAAACATAAAGTTCTGATATTACGGTAAAGAGCGGGAGCGTGAAATATAATCACACAGTTCGCTGGAGACATGGGTAAAATCAACATATATATATTTCATGCTGTCGTATATAATTCTTTCATGAGGTGCTGTGACCTCAGTTGATTTTAATTTTACTCATTATATTCTCTAGTATAAATAAAAAAAAAAAATTGGTTTCCTGATGAAAAAAATCGTGGTCTATGGCCCAGAGAACGTTGGAGACACAAAAATGCCCTTTGGCGCCCCTTTTCGGAGAATGGCCCATAACCTGTGTTACTCAGACTAACCACTGAATACTTCCCGTATTTCGTGAATAAGGTCATGTTGTGCGCATGCGCTAAATCCACCACTGAATATTTTCCGTATTCCGTGATATGATGTCATGATAATGATCAGCTAGCTGGCTGCACACGTATGTATGCGCACATAATTAGCTCGCGAGACGTAAGTCAACATGGCTGACAGCCGGCGATTTCAACATCATTCATGAGAGAGGAAATCAGCGAGAAGAAGGTTAGCCTGTGTAACTTTACCAATGAGATTACACTACAGAATTCATGTAGATCTACACTTAACTCTTTATGTGCCATGGTGGAAACCCCCTGTGTGCCACATTATTCTGATTCAAGACACAAAAGTAGTCATTCCTTGAGAAAGAATTCTATTTTTACAATCTATATAACTTCTACAAATTTCTGTTAAGCTGAACGTAGTGGTGAGAAAATTTGAAGAGGAATGGCAAGCTTTGCTTTTATATAAATTGAATGACAAATCTATTTCTATTGTTTTCTTTTGAATGACCAGTTGCTATATTACTGTAAAGGCATGGCTTTTGCACATGAAACTAGTGACAGAAACTTAGAATTTACATGCAAATCTAGTTGGGGACATCGCTTGATAGTCAATCACCACACAGAATGCAAGCTGTATGTAAAAGGAACAAAAGCGCGAGAAAAGCTTTCATTGTACCGCGGGATTAGGCGATTTATCGATCGGTTTAAGCAGATTTGTGTGTTTGAGCAGAATATGCGAAGTTGGCACGCCGTTGACTGAGTGGGACGTGCGAACGTGGCGCATAAAGAGTTAAAAAGATAAAATCGTTACCCCCTCCTTGTTATGAAATACAGGAAATATCTATGGTCTGGTGCCATATTCCATTCGGCCTCCTGCCTCATGGAATATGGCACCAGACTGTAGACATTTGCCCATATTCCGTGAACAAGCAGGGGGTAACTAATAACATCTCCTTTGGGCACGCATAGTCTACATTCAAGGTAGCGGAGGCCTTATATCCATGGACTACCCCTGACTGGGCTTGCTACCTGTACAATTTTATCAACAGTTTGATCAATAATACTTGTAGTCACTTTAATAAGTTATGACCCTCTATTATCGTACAAACGTAAAATCATTTGTGACATCACAGGACAGTATTTATTTTTTTTTACATTTCTTCCCTTTTGGATCAACATTATCATCCTCTATTACCATATGAACATATTCAAATGTATTAACAATCCTTTGTGACATATCGCAGGACAGTATTTTTTTCTAACCCTTCTTCCCTTTTGAAGTTAAGACGTACATGTACATTTTCTTACATTCAATTTTGATTCCTTCTGTTTTTGAATGGGTTGTCATTCAGGAATTTGTCTTCCACCAAGAAATCGAGTCTGAGCATGCTCGTGAAGTCACAGGTTATCACTATGACAACACCCATGGATTTGCTCTGGCGGACCACATCAGTGTCACTGATGTCGATGCTACTTTTGAAGTTCAAGTTCGGGTGAGTACTGCAGCCAATGATTTGTCTAACTTGGATGTAATGATAGCTTGTATCATTTTAAATTGCCTGAAGCTATAGCAAGTCTAAAAAATGACTTTTTTTTAGGTTTTTTTGATATAATGTTAAACAATCATTGCTATTTCTTTGAGATGTGCATAGAATAAATTAACCTCTTTATTTATATGTACCTTTGTCAGTGATATGCATGTAGTCTATTTCAGTTGAAGAATTCTTCAAGGCTACTTTACCTCTTATTTTATCATTGATCGTTAAATTGGCAACACATGGAAAAATCAAATTCCCATTTCCGTCTTAAAATATCATGTTTTCTTGAAAATTTCTTTCAGACTTTGCACATTTATTAATAGCTTTTGCTAACTCCTTTATGATCTGATTGACAGGTTGCCCTCCAACAATATATGTCAATGTAGGGCAATTTGTCAGTCGGTCGAAATAAAAACAACTTGATGGAAGGATTTCATCTTTCTGGCCTGCCTCGAGTATGAAATGCATTGATGATGCACTGTAATCAGAGTTGCCAGTTTACAGATGGTAAACTGCTGATTCTACAAAATTCCTCAAAGATTTGATGGGTTATTCATATGCACCTCCCCCACCCATAGCCAAGAAAGATTCTGATCGAGGTTTAACCCTATTCTAACTGGGCTATTTGAGACCAAGTTTTTACTGAGGGGGGGTCAATTTGACCCCCCCTTCAGATCTCGGCCGCCGATCGCACGATCGCCGCGAAATTTTGCCTGAAGATAGGGCTGGATGTCAACTACAAGATTACATGGTCATACAATAGAAAAATATTGCCTTTCTATTTTTAATAAATTAATTATGCAAATTTGTGCATGAAATCATATTTTCACCTATAACTCCATTAAAAAGACTGGAGGATTGCTAAATTTTTGTGTCAGAATTCCTCAAGACACATCAAACAATTTTTGTGTAAAAAAATAGCACAATCAAAATCAATTTCTTTTGTTTTCTATTGTTTTGTTAATTTCTTATGTATTTTATTGTTTTTTCGACCTTTTGTTTTCTATTGTTTTTTTGCCAAAATTTGTTGCAGGCACTTTTTCAGGCTTATCTACACTAGAATTGATTATTTTCAATGGATAAAAGTTGAAATAATCTTATTTATATCAATTTAACCAAAAAACACAATTTGCATTGGATTTGCACACGATATCATGAATTTGAGCTGTTTTGGGGTTGACATGCATATGCAAAACATTACGTAACTTCAGAACGGTGTACCCGGACGTCGCAAATTTGGTCTCAAAATATGCGGGAGACTTCAATGAAAAAAGTCGTGAAACGACGTGGCAAAATCTTTGCGCGTTGCGAAATCGTGGCGCGAAACGTTGAGGGGGGGTCAATTTGACCCCCCCCCCCCCAGTTAGAATAGGGTTAAATGGGATAGCTAGTACCTGATCAGTGGGAATCAGTGGGAATGCTGGCGGATGATTGTTCCACTCCTTGTGGATTCATTTAAGAGTACATTATATATCTATTGTGTGAAAATTATTTGCTTCAGAATGGTCTCATATTCAAGTAATGTGCAGTTCAATGTTTTCAGGTTAGCATGCCTGTACAGTGTTGGGGTGATCATTAACAGCCCGTTTACGCGGAGTTCTGACAATGAGTCCTCTTAAACTTACCTTTTCCTCGTTAAATTGAGCATAATACTTACATGCATCTTTCAAGCAGAAGAAATCTAGTACCATCCATCTTCTGATCACCCATGCTCTTGATTGATCATCAAACCAGTACCAGATGCACACGAAACCGTGACAATAGAGATTTTAGCTTAACCCGTTGAGGACGAGTCCGGAGTATACTTGGCAGGTGTTTATGGTAAATGTGTGTTGCAGCAAAATCAATTCATCCTCAATGAGTTAAAGATGAATTTTTCTGTGTGTGCTTTGTTTATTTTGCCAATTTGCAGGTGTTTACGTGGAATGCAGTGGATGAAACCTTTCACCTTACCTTCACTGTACCTGTGGTCCAACCAGGAGACGTGGACATCTTCTCGGAGGGGAACTTCCTCTACTTGTGTGTGGTTCAGGAGTATCACTCAGTGGACTTCTTTCGCCTTGAGGGTAACAACTTAATGCACTCCATTAAATCAGTGAAGGGTTTGATAGCAAAACGGGTTAACTCCGTTCTTGGTGATTAAAGATATTTGCTGAAAATCGAGAAAATGATAAGAAAATATGGGATATTTTTATTGTATTTACAGGAATATTACTTGTTATGTTATAAGCGAGTTATCAATGGGAAGCTTTTATTTTGCTCTATTTGATGATTGACTTACTTTAAAATGTTTGAAAATGGCACATAATGTGTTTTGTGATCAAACCTTATGTAAAATCTTTAAAAATGGGAGATAACCTGATTTGCGAGGAAACTCTCCAAAGCTATGTCTGTGCTATCGAAGGATACCATTTGGTAAGGAATTTATTATTACTACATGTGTCTGATGGGTACCTGACTCAAAAAACATGTATCACAACTATTATCATCTAAAAAGCATATTTTACAATGTCCGCAGAAGGACAACGAGGGTGCAATCTTTTTCTGGGTTGATACTGTGAGGACTGATACCTCACTCAGTGCAATCGCTGTAAAGTATGACAATATGGTGCTATCTCCTGCACATAGCCAGTCGCCTTGCAGGCGTATGTGTATGAATAATGATATACCTACTAGTCTATACCTGCTGAAACAAGTGCTCTACAGTTCTCAATGCAGTGGACATGATAATGTAGTTTAGAAGCAATAAAAGCTTTGACATACATGTATCATAAAAATGGCGGACAGCACTCAGTTGTGCACGTATCCAATGTCTCATTGTTCTCAACCATCACAAGCTAGCCCTAAAGGGGCCGGGCTTTTTTGGCTATGCTCAGACCGGGGGGGGGGGGCAGATTCCGCCCCCCCCTGAGATCTCGGCCATCGGTGGTGCGATCGCGATGAAATTTTGCATGCGTGAGACCCGCGTCATAATCTACAAGATTGTGTTATAAGATTTTTTGAAACAATCAATTTCTAATTTTAATTAATTAATTATGCAAATTAAGCTCAAGGTGATATTTTAGCTTAATTAAAAGCATTGAGAGTCTAATTTTTGTTCTGTAAATCTGTTTTAGCATATTCAACAATTGTACATCACAAAAACTTCCAAAACTCATTTCAATTCTTATGTATTTTATTGTTTTCAGAATTTCTTATGTATTTCTTTGTTTTTCAACTTTTGTTTTTTCTTTGTTTTTTCATTGGAAATTGTCACTGACCACTTTTCTACCATAATTAGCACAAAATTAATCAATGAAAGTGATTAATTGTAAAAATAATCACGTTTTTATGCCTTTCATGACAGAGCACTGTTTTCCATAGGAAATGTACACAAAATCACAAAATTGTGCCCGTTTTGGAGCGACATTCCGTCACAAAAATGGGCGTGGCTTCGCAAAAGTATGCGCGGACGTTGCAAATTTGGTCTCAAAAGTTGCGCGAGACTTGAACGAAGAAAGTCAAGAAGCCTCGCGATGAGGCCTTCTCGCGTTACAGAATTATAGCGCGAAACGTCGAGGGGGGGGCGGATTCCGCCCCCCCCCCCCCCCCCCCCCCCCGGCCCTTTTAGGGCTAGCTTGGAAAAAGAAAATTAAGCCAGGATGCCTTACAAAAGGCTATGCATGTTCCAGATCAGAGTGATAAAACATCAAAAAAGTTAGTCTTGCCTCTGTTATGAATTATGCGTTTCATGCCATCTTGTATCTTGTCTACACGTATCTACCTCAATGTAGGATCGGCAGGATTCATCAAGTTCTACACCATCCCCCACCACGGCGTCAAGTCCGTGGAGTTCTTCAGGCTCCAGGAAAGCGAGTACGAAGCCGCTGCCGACATCGAGTACGACCAGCTGATGATGGCAGTGGCAGTCGATCCTTTCCCGAAGCATGACGTCTTCTCTCGCATCCTGAAAGTCGTGAACATCGGTAAGAATTATATGAAGAGTTTGTTTGCAAAAACCGATAAGTCCATATTTGCCAAATGGAGATATTTGCGATTAAAGGTCAAGAAAAATAAAGAGAATAATAAGAAGATTTTTGCTTCTTTTGACCATAACTTCAAAAATGTACCTTTATATGTATTGACCAATATATCATTTAAAAGTTATTATTTTGTACTTTATGACAGAGACCTTACTTCAAAATCTTCAAAAATGGACTTATCTGTTTGTGCAAACAAACTCTTCATATGGTCTAATGAAAGTTTTGAACTTCTCCACACGCGTGATCTGTTAAAAGGGAAATTCTGTCATGATATTATCTTGCTTTTTTTTTTTAACAGAAAAAGCAGCAGAGAAGTCTCTGTAAATATACCCAAAAAAAAGAAACTGAGGAAAAAAAATAAGACACATTAAAACAAAATAAAAGGTACAGCAATTCAAAGCTTGAGTGGACCTTAAAATCATGTAAAGGATTCACTGGTGGAAAGCTATTAAAACTTGGATTAATCCACACACATTAAAAATTTCTGATTCGTTACAGTTTAGAGGTAAGACAAATAGAGAGCTTTGTGGGATCAATATATTGAGCAGCTCTCGGTTTGGATTGTACGTACCCAAAATTCATTAATTTTCATTTTTCTCCCAAGAAACTGCATAGTCAAATTTTCTAAATGGCTGTACAGTTTACTTGGCAGGTATTTTTACCAGTGTGATGAAATATGCAAATGGACACCATGCCCAAGTAGAAGCTCTCAAAGCTGGCCCCCACCCACCTGGCCCTGAGTTTGTAATGTTCTCAGGTAATAGTCTGAGAGAATGATAGTGTGGAAGGTGAACTTGTGATACTCAGGTGATCGTGAGACCCCCTGGATCTCTTGTTTTTTGTAAGCTTCTGTAAAAGTCATTCTGTGGTCCTACATGTCAACAGTAGATATGAACGTATTGTGTGTCAGCTGCAATTCGCGAAAGTCTCGTCTCTGAATGTTTGTTGTTATACAATAGGTATAAACTTTTGTGAAAAGTATTATCTTGCCTGCATGGGAATGTGGTACCTGTAGATTGTCAGTGGGAGAATGTATGCAAGATATGAATTGAGCCCTTAGTGGGTTGTACACTGTTCATGTCTACTTTGACATTTCATGAAAAGTCTGAGTATTATAGAATGAGTTAAAGAATTCAAGAATGTAGCCAATCAGAAATGCTGAAATTAGTCACATGTGCACTCTTATTTTTTTCATATAACATGCATGGGCATGCAAAAAGTATGCAGCAAAAAAGCACAATTACATGCTGAATGATGACACAATGTTCCAACTTGTACATACTTTAGCAGGGTGCACTCGATTACAACCATGCGCTCACACTACTTATTTACTAGAAAAAAAAATTCTAAGTTTGTGGATTGTGTTCAGTGTGCAATGTTTGGAACATTTCTTCAGACATCTTGGCTTTTAAGCAAGTTCTACATGTAGGCTAGCTGACTGGTATTCATCCATAGAGGTTCATAGACCTGTTTCATAAAACGAGTAATGCACAGTTTTAAGTGTGCGACGTTAGTGGAGATGCAGCTTACTCTCTTGAACGCGTTGCATCTCCACTAACATACTCACACCAGCGAATAACTCTGTATACTGATGCATCGATAGAACATGTATTCTCATTATGAGCTATTTTTTTCTGTCATCCCCTGCCCCGTCCCCCCCCCCCCCCACGTCTTGGTGCAGGTGGTTCGGTGAGGATCAATACAGAGGACGATATGTGTGAGAGCGGTCTGAGGGAAGCAATGAGGAGCAACGTCCCCGAGCCCACCTGCGAGTGATGAGAACTCCCAAGAGGGTTCAACTACACCCCTCCCGTTTGGTCCTCCACCGGTGGTAGTCTCCTCCCAACCACACCCACCACCCCACAGTCTCTCTTTTTTCTCTCTCTCTTTCTGTAATTTTCTTCGTCTTCCCTAATTTTGTTGTGATTAGATGAATTTAGTGGCACGATGTTTCTTAATTTCTCATCATGTCTCGATAATCTAATTTGTCCTCCTCCCCTGCTCTTCCACAATGCCTCTTTGTATCATATCACATCCCCACCTTGGTAATCTTATTTTCAATAATTTGTGCCTCCTTGTGCTCCACTGAGCTCCACCATTTTATTTCATTCATGCAATGAACACAGAATTGACTATTTCTTCCTATATGCAGATTTGGATTAAGAATTGGAAACCATTGTGGTCCAACAACTGCCACAATGTCCTATGAAAGTGCTGAGTGAGGAAAGAGTTGAACAAACGGTGCAATGTCCATAGAAACATCACCTCAGTCATAGAGAATGCATGCAATTATTTGTATGGAGATGTACAAGTGTGCAAAAGGACAGACAAAAATAATGACAATTTGCCAACTTGCAATGGAGTTACAAGCATGACTCTTCCACTCTCAAATTTCACTTTCCTTCTCTCTTCACTTGCTCATTTTTTTCCTTCTCAATTTATTAAAAAACATATCCAGAGTGTCATGCCAGTTGTCAGTTCTTTTGTGTGTGTGTGTATTTCTTTTGGAATATGAAATTGGGGAGGAGGGCTTTCTTTCAGTGCCCTAGTACTGATTTGTTCAAGTTATTCCTTGTTTCAAGGTCATTTGTCCTTACAAAGGTATTTGTAATTTACTGCATGTGGCTTAAATTGTTTTTTATATAATATATCTAAAAATCATCTTTGTTGCATATTGTTTTTGATAAAATATTTCTAGAAAATATGAATGTATGTTTTTGTTTTTTGTATATTACACTCTTACGTCAAGACAGTTTTTTTTTTAATTCAATCTTCCCTATTATTTTCCAGTTCAGAGCACTCATCGACCTACCAGACATTTTGTCAGACAAAATATTTTTGGTAAGGGAGATAACAAATATTAAAGATTGATTTAGTTATGGACAGCATAGCTTTCTTGTGATTACATTCATTTTTTGAAGGTTTTGTGATTGATGTTGCTAGTGCACGGCAAACCTTATAATATATTTAGCTATTCCTAGCTGCTGTTTAACAGTGCATATTTTTTTTCTGCCTTTTCTCAGGAATATGTTTGTCTCTGCCACATATTATGCAAATGATTTGCCACAAACTTTTGTATCTCGTTATGTGCTGGAAGGGGGTTAGTATATATTGCTTTGAAATTATTTCGAATGTCATTCATTATTTAAAGAAAAAAAAGTTAAGAATTCTAGTTATGTTTGTCCAGTAATAGTTTTGTTTTGTTATAGTCTTATCTATCTGTTTGTGTGGATGATAAATCATGGAGTGTAATTCCACTGGTACTCTACAATGATATTTCTGTACAATTTTTTTTTTGTGCCAATTAAAGTTGGTCTGAAAGATCAGTGTGAAACACAGCTTAAAAGACTCAACCATTTGTCTGATGTTTTCCTGTCCTCATAACTGTCTGTTCAATGCACTTAACTAAACGATTTTCTTTTTCCTGTTGATATTTGCTATTGTGTGTGTGTTGGCCCTATGTGTGTATGTGTACATTATAAGACTTATGCACACCTGTTTTTGAATAAGTGTTTTTATTATTTGTTGGCGTGAACCTGTAAAAAAAAAGGATGTTTCTCCGCATGTAAAAAAGAAGATTCATAAGCAGCACAAGTGAGAAGAGCACTTGCTGCTGTATATTTTTTTTAAATGTACATGTATTTGTTTCACGTTGAATCTGATGGTGATATGTAAAAAAAAACAAAGAATATCATCCAAAAAGATGTGTGCGTGTGTGTGTGCATGTATGTGTGTTAGTGTGTAGGACCCTACGCCGCTATCTGTGTGTTTGAGTTCCCGTGCCTCTGTGTGAATGTGTCTTTAAATATACTTACTACAGTAGTAGTCAACCTTACCTACTCAATAGTCGAATCCAGAGGGACTGATGAAAATCTCTCGACTACCGTGAATTTCGACTGACACAATAGAAACGACATGTAATATATCCGTACAGTAGGGCCGAAATGTTCTTTGCCAAAATTTTTGTCTTGTTCGAGGTCGACTTAGACGAAGTTAACTGTAAACAGACTGTTAAGCTGTATGTTAGTACACGTAAGAGTACAAACTGTACTGGAAAGGTGGTTTCAGATGTCAACTTACAAAGGTTCTGCATGACTTAACGTGCAAATCCTGGTAGACTTTAATGGGGATGGCTAGTAACTGATCAGTGGGAATCAATGTTTCCAGGTTAGCGTGCCTGTACAGTGTCGGGGCGATCGTTAACGGCCCGTTAACGATCGCCCCGACACTGTACAGGCATGCTAACCTGGAAACATTAAACTGCACATTACTTCAATATGAAACCATTCTGAAGCAAATCATTTTCACACAATAGATATATAATACATGTAATGAATTCCACAAGGATTGGAACAATCATCCCCCGCATTCCCACTGATTCCCACTCATCAGTTACTAGTCATCCCCTTTAGAGGGAAATGAAACCCGAGATCTTCCATCACTTGATAAAACAACAGGCAACTCCCCGTTGTAAAGGAATCCTCGGAACATGTAGTTTTGTTTTGTTATATGAAATTTTTGTTAGAAGAGTTAAAATGGGGCTACAAAGATAAATGGTAATTTTGGGGCCCGAGTTTTTCTTTGTTGTAAAGGGAATATCGTTATTAAAGACAGCCAATCCCTTTTGCGTGCAATTTTTTGAAAAATTGGTGAGAACACTTAGATATTGAAGAAAACACTATTTGGAAACTTTCTGTAAATTTTGAACTCAAAAGTCTTTATTTGTTTAGTTGAATTGACCGTTAAGATTGGAATAATTTTTTCGTACTACGAAAAAAATTTCAAATCTGAACTACTAGTCTAGTTTTACAGACCTGTGTGATGCAATGAGTTGCACATGTACAAACGTAGTTCATGTAAGTGGTGCGTTGTTGCCATCGATAACAAAGTAAGAGAAGCTAATGAATTCTTTTCTGACAGCTTTAACATGCATATCTTGTGTTCGAAGGATAAGTATCATATTACAACAGCAGGAGGATTAATGTATGCAGCTGTGCCTAGTGCACAGAATACGATATGGTGAGCGTTTGATGCATTATTAGAATCTTAACGGCTAACAACTTCAAAATATCACAAATGTTATAGTTTTACAATAGTCTTGTCATTCAGGTGGAATATATCATGTTCCGTGCTATTTGGGAAGGAGTGCAAAAGGGATGGCCTATCTTTAACATGTGTGTTATAACAGGAATGCACAGTACTGTACAACATTTTATGACATCAGGTAAGGAAAACAGTGCAAAGAGAATTCAAATCTTCTGATTATATCAAGTAGAATAACGAGCACTTAACGTTATACCTCTTTCGTAATTATATTAGAAGAAGTCGAGGGGATAGTATCTATTCTTTATTTTAAAAAATATAAAATTTTCTTTATATTTCATTTTCCGTTTTCCATATGTGACGTCACAAAATGTGGTACCAAAACTTTAAAATTCTTAACTTTTCAACAAATTGTCCGATTTTCCTCAAACTTTCCCTGACGTCTTCTACTGTATTGCTGAAGTCGCTCAATTCTCATGCTGTATGTTTGTGCTTCATTACCCTTTAAGTCTCGAAACGCATGTACAACATATACATACACACACACACACACACACACATATATAGGCCCTATATATAAACGAGTTTATATACCAGTAGGTCTTTGTGCATGTATTATATTACATATATATGTACATGTATGTTACGTTTTGTATGAAAAATACTACTCAGAATGATCAATCTAAAATAGAACAACATGATCAATCAAAAATAGAACATGTATTCTTTGTCATAACTAGTTTTTTTTCACTCAGATGATTTGATTATTTTTTTATTGATATTTTATTGATATTTCTATTTGAAACTTTTCTGCACGCTAGTGGAAACTTATTATGCGCTCACAGATATATCCAAGTCTCCTTTTTGTTTACTTTTTTGAAACTCTTTCGCACCATTGCATAATAGGTGTTGTTGATATCTTTTTTCTCTCTTTTAATTCAATTTCAGACGATTTGTGAAAGACTAAATCAGAGCATAACGTTGGAAAAATAAAAAAATCTTGCTGTTGCTCTATGTCCGAAAACATCGTAAATCGTTTATTCTGTCACTGACCACACTCCACGTAAGTAGCCCACACCCGATGGCCACATTCGTATATTCAACGCGTGGATGTCAAACATTTATGAAATGCATTACATGTAGGCCGTATGTGATAAAAAAGGAAAAAAACAGAAACAAAAACAAGTGAGCTCAACGCTAGGCAAATTAGGCCCATGAGCTTGAAACGAGGCAAGGCCAATAAGCTCGATACTATACCGTGATGCAATATGAAGCTCATGTGCTTATATATATATATATATATATATATATATATATATTTTTTTTTTTTTTTTTTTTTTTGGGGGGGGGGGGCAGGTGTCTAGCTCTTAGGCCTAATTTGATAGTTGATGTCGAACTCATTGACCTTGGTCACTTTGATAGCGTGTAGCGAGTGGGCTTTAAAACTTATGGGCAGTATGGTTCGTGGGCTGTGTGCCTCGTGGGTGTCGAGCTCAAGACATGCACCCAATAGTGTATGGGGTTTTGATCTTGTCGAGGGGATTGGAAACAAAATGCCCGTATATCGTAAACGATGAATCTTAGTTTTTTTGCAGATTACGTTATTATCATAATTATTATACATTAGTGAGATACAGTTACTTGAATTTTGCCGATTCAGATACCACGATTATTCTAATCAAGATAATGACGGCAATGTTAACACGAAGATTATAATTCATCTACGATGATGATGTAAATAATGATACGCACAACAATATGATAGTGATAATAGTTATGATGTAACGATAATGATAACGATAATTAAAGTCATAACGTACATCAAACATAATATAGTGTCACATTAACAGTGTAAGGCATGATGCTCTGCTGTACTGTGCGTGACATAGCAAGTATGATTCAAAATGTTGAGTAAGATTGTGTTTTTTTCTTATAACGAATCCATACGCATTGATATTTACGGTTATGCTAAAAGGAAAACGTGTAACGTTAAGTCACAATTACGACAAAGTTTTACAACGTAGGAGCAAAATTCTAAAATTGATATTTGCACTTTGGTTGTAAGTATCTATTAGTCTCCGATGGAGATTATAAGGATGTCGTCTTAGTAAAACAGTGTACCTTTTTAAAGCTTTTTAATAGCTTTTATAGAAATACACGCATATGCTATTTTTCCACATGATAATGAAGGAACTTTGCTAACGTCATATTCTCATAATTGTAACAACATTCTCATTCTAAAATATTTTCCAGACTACAGCTACATGTATTTTAAGATTATGTTAACATACGGAAATTCGTTCCATCAAGCTTCCGATTTCTGATTTGTTACCTTCTTTCTTTTCTCCTATTTGTATTTTTTTTTTCGTTCGTTCGAGAGAAAGGCGAGACCAAGTGTTACCCAACTACCAAAACTCTCTTTACCTTCGAGGCAGTTAAAAGATGCTTAGAGTATTGTGTTTATTTTCGGCTAAAACGCCACACATCATCAGAACATCAACACACAATGAATTATAAGTTGTGATTAGAATTCGTCCTCTGAGCTCTGAAATCAATAAGTATCAATGGATTCACTTTTTTTGCGGGCTTATAAGAGAGCATATTATACTCGATGGTAATAATCACTCATCTATAACTTTACTATCAGAGTAGATGCTGGCATAGCTGACTGAGAAGTCAATGAATATTACCCATCGCCATTCTCTGCAGTCTCAATACTTGTTGAGTGACATTCATTTCCATTGGCGGAATGGGGTAAAAATTACACTCCTGGAATGACTGAGAAGTGTAGTTTGTGACCACAAAGATGCCGTCATTCTGCATCCAACAGAAAGTATCGTTGAGTGAGGCAACGCCCAGGATTTCTTGGTTTTCCGCTCCCATTTCCCCACAGGTCAGGAGGGTCACGAGGGGATCACTCTCACCGCTCGCGCTTCCGTTGTTATTATCAAAGATACTGCTCAAGTCCATGTACGCCGGTTCGCCCTGCCGATCGTAGGAGCTCATCAAGAGCAGGTTTCCTGCAAGAACGTTGATAAAAGTGAATCGTTTGACACGGGATCTGCAGCAGATGTGTTGTTTGTACATTGCATGGTACTGATAATTCTTCAATTATTATGTTTCAAATTGATATAAAGGACTCTAAAATACATTATTAGACCCAAGCTCCCCTCTGTCCCCCCCCCCCCCCCCCCACGCCCCGGGTCTAGGGCAATTACCCCTGGGCAATTACCCCTGGTCCTTCCCCATACCCTAACCCTAATCCTAATCCTGAACCTAATCCTAGCCGTAACAGAAACTCTAAGCCTAAGCTTAACCTTTACCCTAATCTTTACTCTAACATTAGCATTTGTAACCAGTATTTCTATGGCAGGGGGTAATTGTCCACGCGGGGGGGGGGGGGGGGAATAGCCCTTATACGGGATGTATCTATTCCCTGTTACTACATAGTCCCAATTGATATCTTATCAAAATCAAATCACATCAAATCATAAATAACAATTACTAACTCAAACCTTTTTATCAATAGAAATAATGTCATGCATTTATAGCAGCGGACGAGTTCTTTTTAAGACTCACTGATGTGATCTACTTTAAGACCGAAAATAGGAGACATGGTGTATGTGAAGATCGTCTCGCAGGGCCACTCGCTGTTCAGGAAAATACAGTTTATATTGCTCGAGTTAACCTCAGTCCAGAACAGGATCCTGAGAAATAGATAGAGAGAGAAGGACAAAATTACTTGAGAGAGATGCACTTGAGCAATAGACCTGTTCTGTAATGCATTCAGATTTTATACATGCATTGTTGCCATATAGTTATCTACAAGTTTCAAACAAGTTCTGTCCACCCGATGGTGACTACGAGTGGACACCCCCTGCGGCTCGATGATAGAGCACTAACCCTGAGATAAGCATGAATAGCTGTCTTGTTTAAGTTCAAGTTAGCTTCCAACAAGTTTCAGTGGGTCTACACAGATAGGCATCAGACAAACAAAATCGTGTTTGACAATTATCAAAGTCAGACTGGAAAAAGGAAGTTCATTTTCTATGTTTTTACAGAAGAGTGATATCGGTCGCAAAAGCACGTGTGAATTAAAATCAGATGATACTAGTAACCCACGACTCTCCTATTGGTTTGTGCGCATATAAAACCTCAGAAGTTATGTTTAGGTTGACAATCTCGTAACTACAGAGCCACAAGATTTTGCTCAAACGCAAACCTTAAGGCGACGCATCCACCTTTCTTCTTTGATGTTGTATGAAGAAAAAAATATAAGACTTTTGCGTTTGTCAGTAGAAGAAAAGTGAAATATTGATATCATGATCCCACCAATTTTGGTACTGTGTGAAGTTTTGCAATTCCGTAACTTGAATTGTTGACATTTTTGTACATTTCCAATAATATTTACTTCATTGAACATATTATCAAGGGGAACGTAGAAGTAATGTCCCATAGTGGTAATCAAAGGAATGAAAAGAGGACTGGAAAACATTTTCCCAAATCATACAACAATGCCTGAGTAGTGGAAGGAATGTATGACAGAACGATTCGACAGATGACTGAATGTACTAGTTGATACATTAAATCTGGTCAGCGTACCCTTCATTTTCATCAACTGCAATAGCAGCGCCTCTACTTGTATCGTTGTTAAGGGTGTGAATATCGATCTCCCATCCCGGCATGCCAATCGGTACCTGCGTGATGACCCCGTCGTAGAGGACATACATCATCCTTGAGCCCCGGGTGACGGTCATTGCTTTGGGAACTAAAAAAAAAAAAAGTAAAGGCGAAAAAAAAGGAAATAATTTTGTTTGCCAGGTTTAGTACCTGAAAGGGAAATCGTTTGGATTAAGTGTTTGGCTGCTGCGTATTATTACCTCGTGTTTAGGAGCATTTTTTACAGTCAAAGGAGTACAATTTTACTTTTTTTTTTTTTTTGGTTCGCATGTCCTGTTCTCTACATACTAAATACTATAGGTGTGACAAAAAACATTTCCCACTTTTGATCAAAAACTATATATCAGATACTCTCTAAAAAAAAAAAAAATCGAGTGAAAATTTTCACTCTAAAAAGAGTGAATACAAAAACGAGTGAATTTCGAGTGAAATTGGAGTGAATTTTGAGTGAAAATGCTCATTTTCACTCATTTTGGAGTGACGTCAGGGATCACTCGAAGATTTTGGATAGATCCCTGACGTCACTCCAAAATGAGTGAAAATGAACATTTTCACTCAAAATTCACTCCAATTTCACTCGAAATTCACTCTTTTTTGTATTCACTCTTTTTAGAGTGAATATTTTCACTCGATTTTTTTTAGAGAGTAACACTGACATTGATATGCGCAATCGCGGAATAGTGTACAATTTTGTTGGCGGTAATTAAAAAATGAGCGCATAAATCAGTTTCATTAAATTCAAGATTTATTTCTAACATCGGTTTCAGATTTTGCTCTGTTTTCGACTCCCGGTACAAAATTGTAATTTCGCACAGTGGTCAATTGGTGTGTATGGGAGTGTGTGGTTAACACCCTGACAATGGTCCTGAACAATGGCCATGATTGGAATGCTCTATTACATATTCATGAGAAATTCCACTATTACAGCTATAATAGTCTTTACTCATCCTGAAATGTAACGTATATGCAAGCACATGAAAACGTGTGCTAATGTGTGTGTGTGTGTTTTTTTTTTAAGTGCATGCCTTTTACCCTTTACCATAAATAGTCCATGGGCCAAGCCAGATATTGGTACCACCTGAGGTGGCAAAACCTTTTTGGTGTCATTTTGTTTGTCGGGCATAGATATACTTATCAAGCTATGATAGCATTTCTAAATGAGTAGCTTAGTCATAATAAATGAATTTTTAACCAATTTGGTCTCGTTGTTATATCCCTATACTTCTGAATCGAGACTAACCGCTATACATAAGAAGAGCACTGTCTTCAGTATGTTCACAGGTGTTCTGTTGTAAACGTGGTGCGCTTAGTTTTTATTCAAGGCAGCGAAGGGAATATCCAAAGGTTATGATGTCCACAGCGCTTAGTCTTTATTCAAGACGGCGAAGGGAATATCCAAAGCTTATAATACTGTGTATATCCCTTTATCTGAAAACAACAACAACATGACACCTCGTGAAATGGCGGACGATTTGAACACCTACTTCACAGACGTCTGCACGCAGTTGCCCCCGTTAGACCCTCAGGCTCTCACGTCGTACCTCCCAGCACCAACTCCTACTCCTAAGATCAAGCAGTATGACGTGTACAAACGCCTGAAACATCTTCATGCATCGAAGGCATCACATCCCAGAGATGTACCTACGCGTCTCCTTAAAGAGTTTGCCCTGGAGATATCTGGTCCACTTACGACAATATTCAATGTGTGCTTGGATAAGGGACACTTTCCTAGGAGATGGAAGAATGCCTCTGTGTGTGCTGTGCCGAAAACTCCCAAAGCAATGATCAACTCCGCCCGATATCTGTCACGTGTGTTCTGGCAAGGGTGTTTGAAAGCTTCACTGCGGAGTGGTTGACAGCTGACCTCAAACCAAACATCGATCCCTCACAATACGGGAATATGAGAGGAAGCTCCATCAACCACTATACCTCGTTCACATGCTTGACACAATTCATCGAAATCTCGACAAACAGGGTCATTATGCCAACATTAATTGTACCGTGGATTTCAAGAAGGCCTTTGACCTCGTCAACCATACAAAGGTCATCGAAAAACTCATCCATTTAGGCGCCAATGTCTCCATATGCAGTTTCTTGACCGGTAGAACTCAAAGTACTCCACAAGTCACAACAGAGCTCCTTGCAGACACATGTGGATTCGCTCAGCGAGTGGTGTCAAGCCAATGACGTCACACCCAAACCGGAGAAATGTAAAGTTCTACAGGTCTCCTTCCTCAGGAGTGTCCCGCACCCGCTTAACATAACCATCGGAAATGTCTGCTTAGAGAAAGTGTCATCACTGACGCTGCTGGGTATCACCATCCAATCCGATCTCAAGTGGGATGACCAAGTCAGCCAAATGGTCTCGCGTGCTTCTAGACGCCTGTATATACTCTGCACCTTGCGAAGGAATAGTGTCTCTGTCTCCGACCTCGTCCTTATCTACAAAATGTACATAAGGCCATTGCTAGAATTCGGGGTGCCTGTGTGGGGATCTAGCATAACTGCAGCCCAGAGCGAAGCTATCGAAAGGGTACAAAAACGCTCCCTCCGGTGTATTACGTACCCAAACACCACTTCCTACAGCCAACAGTTGAATCACTTTGACATTCCTACCTTGAAGGACAGGAGGCAGGAATTAACATGTCGCTTCGGCGCTGCCCTTCTTAAGTCTGAGCGGCACCGCAACATGCTCCCACCCACTCGTAGATCTGTCTCTCGCTACAACTTGCCTCTGAGAAACGCTGAACACTTGAACTTACCTTTCTGTAGAACTCAGAGGTATAAACAGTCATCTATACCTCATCTTGCTGCATTACTTAACTCCAATCTGTAATGTTACGTGAATTTGAATGAGTCTCATACTGTTGGATATCAATACAATTTCATATCTCATACTTCTGGCAATTACAACAGAAGCTAATGATGTTTACTCTGATTTGTTATATTACATGATCGCTGTCTGCTCGGTTTTGATGTTTATACTTGATTACTGATAACTGGATATTCATGATACCCCAAGCAATGTGTATAAAGAGTGTACTGAGTATGTTGGTCATGAAGTGCTAATTATAGGCAATACACGAAGCGTGCTTCAGGTATACTGTGCTACAATTTTTAATTCACTGTGCTGTTGCTCACTGGTGTTAATACTCGCTTGGCCCGCATTCGTTTTTGATATATGGAATGACCGAGATGCCCTTTTTCTTTGGGTTTTTTTTTCTTAATAGAATGACCGAGATGTTTTTGTTTTTCCCTCCCCCGGTTTCAGTTCATGTGTATAATGGTTTAGACGAAACTTGGCTTTTTGGCTGTAATAATTTTGCTGCTGGATAGTGTGAAGTAGTTTTGTTTGTGAATGACTCGGTTTTTTCATTGCTTCTTTTGTTTTCGTCAAAAACAAAAACAGAACACAGGTATTAGATGATTGATATAATTATATGAAGAAATGATTTAAGAATATTTTTGTAATGTATTAATTTGAATTGTTATGGGAGTTTTGCCTGTGGTGTTTGTCAGATATCATGGCTCTAATGCATTTTATTTTTTATTTTTGTGTGATTTGTAATGAATAGCGCCCCCATAGGGAAAGTCCGAGGAAGAGATCATCTGGAGTTCGAGTTGTTTTATCTGATATGTATAGCAAACTATGACAGTGATGATTATGTGAAATACATATAGTAATATGAAATTGCAGAGGGAAATTATGATTTTAATGTATTTGATATGCATTTTTTGTGTGTTGGGGTTGGTGGCGCCGTCTGTGGATGACCTTGAGAAGGTTAATGTGTAGGGTTATTTAGATTTTGAGTTGTTTTATGTATAATTTGAAAAGATGTTTGCATAAATAACAATGTTTAAATAGTGAGGTTTTGAAGGACTGAAATAGTTGGATGTTTCTAAATTCAATGTGGTCAAGGGAAGAAATTTGTATGTGTGATACGATATAATATGAAATATTTGTTGGTTTATTTAACTTTTTTGTTGTTTTATGGTATGATTCTGTATGCGTTTATGATGTCATCTGTCATATTTTATGCCACCTCAATCGGTTATTTTCCCCGTTCATTAACCATGGGAAACACATCTTACGTTTTGAATGGTAGTGAAATTTTGATATGTCAACCGGCAATAATTTTTAGGTTTTCCTTTTCAATTTTATATCCAAATTTCGTCGCCTTTTTTCCACTATTTGAATATATTTCCCTTTTCTATCCTTTTTTTGAAAATAATTTACGGATTTTGTATGATAACTAATATGTATTTCCGCTTGATGTTGTGTCGATATCACAATCTTTATTTGTAGTTCTCATGCTTCGGTGCATTGACATTTTTCACCCACTTTAACATTTTACTTCCTTGCCCGCTCGTCTCCATCTTGCCATATTTGTTATTCTCTATATACAAGTACATACTGTATCTCCTTACCTGTTGTGCAATACTCTCACCTATCCCATTTTCTGATGCCCCGGTCTGATGTGTATTATGTCTTTTCTTTTTACATATTTCACGCATGCTTATCCTATCAATGTCATTTCATTTTTTTAAATGATTCTAATGTAAAGCAACCGTATCAGCCTTCGAGCTGCTGGATTGTTATTATTTTTTTTTTTAATACTTGCACAATAAACCATATTGAATTGAATTGAATTGAAAAACAATTTACCGGTACACTACAATACATTATAATAAATAATGTTGTAAATGAACAGAGTGATTTTTATTTAAAACTGATGTATTTGTTGACAGGGTAGAATAAAAACAGTATAGGTAATCCCTTTTATTAGGAACTTTAAATATGATAACGGTACATTGTTTTGTTTTGTTTTTTCTTTTTTAGCAGTGTTCACCAGAATATTGTTGTTAATCAGGAAAAAGAAAAAACACACACAGAGACACGGAAACAATTGTCACATAATGTAAAGACGCAGTATTGTAGCAGAAATTAAGAACACATTGACAGGACAATGAAGGTCAAAGAGACAAAAGAAGGAACTTTAGATACGATAACGGTACATTGTTCTAGGTAAAGACTAAGCGCACCGCGTGGCAGCTGTGGACATCATAACCCTTTGGATATTCCCCTCGCTGCCTTGAATAAAGACTAAGCGCACTGCGTTTTCAACAGAACACCTGTGGACATACAGAAGGCAGTGCTCTTCTTTGTATAGCGGTTAGTTTCGATTAAGAAGTATAGGGATATAAAAACGAGACCAAATTGGTTAAAAATTAATTTATTATGACTAAGTTACTCATTTGGAAATGCTATCATAGCTTGATAAGCATATCTATGTCCAACAAACAAAATGACACCAAAATGGTTTTGCCACCTCAGGTGGTACCAATAACCCATTTTTCGGGTCTTGGCCCATGGACTAAATTCAGCCTCGCCACCTCCTCGCAGTGCCCAGGGCAACCCATCATGAATTATTAATAAAGCATTCATGTTCCTTGGAGCAAGAGTCCAGAAGCCTAGTCAGCATAGCTCTGAAAAGGTGGTATTCGTGGCATTCATGTCTATTGTTCAGTGTCATTGTAAGCACACACTCACATACACATCATTGGTTCTTGTGTAAAGTTAAATTTTGTACAGAGGATTCAAATTTGACCAAAATCTGTAACTTGTCTTTAAAATCAATAATGGATATAACGAAACCTGTTCATGCTCTCATATTCAAATCACCTCCAACTAAATTGTACACTATTCAGCTATTACCCATATCAATGACAGTGTTACCTGGAGGTGTTTCATCAATTTAGTCAGTGCTGACAATTTCAGCAAAATCCTTGGGTTTGATTGGCTGAGATGCTCTGGTCACTGACTGTTTATTATAACTGTCAGAGACTGACAACTTGTCAGCGCTGACTAACTTGATAAAACACCCCCTGATGTATAGATTTCGAACTATTAAGGATCAAAAGTGGGGAATGTTTTTTTTTTTTGTAACACCTTGTATTCGCTGCCGAAAATATTGAACGCGACTGCGAACTTATGATCGCTCGATTTGTTTTGATTAGGCGTTTTCACATCAGCCCGATAAAAATCCAAGCTCGAGATATTTTTCGCAGAAAATAGTCACAAAATAGCGCGCTATTTCGAAACATCGGGCTGATGTGAAAACGCCTGAGGAATGATGCATACTTAGACAAAAATGCAAACTGTCTTTTGTCGAAGCAAACCATAAACTCCTGGGATAGAGCTCTGCTGCACGTAGCATGGGTTCAACGGAGAGATTCTTGTTTCTTTTCCCTAGTACAAATGACCTTTTTCTGCTCATGCTTAGTCGGGAACTCCGATCTGGCTGACATCCATGGATCCAATCTGTGTCACGCAATCGCAAGCACGTGGCTCAGGCGATATATGCCATTATGGCTTCTCCCATTTCGTCGGCTATGCTATGTGGTTACATCGTTACGACGTTACCTATGAGATGCCGGTAAGAAGGGCCGATCCCAAGTCTCAGCGCTGAGCACAGCTATAAGGGTTCGAGCCCCCCGGCTCTCTCTCTCTCTCTCTCTCTCTCTCTTCCTTTCTCTCGTGTACCACTTGCGCAATCCGGCGCTTTTTTTTTTTTTGCACAACTGGAAAACAAATGAATATCCCAACCTCGTGTTTGACTATAACCCAATCGCAAACACAGGACAACGTTATTATACAGAATCCTAACAAAGAATGAAAAAATAACATCTTTGAAAAGAAATAACTTAAGCCCACTATGTAGTTCGATGCTTTCCTGCCCTTCTCATCAAGGTTTCTAAGAACAGCATTCGAAGAATATAAATAGATATAGAAGATATTCAATTCAGCTTAAGTGAAATTTTATTTCATTTTCGAAAAGGACATAGACATTTCACTTTCCTTTGTAACAGAGAATAAGTAAACTGAAAAGAATACATTGTTTAACCTTGGAGTGATAATACTTTGAAATGGGAACTGAAGTGATGAAGACGTGATGTACATTGTGTAAATATCAATTTCATACGATTAATGTGTAGATTATCATATAGAGAAACCTTAAAACAAACAAGCAAGCAAGCAACCAAACAAACAAACATAGTTTGTAAAATGTAGGTTACACAGAGGTGACGTAACGACAACAGCTATTTAATTTCTTTTCACGTTAAAGTTACTATGTAAATAAACAATTATCAATATGAACTTTTGATATCATTTTAACGTTACTCAGTCTCGAACTACGACCTGGTTGGACGAATAAAATTGTAAAATTCCATAAATGTATATTTGTTTATTATGAAGAAATAACACAAAGCGAGGTTACCTTTCTGAAAATCTTAAAGTTTGAGTTGTCCTTACCCCCATAGGACTCCGTGCCATTTGAGACTGCCTCTTTCTTCTTTGTAACGATATCGCACCGCCAGACTCGACGGTCCGCCGACAGGTAGGCCCAGTACAGCTTCATCTCCACGCTATCGAAGGCAGTTGCCAGAGGAACGTCATCCAGAGCTAGGAACTCCTCGAACTCAAAGCTATCTAGATCGAACACCATGATTTGACGATTGGTGTGCTCCGTGACGAACAGCGAAGGGAGTCCTGCAAGATTCGAGAGGGGAAGAGAGGAACAGAGATAGAGAAAACAAGAAAGAAAAAGAGGTGGAGGGATGGGGAGGAAGAGATGGGAACATTATTTCATAAGAGAGATTATTTACAAGGGGAGAAGGGTAAGTAAAAAAAATCGTTTGCAGAGAAATCTTTTGCTCTCTAATAAGCCCCATTTTGACAGAACCCTTCAAGGTTGGGTTACCGCGACAACGTCCGGATAGGTATTTCATCAAGGTAATGTCTCTTCTTCATTTTTCTTCTTTTATTTTTTCTTCTTCTTTAACCGTGCCTGTTAAAACGAACCCCGCAAAAGCTTGCTGGGACTTTGTCGCAGTAACTTTTGTTTTTTTTTTGTGGGGTTTTTTATCTCTTGCTGTTTTATTGTACGACGTGAGGAATTTTGTTCTCTGGACGTTGTCGCGACGTTGCCGCGGTATAAGGTCTGTTAAAACAGGGCTATTAGTACCAGAAATCACTATTTCGACAAGCGTTTCTAACTGCGTATTAGTTTCGACTGCAAATCTGCACATTATTATGCAATGTTGACATTATACGGAACGATTATTAGGAAAGAACAGGAGACCAAAGGAGATGGACTGTGATCTACAACGGTTTAAGTATAATGTATTCTTCAGATCATTAATTTGTCAGAAACTCACTTCTTTGGCAGTCGGTGTCGAAGAATCCGACACGGCATGGGCAGGTTCGGCCATCAGGGCGGTCACTCTCACGATTACAACAAGGCTTGATGCGACATTTTTTATCTGCTCGCAAGCGTGATTCGAAATACATTTATGGAATTTTCTTTAGAGGTAATCAATAGCACCATGTTGGAGTAAGTGTTTAATCGCTCAGGAGTCAAAAAGATAAACATAGGGCACATGGAAATCGATGGCTCTTGAAAAGTTTCTCTGCCGCCATCGCTGGATGAAAAGACTACAACATTTGGTATGTTTGGTAACGTTAAAGGGATAGTATAGTTTTGGTTGAGACCTAATTTCAGGTTTCTAACATTTTTTTGGGTGAGATAATGAGAAACCTCTAATGAAATATGAAAGAGCATGTAATTCCATGAAGAATTCAACGTTTATTTGATGAAAATTGATTTTGAAATGGCTGAGATATCCAAAAACAGAGCAAATTCTATAATACCAATACAATCCCATTGTTTTACTTTGTTTTTGGATGTTTCAGTCATTCCAAACCCGATTTTTATCGAATAAACTTTGAATTCCTCTTAAAATGGCATGCCCTGTACTATTTCATAAGTGTTTTCTTGGTTTCTTGCAAAAAATTGAAAGCCCAATTCCCATCTCCACCAATACTGTACCATCCTTTATGTGAAGAGAATCTAAAGAGCTATAGGAGAATACATATGCATCAGTACGTGATATTATGCTCACAATGTCATACTTTATTTTATCAAAACATACACACTCAAACATATGCATATATACGGATATACGGCTCCTTGGAATACTTTTGTTTGGCATTAAAATGCGTAAATGTCATTACGCCTTCGCTCGTAGTAGGTTCAAATACACGTATATGCTAAAATCTAATTTGTAGAAATGTTATAAAGTAAACAGAAGTAAGAGAAATAGAGGGGAACGGGAGAGAGAAACAAAAAGACAGCAAGAGAGAGAGAGAGAGAGACTCAGCTCAATTCAGGTAAGTACAGCTCAGTTCTATATTCCTTTTCAATACAATCCTGACAATATTACACAATTTGACGATATATCATAAATTACATGAATTGTTCCAACGCATTAACAAAATGATTAATGCATATTTTATGGGGTACACGACCGTATGAAGAAGTCATATCATCATGATCGTGGGAAGAAAAATGTGCAACAAAGTCAAATTGAAGATAAACCTTACGATAAAGAACACTTCGATTTGGTTGAAAGGATTTACAAAATGATATGACATTGGGAATGCAGAGAACCATCTTGGCAGAACTTGACATGGAAGATGGCCTCAGATAAACCTACGGCATAAAGTAAGACTTAAAAAAAGCATGAAATAAGAATCTAAAGGTACATCTCTATGTCGCCGTTCACTGTCATTGTACTGAATAGCAGTATAGTGGGTGCACAATGCTATGAGGTTTGCGTTGTTCTGTGATGATGCTAATCAGTAAAAGTGATCTGTAAAAGATGGGAGGAGGTGGAGGGGTGGCGAGAGCGGGACAGCGAGGTGAGGGGGGGGGGGATGGGAGAGGGCGGGGAAGGTTAGGAAGTGAGAGTGATATTCAGATTCTCACATTTTTCACAATTGGTTCCCTTGTAACCAGTCCCGCGACAGTTGCACGAGTAACGGTCGACACCATCCTTGCAGGTGCCATGGACGCAAGGGTTGCTTGCGCATTCGTCTACAACTGAAAAATGAAAAGGTAAAGAAACAGAGCCGATGATATTAAAAGCATCTTGGATTTTTAGTTACAGTACCTAATAGATATTTTATTATTTCTGCGTGTATTTAGTCATCTTATTTTGCTGGAATGTCCTTCTAAAGAATGCACATTATTTGGCTGAAATGCATACACACACCCATTGTTTACTCAAACTCATATAGGTTTATCAATTCCCTTTATGAAAGACAAGTTGAGAGATTTAGAGCTATTCAAAGTTAACTGTTGTGAAAGTATATCTTTCTGCAATCAATTCCGCACATAGTACGGAATGTATTTTAAAGGGAAGTCCCTAACAATAATGTGTGCAGCTTGAGTGAATACAGCAATATCAGTAGAACACATCAGTGACGTTAGAGGAAAATCCGACAATCCCTTTAAAAGTCATGGTAATGTTTAAAATTTCGGTGACCGGATGGGAAGACTACAACAGGTTGTGACGTAACAGTAGAACAATGATATACAGGAAATTATACAGAACATTCGATCGACATATCTCTTTCAGAAAGCATGGGTTACAATCCTATGTTTCATTTCACATAAACATGTTAGTTGAAAATCAAGAAAGATTGAAAATTTCCCCAAATTTACTTGGTTCGACTGCTATTGCTGCTTGCACGCAATCTATACATTAGTGGGGTACAATACAATATTGTATAAAGAAAGCATATCACGGGGAGTTAAACATAAGTAGTGTCAACCTGAAGGTAAACTGTGAGATAAGGAATAGTTTGAATTTGGTTTGAAGAATATACAATAATATGTGAAACTGGAAATACAGGGGACCATCTTCATTAAGCAGGGCTTGACTACAGAAAAATGACCCCGCATAAACGTACGGCATGAAATAAGACTAAAAAAAACACACACACGAAAAAGAATTTTAAAACGATGAGGACGAGTCCCGAGTACACTCGAGCAGGTGTCTATGGGAAATGGGTGTTGTAGCAAAATCAGTCCGTCCTCAATGGAACATCTCTATGTCGCCATATGATTCACTATCATTACAATGAATAGCAGTGCAGAGAGTGCACAGTGGTACGAGGTTTGCGCTGTTTTGTGATGATTTTGATTTGTAAAAGTGATATGTGGAAGGTGGGAGGACGGTGGTATGTGGTGGATGGATGGCGAGAGAGGGAGAGAGGGAAAGAGAGAGAGAGAGAGATGGGGGGGGAGGGGGAAGATAGAAGGAGAGAGGGATATGAGCATAACAGACTCACATATTTCACAATTGGTTCCCTTGTAGCCAGTCCCGCTACAGTCGCACGAGTAACGGTCGACACCATCCTTGCAGGTGCCATGGACGCATGGGTTGCTTGCGCATTCGTCTACGACTGAAAAAAAGGGGAAAAAAAAAGAGAAAGAGCCGATAATATTAAAAACCTCTTGTATCTAGTTACCTTATAGATATATTTCTGTTTGCATTTAGTCGTCTTATTTTACCCGAATATCCTTCAATGGAATAGACATTTATTAGGCTGAAAGGCATGCCACACACCCATTGTTTAATCCAGCTTTTCCTCATAAAGGTTTATCAATTCACTTTATGATAGACAAGTTGATAGATTGAGAGCTATTCAGAGTTTATCTATTGTGAAAGTATCCTTCTACCCTCAGTCCTGCATAATAATGCGCAATGTGTTCTCAACGGAAGTTTCTGACGTAATGCCTTTGTATGTATGTATGTATGTATGTATGTATGTATGTATGTATGTATGTGGCTTGAGTGAATGCAGCAGTACTAGTAGAACACACCAGTGACGTTAGAGGAAGACCTGACAATCCTTTCAAAAGTAATGGAAATGTTTCAATTTTCGGTGACTGGATGAGAAGACTACAACAGTTTGTGACGTCATAGCAGAACAACGATCTATTTTTGAAAATTATATAGAACATTCCGCAACAAATCATTTGTTTAAGCATAATTCAATTCAATTCAATTCAAAGGTTTTATTTTCACTTCTTTCAACAGAATGTACAATAAATATAGATTCGACATGCGTTTGAAGGAATGATATAGATAGCAAAGAATAACATTTGTCAATAATCATTACAAAATTAGGCATTTTTCATACAGACATATTTATACATTCTGCGAAAAAAAAGTGGAGGTACCCACTCGAAAGACTATAATGAAAGATAATGAAAGAGCATTCAACATACCTCTTTCTGAAAGTATACATGGGGAAAATAAGATATTGCCATTCACATAATGATATTATGTGAAGGGCAATATCTTATTATCCCCCATATACATAGTAATTAACATATTATGTTAGTTGCAAATCAAAGGAAATTGAAATTTCCCAAAATTCACTTGTTTCGACTGATATTGCCGCTTGCAAACAATCTACATTCATAGTGGGGTACAAGTGTATAGCATGTATAAAGAAAGGATACCATGGGGAGTAAAAATAAAGAGCAGTGTCAACCTGAAGGGAACCTGTGTGATAAGGAATAGTTTGAATTTGGTTTGAAGAATATACAATAATAATGCTTTATATGTGAAGCTGGAAATACAGGGGACCATCTTCATTAAGCAGACCTTGACAGCAGAAAGATGACCCCGCATAGACTTACGGTATCAAATCAGACTAAAAAGCGCACAAAATAAGAATCTTAACCCGTTGAGGACCAGTCCCGAGCAAACTCGGGCAGGTGTCTATGGGAAATGCGTGTTGCAGCAAAATAAGTCAGTTCTTAATAGAACATCTCTGTGTCGCCATTCGTTATCATCATGAATAGCAATGCAGAGGATGCGCAGTGCTACGAGGTTTGCGTTGTTTTGTGATGATATTCATCTGTAAAAGTGAGGTGGTGGATGGAGAGAGAGAGAGAGAGAGAGAGAGAGGGGGAGAGAGAGAGAGATTGGGGGATAGAAAGAGAGAGGGACATGAGCATATTATAGACTCTCACATATTTCACAATTGGTTCCCTTGTAGCCAGTCCTGCTACAGTCGCACGAGTACCGGTCGACACCATCCTGGCAGGTGCCATTGAAGCAGGGGTTACTTGCGCACTCATCGACTACCAAAATAGAAAAAGAAAAAGGTAAAGAACCTATATGATATCAAATGTCATATGCATCTATAGTCACTCATGAATATAAGGTTATTTCCCATTTTATTTTGTCTGTTTGTCTCTCACTCTCTCTATCCATCTTCCCCCACCCCATTTTTTTTTTTGCTTCTCACTCTTTTTATCTATCTTCCTGTTTTTGTCGATCATTTCTATTCTCTCTCCTTCTCGTCTCCTTTCCTTTCTTCTTCCGTTCTCTATCTATTTTTCTCTCATTTCATCGTTCGTCTTTCTTCCAATGCTGGACTTCTTTCTTCTCACATATTAATGGAACACAAGATCTAGCAAGTATCACAGATATGAAATAGATATTTCTTATTTACACTTTCGTTTCTTCATTCATAATAGTGATTACATGATTTCTTTTTGCTTTGTAAGTGATTTGGAATCATAGTCATGTTCCATTTTTGCATCTTGTTTTCAAAATTTTTGGACAATTATAAGCTTTAGCTTATAAATAGGGTATGTGTATATACACCTTATCCAGGTTTTTATATTTATAATTAAAATTTTTGAGCGTTTACTTTTAACAATGGTGATGTGAACAACAGTTCAGCTTATCGGCTGCTACATTGTGTATGTTTTAATGTACATGCTATTCCGTACACTTCACTTCAGTCATTGGGTCTCCCACGAGGCGTCGTAAAACTGCTACTGTAACAAAAGCAGCATATTAAGCATGAGATAATAATACTGGTAGTTGTCAGTGGCAACGCCCATAAAAACTAAGGGGAGCTTAATTCAACATTGATTTCAAGAAAATCTCAAGAATGCATGCTGTCAGAATTTAGGATGGACAAAATGTTAAATATTATGAGCGCTGATTTCTTACCCTGCGCAGGTAACCGGGCAGGCAACGGAAAACATGCCACTTGGCTCCGTACTCCAGCCAAACCGGCGACGTTAGGTACCTTGAATGGGAATGTTTCGATAGACCTCCCGTCCGATCCGGGAATGCTTTTGCAGGGGTCGATTAATTTACCGAAATCGACAGCATCAGTTGTTATTACCACACCAGCGGGGCGTGGTCCCTGAGTGACGGATGAGGTCTCGCCCGTGCTTGCTGTCATTGATGTCTCTATGAAAGATATTGATTTTGTATGTACTGTATATGCAAATGTTATATACAAATGTTTATGCAAAATATGTTTACAATTTCGTATATTTTTAACTGGTACCTCATATGTTTGTTGGAAATGAAACAGTGCTTGCTGTCACTGATGTTGTTGATGTTACTATGAAATATATTGATTTTGTATGTATACGCATATGTTATATGCACCATGTTACTCTTAACTATCACGGAAAACAAGGAAACTTTAAATTAACATCGATTTGAGAAAATTTCAGGAATGCACGATGTCAGAATTTAGGATGAATAAAATATTAAATATTTTGAGCGTTGATATCTTACCCTGCGCGGGTAACCGGGCAGGCATCGGAAAACATGCCACTTGGCTCCGTACTCTAGCCAAACCGGCGACATTAGGTACCTTGAATGGGAATGTTTCGATAGACCTCCCATCCGGTCCGGGAATGCTTTTGCAGGGGTCGATTAATTTACCGAAATCGACAGCATCCGTCGTTATTACAACACCAGCGGGGCGTGGTCCCTGAGTGACGGATGAGGCCTCGCCCGTGCTTACTGTCGTTGATGTCGCTATGAAAGATATCGATTTGGTATGTAATTTTATTAAATTTCATATGTAAATATGTATGCAAAATATATTTGAATTTTATTACATTTTTGATTGGTACCTTATATGTTTTTTGGAAATGAAAATAGAATGAAAAGAAATTAAATGAAATTAAAGATGTGCGATTAGAGTAGAAACAGAAATATATCAAATTCCAGTCAAGTTCTGAAATCAGTGATCAAAGAGGAGAGTGAAGTATACCTATTAAAGGGATCGTATAGTTTTGGTTGAGACCTAATTTCAGGTTTCTAATATTTTTTGGTGAGATAATGAGAAACCTCTTATGAAATATGAAAGAACATATAATTGCATGAGGAATTCAACGTTTATTTGATGAAAATTGGTTTTGAAATGACTGAGTTATCCAAAAACAGTGCAATTCTAATAAGTGTGGGACCGACACTTTTTTACGATCGCTTTGTTTTACTTTGTTTTTGGATGTTTCAGCCATGCCAAACCCGATTTTCATCATATAAACTTTGAATTCCTCTTAAAATGGTATGCTCTGTACTATTTCATAAGTGTTTTCTTGGTACCTCGCAAAAAGTTAAAAGCCCAATTCTCATCTCCGCCAATACTGTACCATCCCTATAAGCTCTTCTAAACATTAACTACAATTCTCGGGTGCACGTCACGAGCTCATGGCCCACGAGTAATAAAGCCCGCGAGTCGCAGAATCCACGAGCAAAACGGTCGACGAACAGGATCCCTTCAAATCCCGGCTGCTGCAGCACCCCTCTCAAAATTACTCCCGCTAAGACGTAATTTTCAGCAGAAGGATCATATGCAACCTTATCACAACTTCACACTCATCTTTCTTTTTTCGTTGCAACATCATCCTTTGACGCATTCATGTCACAGTGTTATAATACATGTGTACGGTGACAATTTCAATTTTTCTCAATTTTATACATAATACGATTTTTTTCCTTTAAGAAGAAATTGAACATTTCACCAAGAGCCTTTAAAATTTTACCAATGAGTATCACCAGAAACACTGCACGTTCAACCCAGGCACTGCCGTTTCCGTGTCGAAAAGCGATCTGCAAGCAAGCAGAAAATGTAAATTTTCGGATAAAATTGTGGTATATCGTAAATCTGGGTGATGTTAGAATATTTCTCCCCATTTCAAAGCAAATACAATATGCGTAACGAATCTTCTATGCTTAGTCACTGTTAATTGTTTAAACGTATCTAAGCACTTACCCCCTGAGTAAAGATTAGGGTTAGGGTTAGGTTTATGGTTAGGAGTTTGGGTTAGGGTTACGATTAGGTTCAGGATTAGGATTAGGATAAGGGCCACGAAGAGGGTCTGGGGTAATTGCCCTAGACCATGTCTAAAGGATACTTAAGCCGGTGAAGACGAGCCGATTTTGTTATGTTATACCACACGTTTCACCACAGACGCCTACCTTGTACCTTGTACCTTGTAGTTGTTATCCCCGAAGACCTCCGCTAGGAAGGGTAACTCAGGGCTGACGAGAGTGGTAGCACAAGTTTCTTTTATTTTATGAGAGCTTTGACTTTTTTAGTTTGGTTTTGAAGACTTCTGTGCTCTTGGATAATATTATTTCTTTTGGGAGGTTGTTCCAAAGGGAAATTACATCTGGGAAGAATGAGTGTGCTAGCTAGCTTGTGGAGATGAAGGTCGATACGGGGTCATACTGCTTGTCGTGTGTCCGCCGTAGCCTGGTTACTTTCTTTGAGGCGTATTTGTGGAGATCTAGGTCAAGTTCACCATGGATGAGCTTGTAAAAGCTGATGAGGCGTAGATGTTGTCTTCTGTCCTCCAGGGGGATCCAGCCGAGTGTGGTCATCATGATACCTGAGCATACTCGGGACTAATCTCTGTTGTTGTTCTTGTTGTTTAGCACAACTTCTTGTTTTTAGGTGCAGTTTCCCTCAAGTGTTGTTTTATGTAACTGTTGAACATTTTCCACCGCAATCAAATTTTTATCAAATATGGATAAGGGTAAAAAAAAGAAGATACCAACAACGTACCCCCCCCCCCCCACAACAGACCTACAGTGTACACATTATTAAGACTTACGGTTTTAGCTTGTCCCACCATTGTTGCTCTGAAAGACTTTAGGAGCATTTGTCACTGCCTTGTTAATGCTCGTCGTTGAACTTCGAAACTGTGGTGAAACGCTGTGGAAGTTGTGTGGTCGAAGATGAAAATTCCTTGTTTTCGGATTTGTGATGTTCTCGTTCTGGTGGATGCACGTCACGACTCAAACAGCCCACGATTCATACAACCCACGAGTCATACAATCCACGAGTCATACAGCCCACGAGCCAGATACTATCTGACAACATTTTACATCAGTGTACAAGGCCAACGAGCAAGATGTTGTAAAGTGAAAAGGCCCACTGGCTCGACCCGTTGCTAAAACCATAGGTCCACGAGTTATACGGTCCACGAGCAAAACACTACCCAAGTAAAGCCCATGAACTCGACACTAGGCAAAGAAAAAGGCGTACGAATTCGAAACTAAGGAAAAAGAGGCAAACGAGCTGGCCATTACATAACGCTCTTGTAATGTACGAAGGGTCGAGCTCATGAGCCTTTTTACCTGGACAGGAGTAGAGCTCGTTGGGCTTATTTACCTATACTAGTTTCGTGCTCTTGAGCCCCCTTTTTTTTTCTTTTGCCTCGTGTCTACCTCACGGGCCTGTTTTATTTAGTGTCTATAGCTACTGGGCCTGTTCTATGCTACTTGGTGTCTGGCTCGTAGGCTGTATGACTTGTCGACCTATCTCCAATGTATACGTCGTGGGCGAGATGACTCGTTGGTGTGAGCTTGTGGGATTACCCCTTTCCGATTCCCTCTATGAAACTGCATGAAGACAAAAAAAAAAGAAAACCCAACAACAACAACAACACAAACACAAACAAAAACAAAACAAAGCAAAACAAGACGAAACAAATCCGTTGCCCACTGTACAGCCAAGGAAGAGAATTATGCAAGTGACTTGATGAAACAACCGTCCACTCACCAGACACAAATTCAAAACAGCAAAGTGCTTTAAAGCCATCGATGTACAATGTACCATACTATCACTAAACCAGCAATATTACACAGGGCGCACACCACCAATTGAGGCCCGAAACAAACTGGCTGCCCGACTCCTGTTTCAAATTGAAAATTTCCGTCGTCTAGTCGTCACAAACTGATTCTAAGTGAGTTGCGGAACGGTAACGTCATGTAAGTGGAGTGAATAGTGAATATTCATTGGAAAAACGCACTAGATCACAAATTTAAGATGGGTAAAGTGTTTGAAGCAAAAACAAATGCAACTTAGCAGAAAAAAAAAAATCTCTGTGTAACCGCAGGCGATGAAATTAAAATTGAATCTAAATTTTCGTATGAAAACCCATGCACCGCTGAGCAAATGAAAAATACTGTAATAACAAAATTTCATTAACAGTAACCTTGGAGGGTAGAGCGCTCGCTAGGCAAAGAAAAAGTAAATGAATAGGAAGAAAAATAATTGCTTTGATAGCCATTCAGAACACTTTAATTTCAGCAAAAGCTGTCATACCGAAAAAGCTGTTTAATGAATGTCAAAGAAGAAGGAGAAAAAGGAGATGAAAATACACCTGTTCAAATGATGGCTTATTAGAGCAGCTTGAAGCCCATTCAGACTGCTAGTAACCCTCTGCACACCACATTTATTGTCTGTCCATTTGTTTGTGTGTGAAATTTGTACACATTTGACTCATTAGCACAGAAAGGGGTAATACTTTGTACCATGTTGTAATGTTTTACAAACCCTCTTGTAAGTTGTCCCTCTAAAAGTAATGACATCTCTCTGAACGATGCATGAGGGTGCTGACTTCCTATAATCTCAATATTGACAATGACTAACTCGAAAAAATGACGACGAAAAATGGTCATGAAGACTATTTTGAAGAACACGCGGAACTGCGCAGTCACGTGACCAGTCGTGGCAATGCGTGACCCGATAGACCTTTTCTTTAATTTCACTTCGCACATGAGCAGAAAAGGACCATTAGTACCACTGACAGCCATGCTGGTTTGTAACCTCCCTCAGATAAGCATCTGTGGAGTGATTATCATTTAGTGATAAATGGTGCTTCCGGCACATCTGCCTCACAGTAAGCCTGTTATTTGGCAATATTAAACGTGTTAATATTTGGGAACATTAACACGTTTCTTCAACGCAAAACACTGAAAATTACGATTTCCCAAGTGTGAATTGACATGCCGTTCTTGTCACCTGTTCTGCTCAAGTTCATTATTTGTTTCAACATATTGTCAATAAAGTGTTATACGTCGGGCAAGCTTATTAATCATGTGGGTTTTTTTTTTTTAACGGTTAAAGTGCCTAAACAACTAAAAACAAAACAAAACAAAACAAAACAACAACAACAACAACAACAGAAAAAGGTCCTTTGACATGAGCCTATTTAGGAAATGGCTTACGGAGGTTCCAGAGGTTTTGTTTTTTAACACGTATGTTTGTTGGTTAGATACGTACGCGTTCAGGCTCAATAGGGGACGATTGATACTCGTTGAAATATCTCACAGAACCCTTTTGATAACAACGGATAGATTAATTCCGATTAATTGATATCATGTTGCTACACTTCTTCAGTGTTTGCCTGTTGCCACGGCTCGATAATTTGTCGAGATTAAAATTACTGCAATTATATTTTCTCGATAAACAAAGTGGGATAGCAGTGACGGATCCAGGGGCGCATCGGGCTCCCGCCCCTTTGATTTGTCTTATTTTGATATTTCCAGAATTAGAAAGAGATATAAAATCATAAAAATATACACAAAAGTAGGCATAAGATCGCACGATGACCAACATAAATAAATAAATATACACACACATAAATATAGATATAGGGCTAGATATAATTATATATATATATGTATATATATATATATATATATATATATATATATATATACATATATATATATCAAGTCCCATCCGTGATGGAGGGGGACACCCCAACACCTTCCCCCTTTGCCTTTGCTCGCCCGCTCGCTCGGGCTCGGCCGCTCCGCTTCCTCGCCCCCCCCCCCACCCTTTACGGAACTCCTGCATCCACCCTTTAATAGCTTCGACTTTCATTTAATATGATTGACAGGAAAGGTTTCCTCGCCCAGTACCGAGCATCATTATCTGTTTACTAATGACATCTAAATTTAAACCTGTACCAGACGGGCGAGGAAATGTGAAAAACGCTTACTGTGTGTATACGAGCTACATTAATTTTGTCGCAGCGAGGCTCTTCACTGAACTGAGACGGTAACATCTTGTTTTTGTTTTGTTTTCCCTTTACTGATAAAGCCATTAGATATTAAAGTCATAGGGTATAGGCCATTACATGCATGCATAAAACTAATGAATTGCCTGTGCCACTCGATTATCAATGTCGTTTATGTTTATCAAGTTCATTAAATTTTGTTTTCCCTCGTAAGCGCGTAACGCATGGGAGCGTGACGCTTTTCTTTTTTAATTTGAAATGTTTGAGCTATAGCGTAACGATGGTGATGAGCATTTTTTCCATCTTCCCAGAAGGGTGCCGAAGGTGCGAATGCATTTTTCTTCTGGTTTGTCTGTCTGTCTGTCTACTACATCTCATATTCTTCACATTATGATAAGAGGGAAATGCATCTACAAGCTAAGTAGTGATATTTAGTTTCCTTTTGACAATAATTAAAAAACAGAAGATTCGTAAAATGTGTTGCAGTTGCTTTAAAGTGCTTTGAATCTTTTTCAAAGTGTTCCTCAGTTTTCGTTATCAGTTCTGTTACTCCTGCTTTCCTGTTTAATAATTGCATATGAAATCCTATTTTTTGTAATAATGTTGCTACCGTCCTTTCAACTGGAAGGCATCTTACTGTGGTTAAATTTTACAGTAATCACCCTTTCCCTGCCCCCTTCAGGAATCTTCGAGAATCTCCTAAAGAAACCCGCCTCGAAAGTATTGAGATTTCTTCAGGTAGTTTCCTCCCGATTTTTTCCGTTTTTTTTTTATAGCCATAAATGTGTGTGGTGGGGGGGGGGGGGGAGGGGCGGTGGATAAGCCAATAGATTTACTTTAACCAATCAAAACGTCTTATATGTGCTCGTTGATTTCTAGATGTATATGCCTCGGTGTAACGCTGTGTTATGCATGCTATTAAAGTAGTCATGTGCATACTCTCACTATACGGACTTCGAGAAAGCATGCATAATATACTACTGTATATCAACTTTTAACATAATTGGATACCAAAATAAAAAAGTGTCTCATTTTTATAGCATAAAACAATGAATGTATATAGCATGTGCAGATTAGTTATCACTGTAATATCTTTCACCTCACAGCTATAGTTGCATAGGATATGCTTCCTCCCTTCATCGGAGACGGTGATCTATTACTTGGCCTACTCTCACTTCAAGTCAAGTCCTGTCAAGTAGATTTGACTTGACTTGACGTGACTCTAATAGCCACTTAAGCCCCTTTTACACTTGTGTTTCTTAACCCCGGACTTTCTCTGACCCAGGACTATCGTTAGTCCCGTACCAATTTTTTCAGCTTTTTACACTCGCCAATTAGTCCCGTACTATCTCTTGTCCGGGGCTAACGAGAAAACTGACCTTTTTACACTCGTATTTCTTAGCCCCGGACTTTCCAAACCACATGAATATTCATGATTACGCTGTGTACTGTATACGTACACGCACGCACCGGCAGCACTTGATCATATATCTCGTTTCTGATTGGTCAGTGAGGGTCGGACTTCGTCTCCGTCGCTTAGCCCAAGATTATTTTTTCGTTCTGTTTACACTCACTTGCTTGGCACCGCAATCGGGGTGCTAATCCTGCTATTTTGCAGGGCCAGATAGTACCGGACTATCGGTGAGGCTAGCCCACTTTGGCAAAAACGAGTGTAAACAGAAAGTGGGCTAAGGATAGTCCCGTACCAACGGTGGGGCTAAGGCCCCCTTAGCCACACCGTTGGTACGGGACTAAGCAAAAATTTACAAGTGTAAAAAGCCCTTTAGTCTCAACCCACATGAAGTCTGTGCCGCGGACATTGTTTTCTTTGTTTTTTTTTTCTTTTTCTTTTTACGTTTTGGCGTTTATATTTCTCCAATTCACAAATTGTCATTCCTTTAATTACATAACCAAGTAAGAAATAATCTCACATCCGCATCCGGGAATCTACACCCTACAAGCAACGCTTCTATGTAGATTCCTCATATTTCACATGTTTTATTGTCTTATAATCTGTACTTGACAATTCATCCAGGCTTTTGTATTGTGATGTTTATGTTTTATGTATTTGTTGAAATGTGGAATATGGAACAATAAAAAACAAACAAAACAAACAAACATGGTCTAATCCTGTTTCATCTACAACCAGTTCGTCTCATGATAATTTCGTCCAATCGCCACTTCGCCTCATTACCAGTTGATCTACTTCCAGATGGGCTTTGCCCACATCATCTAATGCCCACAGTTTATCAGACAAAATGGGAATAAGTCCAAAGACACAAAACTGCTTTAGACCATCTGGCTATAAGACGAAACGATAAGTAGCCGAGCTGGGCATTAGACCAAGTGAGAAGTAGACTAAACGGGCATTACACGAAAGTAAAAGTAGACAAAATGAGTTCAGCCATACGTGGTGTTAGACGAACTGGGAAGTGGATCATATTCTGAAAGTGACGAAGTGGCAATAAATCATCGAAGGCAACTTAGTTGTATATTAATCTCTGACAATTCACAGTCTGTACACATCAGACTGTCGAAACTAATCAGATAAATTGTGTACATTCTAAAGTGTTTCAAAACCTGCAACAATCAATCATTGTCTACTGCTTTAGACTACTCTTAGCAATCAATATTCACCCGGACTTAGCATCTATCCTTTGCAATTGTCACCCTCCACTAATTGGCTGATTTATTTTTTCCAGGTGTTTAAAGGATTGGTACATTAAGTTTTGGTTGAAACCTAACTTCAAAATTTTACCTTTTTTGGTGAGATAATGAGAAAGCTGTTATGATATATAAAGGAGCATGTAATTCCAAGAGGGATTCAATGTTTACTTGTTAGAAATTGGTTTTGAAATGGCGGAGATATCCAAAACAGAGGAATCCTAATAAAAGGTAGGACTCACCTTTTAAAAGGATCGCTTTTGAGTGTTTTTTTTTTATGTCTCAGGCATTCCAAAACTGATGCCATCTAATAAACTTTGAATTCCTATTAGGAATGTATGGTCTGTATTATCTAATATGTGGTTTCTTGGTATCTCACAAAAAATTTTTAAGCCCAATCTTTATTACAAATACTTTAACATCCCTTTTAAGTGCAGCACTGGGGTTATACGCTTTATAGCTGGAGCATGTGGGTTACGTGCAGGTACGCATCGACAATAAAAATTATATGAGAAGTATTATTTATATCATTTTACGACTGTACATCGGAAGATCACGCCTGCACTCGGCTAAGGTCGTTCGCACACTGACGGATTATTTGTCGCTAGATCGCCACCAAAGCTATTGCCGATGGTTTCTTTGAGCTCGTTTGTAGACTTCCGTGTAGATTGACGCAGGTAAGATAAACTTTCTTTGCATTTAGGAGCTTACCTCATCAGGGCGTCGTGAAAAAAAAGAAAATGTCCTGCTGAAAACAACACAGTGGCCCACAATGTGAAACACAGTGCGAAACACAGCGTGAACACATCGTGAACACAGTGTGAAATCTCTTTACACTGTTAAAATCGGGCGTATTAACAGTGTGAACAGAACATTGATACTTTTATGTGAATGCCCTGTGAAAAAACAGACCACAGTGTGAAAACTTCTATACACTGTTAAATTCAAGCGTTTTCACGTGTGAGCAGACTATAAGGAAGCGACACAGTGTTCTTTCCCCACAGGGAATTCCCTCGACACACGCCTTAATATAAGAACGTTAATGCACTCATTGTGAAATCGGATTTTTTTTTCAATGCTTACTCAAATTATAAACTGTAGTTAAGGCTATAGCATTTGACCTTTGATTTCTTTGTCATAATCGATATTTCGCACGTCCATCACACCTAAAGAATGGATTTGAGAGTTAGGGCCCATGGTGGTGCTAGAGGTTTTATCCGCTAAGCTCTCTGCTATACCTAGACGGGGCCGAATTAAAGCTACATTGTTTAGATCGACCTAGTTGATTTATGACAGAAAAGAAATAAGAAAGTGCCCTTTAAACATTAAAACTCACCTAACTATAAATTAGAGGCTACACTAGCAATGTGTGTTACCATGGCAATGCCCTTTCTACTGAAAAATGTGTTTGGTAGAGTTGCCTCTTAAACTCAACACGTGTGCCAAATTTCATTTCAATGGCTTGAAAACCGGGATAGGACCTAGTTCGATTTCAAGTATATTATGCCTGATATGGGGGCTATATTTCATGTGTTGTACCGTTCTGCATCTGCTGAAAGTTGTATCTCGCAAATCTTCACAACTCCAGATGCGTGCAAGTAGTTTGATTTGTACTCCTTTTACTTGATTTTGAGGCTAAAATGTGTTCTTATCATAACGTACTTTATGCAGCTGCTGGAAACTGTATCATGCATAACTTAACTTTGAACCCAACAAGTGTACCACATTTCACCCTTTGAAGCAGAGAAGTACGTACTTCGATCTGCAAATCTTTCACCGGACTTTGAGGATGTAATGCACTTTCTGCTGGTGTTGCAAACGTGTCTTGACCAACTTTACATTGAAGAGTTAACGATAATGTACAGTATCATGCAAACAGGGTACACACTTTTCACATGGGGTCAGTCTATGGCAGGTCACAATGCTGTTCATTGATTGGTCAGTCGAGGAAAGGGTTGTTATATTGGATGTAGCACGTTTTGGAAACAAACAAAAATGGATTAAACGATTTCTAGAAAAATAAAATCATTTTGTTGTCTTTGATTTTTAATGTTTCTAAATTGAGATTAATGAAACTAGAAGTGTTAGAAATGTGGACATAATGATAAAGCAGAGGTTGGATGTGTCAGTTTTGACATCCAATAATACACTGCAAAGGTCTTTGTTTTGTGAATTACGAATTGGCAATGAGTGTTGATGAATAGACTGCATGGGAAAAACTGTACATTGCAGGACACCAAATACCGGCAGTAAGCTACTAAATCAGACTCAAGGGGTGTGGGTACACTGCAAAAACATCGTTGTTAGATTTAACACCATGGGTGTTAAATCTAACACCGACCAAGTGTAAATAGAGAACCACTCCCACAGGTGCAGAAAGTGTGTTGTAATTGTGTTGAAAAGTGTTTTACCTGGCACTTCATGGCGTTAATTTGACACTAGCTGGTGATATATTTTGACACTGCGTTGGTGTTAATTCAACAATGACATCGCATGGTGTTGATTTGATAGTGCTGGTGTTTATGTCAATGGTATAACACCCGTCCAGCTATGGTGTAAATGTATTCACACTTTTTTTTTTCAAAAATCAAGTACGTTACCGGAAAATACTTGATCGTCTTGTCGAAGTTCAAAATCAACTAGAATACTAGCAACTAAGAGACTATTAAAAAACTATTTTATATCTTTAAATGATACCAGGAGGTGTTAATCTAAGACCATAAATGAGCACCGGAACACCAGCTCAGTGTTTCATATTTAACACCTGGATCTTTTCAGTATATATTTCTGTCTCCTAAAAATATTTAAAAAGTACATCTCGCAGCTGAATCCTGTTGACTACACTATCTTAACTGTTTGTATTTAAATACGACCTTATTACTGATACGTCGGTTTACATTGTTTATTGACATCATAAGCTCTCATGATTGAATAAATGTCAATGTTTTGCATTGCTATTTGTTTTTGGTACAGAGAACGGCGATAATGGCAGTAGACATGCATTACTCAGCCCAGACATATCTCGTCCTATTCACTCTAATAATACACAGCCTCGTATCGATGCCTACAATGCGGACCACTTCTAAACCAGTTGCATCTAGGAAATGTCTTTTTGAGCGAGACATTCACCTCATGATGTGTTGCGCTATGGACCTGACTTCGGTGCCGAGGGATCTGCCCATTGACACTGAGATTCTCGATTTGAGCATCAACAAGATCACCGCCTTGTACAAAACATCGTTTTCACCCTACAAGCAATTAGAAGTTCTGATTATTCGGTCAAACGATATTTCTTTCATTGACAGTGGCACGTTCTTGAAGATGTCATTTCTGCGAAATCTCGATTTGTCGGATAATGGACGTCTACCGGTACTACGAGGGGACATGTTTGCCAACGGTGCCCTAGCAAACATTCAGCTAAATCGTACTAACCTTGCTCATGTCTCGGATGATGTCTTCAAGGCGATGATTGTACCAGCCACGCTTGGTTTAAGAGACAACGCTTTGCGGAATATCAGCTGGACGGATTGCCACAACGTGGTATTTCACATCGTTTCACTCCCGGACAATAATTTTACTGAACTGTCAGAACAATCTTTTGTCATGGACTGCAGAGTAGATCTTCTAGATCTTTCTTACAACCCGATACGCTTCATTAGCCCAGCCACCATTTCCTCCCTCAGAGTCGAAGGCCTGGATATGAGTGGAATACTGCTACCAGAGAAAGAGCTTCAGCACCTATTCGAGGGTGTAAGGTCGTCGTCATCAATAACATACCTATACATCAGAGAAATCGGCCTCACTTCCTTACGACCTGGACTATTCGGTGCATTACAGGGAAAATACCTTCGTAAGCTAGACCTCGGTATCAATGAACTTAGACAACTTATTCCAAGAGGATTCGAAAATCTGACTGACGTATATAACCTGGCCCTTAATGCCAACTGGCTGGAAGCGATTGAACCTAGCCACTTTTCGGGTATGTCCTCGCTGCGAGTGCTGCCCCTGGTAGGCAATAGAATTTCTTCTATAAATTTGGACAATCATGTGTGGAAGATAAATCTCACCACACTTTACCTGGGACTGAACGCCTTTGCGCGAATAGGGACTCGCGCATTCAATGGTTTGAAGAATCTAGAGTTTTTAGATTTATCGAACAATAATCTGGACCCACTATCGCACGTGGTTCTCTCGGATCTAATCTCGTTGAATTATCTAAGGCCCGGTCCCACTGCACTTACGGATGCAAAGAGGATGTAAAGCGTACAAAAAATCTTGCCATCCGTTGGAAAACGCTACGAATCCGCTGTGTACCCATCGCATACGTGTTTCATCCGCTCTATCCATCGAGCATCCGTCCACTGTGATTTCATCCGCGCAAAAAGTTTTAAGCTGCTTAAAACTTTTTAGAACGGATGAACTTTCCGCTGTGTACGATGTAAATCCGCGACATACGAGCAACAAACGTTGTATGTCCGTGCGGCATCCCTTAAACGTCCGCTGCATCCTCTCTGCATCCTCTGGGCATCCTCGCAACTCACATCCGCTGCAGCTAAAAACGGAAAGAGGGAGGAAAGATATGGTACGTGGAACGTCTTCACATCGTTAATAGCACGTTAATAGAAAGGATGTAAGCGTATGCATCTCCATATATAAAGTATTTCGAAAGCATCCCCTCTGCATCCCCTCTGCATCCGCTCTGCATCCGCTCTGCATCCACTCTGCATCCGCTTTTTCTGCTATGCGTCCGTTTCGCAATTATCTCCGGTAACCCCTTCGGAGCTGTCATCCCCTTCCATCCGCTTTCATCCGCTAGGCTTCCGATGAACATCCGTTTAACATCCCCGCTACATGCTACCCACGTCCGTTCTATTTCCGTTCTGTTACCGTCAATTTTCGCCAATTTTGTCAATTTCTGGAGCGGATGAAAGCGGATGAAGCCATCCCCGAAATTTTGCTCGTCCGCTGTGTCCTTTCTGCATATGCTTTGTGTCAGTGGGACCGGGCCTTTATAAGTTTGACTGAGTGCTCTATGTCAGTTGCATTTCAACTGAATGTGCCTTCTCTGAGAGTACTAAACTTTTGGGGTGTAGAGGGAATTCCTCCAGACATGGTTGCCCCTGGAGCATTCAAAAACTTCACACCTCTTCTGCAGGAAATAAGCTTTGAGAAAACCGGCATACATGTTTTTGACCTTTGGGATGACAAGAACAGTATGTCCTCTTTTGAAGGACTGCGTGATTTACGCGTATTGAACCTTGCTGGTACCAACATGTTTTATATGCCCACCGATTTCTTTCAAAATCTACCAACCTTGCAAGTGTTATACCTGATAACAGTTAATGGATGAAAGATACTGTCTTCGATACTTCCAGTGTTTAATGGGCTTTTCAGTCTACAGATTCTTAGTCTGGCAGGCAATGAGCTACGCTACATTCTCGGCGATATTTTCAAAGATACAATGCAATTGAGAGAACTATCATTAGCTTCCAATAATCTAAATTTCTTGAAAGCTGATCTGTTTCGACACCTTGTTAATCTAACCTGATTAAATCTCTCATTCAGCAAGCTCGTCATGCTACAATTCACAACATTCGAGCCTATACCGTTTTATACTACATGCTATTTTGGAACTTGAATTGGAGGAAAATCAGTGGGCGTGCAACTGTTCCCTTGAATGGCCACCTAAGTGGGTAGCTCAGAGAGGGGTAAGCACTATTTGGGCACCCGTCCCGCTTCATCTTGAATATTCATCATCTACATGTATCCGTAATACCGTGGAAATGCATAATTTTTACATTTCCCGGCAGCGTTTTTACATTTCTCGGCAAAACTTAACATTTTTCCATCTCCCGGCGAGACGTTTTTACATTCCCCGTTGATGCAATTTTCGAGAATTTTACATTTCCCGGCAATACGTTTTTACATTCTATGGCACATATCCAGTGTTCTGCCATTTACTAGTACAGTATCTTACTGCCTGATGAATATTCATGATGAAGCGGGACGGGTGCCCAAATAGTGCTTACCGCTCAGAGGTCTATCAGACTTGAATATAGTCTCGCAACCAGGTGTTCTCACGAAGGGTCATTCAAATCTGCTGCAGGAAAGCTTTTGATTGAATTTGATCCAGTTAGAGAGTGTGGCCCACAGTATGTATTGTACTTTTCATTGTTAGCCAGTGTGTTAGCCTGCGTGTGTTACACTCGTCCTGATCGTGATCTACTACAATCGCTGGAAAATCAGGTACGGGCTCTTTCTGTGCAAGATCCACTTCATTGGTTACCGGGAAATCATCCCGCGGGAGCAAAGAGAAGATTTCAAATATGATATGTACATTGTCACACACGACGAAGAGTGGACGGATGGGATCTTCATACGTGGAATGGAAGAGAACCTGCCAGAATATGGCCGACTTGCCATCGGATTAGAGGCCCTTGGCTTGGGATGTAGGGCCTACTACCTGGATTTCGTCAACCTTCTAGTGGAAAACAGCTTCAAGGTGATCTTTCTCATCAGCGCGAATGCTCTCAGGGACCACATGTTCCTTTTTAAATTCCGACTCGCCATGGACCACGTTAATGAGGTCTAGATGGAAAAAATCGTGCTGGTGTTTCGGGAAGAAATACCGGACGCTGATCTGACATTCCTGATCCTTCTTTTCCTCAGTGAAAATCGGGCGTACCTTATGTGGCCGCAAGACCTTGAGGGACAGTCTTATTTCTGGGAACAGCTCGGAAAATACATGATCTTTATCAGATACTGTAACCCTCTTGTTCCCCGCAGTAAATGAACATGACAAGTCAGTTTATTGTTTTAGGATACACTCTGTGGTGTCTCACTGTATACCTGTATTAATGTTGTGATGAGGGGAGATGTGTTGTGATTATTCTGCTTGGAAATTGCTCAGTGATGTTTATATGAGACCGTTGATCAAGACGCAGTGCTTAGACCGTCATAAAAGTGGAACAGTGCCTACACGTGATCGATGAGGAGTGAGAGGGGAAAACAGACATAGGTGGGGTGATGATGACAGAATCATTACACTCAGCGGTAAGTGGATGTTACAGTTTGGTCCTACAGATAGGACGTTATCTTATGCCTTGTTACTCAAGAAAATTGATAAAGAGCGAAGACTCTTTACCAAGCAGTGAGACACAATTTGAAAGACTTTGGTCAATTTTTGTCGAGCCCACTGGAGGTGAGGGGAGACTAAGGGATCGCCTGCGGCGTCTGTCTGTCCGTTGTTTGTCCTTCCGTCGTCCGTCTGTCCGTCGTCCGTCCGTCCGTCGTCTGTCCGTAGCGCTACAAAAACTTCAATAACTCTTTACTCTGGGCTTCATTGCAATCAAACTTTGAGGGAAGAGTAGTCATACAAAGTTTCACATTTTACCATACATGAAGGTCACCTCTAGGTCAAAGCTCAAAAGCAGGGGTCAATGAACTTTCATACCCCACTAGACAAACCAATGAATTCCATTTACCACTGTTTAGGACAATTTTTGCAAAGTCTTTATTCTCCTTCGCTGGACCTAAACTCTGGAATTCCCTTGACAGCAGTATAAAAGAATCTCTAAGTTTCAACACTTTTACTTTGAAATTAAAGAAAATGCTTATTAATTCTTATATTACTGGTGATTTGCATTCTGAAAGCTCCTAACTGATTTCTCTTGCTGCTAACGCCTTTATTTTGTTTACTTTATTTCATAACCATTATGTTATATCATTCATATGAAGACAACTTCTCGGTAAGACCAAGGTCTCATGTGTCCTGGCATCGACCCCCAATACTCTCCTCCTTTGCCCTTCCCTCTGTCTTCCTGTCCCTTTCTGTCTCCTTTTTATCCTTTCCACGTGTATGTAAGAGAGCTGCTTTGTTACTGTGTGTGTGTGCGTTTGAGTGCGTACTCGTTTTGTGTTCTGGTTCCCGTGGATTATGTTAAAATGTCTCGTGTATTACTATTATATTGCGACTCCGAGGGGACTGCATTCTACAAGTTTGGCTTTTTAACAGTCCCCTCCATTTCCGACCTTTTCTTTGTTATGATTCAGTCACATTTTGTCCTTGTACTTCTACCAAAATATGTTTTTTGTTTCATGTAAACAAATGACGTGTATTCAAATTTCATTTGGACATGTAAAGGTTACTTTGTACTGACTTTGTGTATATGCAATGTCATATTATATTGTTTGGTCGGAAATGAAAAAAAAAATCAAAAAAAAAACAACACTTTAGGGCCAAATCTTAAGTTTTTTTTATTATGGGTCATAACTTTTGATCCATAACTCCATTTGTGACCAAACTTAGATGGTAGATGTCCCTTGGGGAGTGGATGGTCACCACAAGGTCAATGATCACAAACACTGGTCAACGAACTTTTAGAGCCCAATGTTAAGTTTTTATGGCGCGTTTCTATTATGGGTCATAACTTTTGATCCATAACTCCATTTGTGACTAAACTTGGATGGTAGATATCCCTTGGGGAGCGGATGATCACCACAAGGTTAAAGGTCATAAGCAGGGGTCAATGAACTTTTAGAGCCAAATGTTAAGTTGTTATGGCGCGTTTCTATTATGGGTCATAACCTTTGATCCATAACTCCATTTGTGACTAAACTTTGATGGTAGATGTCCCTCGGGGAGTGGATGATCACCACAAGGTCAATGGTAACAAACACGGGTCAACGAACTTTTAGAGCCCAATGTTAAGTTTTTATGGCGCGTTTCTTTCATGGGTCATAACTTTTGATCCATAACTCCATTTGTGACTAAACTTGGATGGTAGATGTCCCTTGGGGAGTGGATGATCACCACAAGGTTAAAGGTCATAAGCAGGGGTCAATGAACTTTTAGAGCCAAATGTTAAGTTGTTATGGCGCGTTTCTGTTATGGGTCATAACCTTTGATCCATAACTCCATTTGTGACCAAACTTGGATGGTAGATGCCCCTTGGGGAGTGGATGGTCACCACGAGGTCAATGATCACAAACATGGGTGAATGAACTTTTAGAGCCCAATGTTAAGTTTTTAATGCTTGTTTCTATTATGGGTCATAACTTTTGATCCATAACTCCATTTGTGACTAAACTTGGATGGTAGATATCCCTTGGGGAGTGGATGATCACCACAAGGATAAAGGTCATAAGCAGGTGTCAATAAACTTTTAGAGCCCAATGTTAAGTTTTTATACCGCATTTCTACTATAAGTCATAACTTTTGATCCATAACTCCATTTGTGACTAAACTTTGATGGTAGATGTCCCTTGGGGAGTAGATGATCACCACAAGGTCAAAGGTCATAAGCTGGGGTCAATGAACTATTAGAGCCAAATGTTAAGTTTTTATGGCGCGTTTCTATTATGGGTCATAACTTTTGATCCATAACTCCATTTGTAACTAAACTTGAAATGTAGATGTCCCTTGGGGAGTGGATGGTCACCACAAGGTCAATGGTCATAAACATGGGTCAATGAACCTTTAGAGCCCAATGTTAAGTTTTTAATGCATGTTTGTTTTATGGGACATAACTTTTGATCCATAACTCCATTTGTGACTAAACTTGGATGGTAGATATCCCTTGGGGAGTGGATGATCACCACAAGGATAAAGGTCATAAGCAGGTGTCAATAAACTTTTAGAGCCCAATGTTAAGTTTTTATACCGCATTTCTACTATAAGTCATAACTTTTGATCCATAACTCCATTTGTGACTAAACTTTGATGGTAGATGTCCCTTGGGGAGTAGATGATCACCACAAGGTCAAAGGTCATAAGCTGGGGTCAATGAACTATTAGAGCCCCTTGTTAAGTTTTTATGGCGCATTTATATTATGGGTAATAACTTTTGATCCATAACTCCGTTTGTGACTAAACTTGGATGGTAGATATCCCTTGGGGAGCGGATGATCACCACAAGATGAAAGGTCATAAGCAGGGGTCAATGAACTTTTAGAGCCAAATGTTAAGTTGTTATGGCGCGTTTCTATTATGGGTCATAACTTTTGATCCGTAACTCCATTTGTGACTAAACTTTGATGGTAGATGTCCCTTGGGGAGTGGATGATCACCACAAGGTCAAAGGTCATAAGCCGGGGTCAATGAACTTTTAGAGCCAAATGTTAAGTTTTTATGGCGCGTTTCTATTATGGGTCATAACTTTTGATCCATAACTTCATTTGTGACCAAACTTGGATGGTAGATATCCCTTGGGGAGTGTATGGTCACCAGAAGGTCAATGGTCATAAACATTGGTCAACGAACTTTTAGAGCCAAATGTTAAGTTTTTATGGCACGTTTCTATTATGGTCATAACTTTTGATCTATAACTCCATTTGTGACCAAACTTGGATGGTAGATATCCCTTGGGGAGTGGATAGTCACCACGAGGTCAATGGTCACAAACATGGGTCAATGAACTTTTAGAGCCCATTGTTAAGTTTTTAATGCGTGTTTCTATTATGGTTCATAACTTTTGATCAATAACTCCATTTGTGACTAAACTTGGATGGTAGATGTCCCTTGGGGAGTGGATGGTCACCACAAGGTCAATGGTCACAACCATGGGTCAACGAACCTTTAGGGCCACATGTTAAGTTTTTATGGCGCATTGCTATTATTGGTCATAACTTTTGATCCATAGGTCCGTTTTTGACCAAACTTGGATGGTAGATGTCCCTTGGGGAGTGTACGGTCACCACAAGGTCAAAGGTCACAGGGAGGGGTCAACGAAGTTTAAGGGCCCAATGTTAAGTTTTTATGGCACGTTTTCTTTTTTGCCATGAATTTTTATCTTTTTATATCTCTTTTTATCTTTTATATCTTTGTTTGTCTTGTAGGTCTGTGTTTATCTTCCTAAATATTTTTGCCATTTATTTTTACCCTTTTGTATCTCTTTTTATGTTTTATATCTCTTTTTGTCTTTTACATGTCTTTTTATCTTCCTTAATATTCTGCATAGGTAGATGTGACTAAAATCATGATGGATCCAGCCTTTCTCCATTTCCTCCTTGGGAACAAGGGGGCCCCCTCATATCTTGGAAATATTCCAGTCACATGCCCAAACTGTAGAAAGGACTTTTGCCGTGAAAAAAAAAATTATGAGAAGCATTCTTGCTACGTTTGTAAGTTATGCAAAAAGAATTACCCAAAAAGGATCATCTGCAACGTCACACCTGTAAACTACATTTAGTTTGCAATTTATGCAAAAATCATTTTCTTCGTCACACAATCTTCAAAAACATCTGTGTCCATATTGTGGTATATGTAAAAAGAAGTTGAGTTCTTTTCAACGCAAACAGGTACATGTTTGCCCCAAGGTTGTTAATGAAAATCCAGTTAAGAAACAACTGGCTGGAAACATGCAACTGAAATCGAAGACCATTCATGAAAATAAAGCAGAGCAGGAGGCAGCAAGTGTAAGTCAGCATGTAAGGAACCGTTCAAAGCAACAGTCTGTTGATAGCTGGCAAGGACTTTCTCAAATCCTCATTTCATGCAGCGACACAAATTGCAACTGTCAGATGATATAACACCAAAGGAAAAATCAGGAATAAAGGCATGGATCTACAAGAAGGAAACAAAGCAACAGCCAACAGACAAAACTATGTGAATGGAGACAGTGAAAGATCCAGTTGCAGGAATGCTGTCAAAGCAGGAGACAATGCAAAAAGCAATAGGAAAACTGTTGTGAAGGATGGAGGCAAAGCCAAATGGAGAGTTTGGAAGGAAGGTGAAAATGCCTTAGCATACAGGAAGACAGTTACGAAGGAAGCTGCAAATGCATCTGTCAATACAATGAATGCAATGCAGGAAGGAAACAATGTTGAAAGGAAGACAGATGTGAAGGAAGGTGGGAATGTACTAGCCAAGAGGAAGAGAATTGGGAAGGAAGTTGCAAATGCATCTGTCAATACAATGAATACTATGCAGGAAAGAGACAATGCTGAAAGAAAGACGGTTGTGAAAGAAGTTGGAAATGTACTAGCTAAGAGGAAGAAAGTTGTTAAGGAAGGTGCAAATGCACTGATCCAGACAGTTAATTCTGGGAAGGAAGGGGAGAAGGCATCTACAAATGGGCAGACAGATGTGAATAAAGGGAGGTATGTCACAATCAATAGCAGGGACGATGTAGAGAAAGATGACAACACAAGTAATTTACTTGAAAGGATGAAAAAAGTTTCATCTTTTAAGTCATCTTCTCAAAGAGTGCAAAAGCTGAGATCTGATCCTCAAAAAAGGCAAAAGGAGAGACACAGAGGCCAAATGAGAAAAGCTTTGAAGAGATCATGTTCGGCATTCAAATCCAAAGAACGGAGTAGTCAAAGAAAAAGAAAAAGAATAAGAAGAAAAAGAAAAAGAATAAGAAGAAAAAGATCTGACCCACAGTAGGCCTATAGATTGCAAGGAGCTACGAAGAAGAATGAGAGCAGGCAGGACCCTGAATTTGTCTGTAATCAGGGGCGTCACCAGCTTTTTTTCAAGGGGGGTGCGTTTTGACAGTAAATTTAAACTGTGAGATTTTTTTAATTGATTTATTGGCTCCTCTGTCATCATGTGCATTTACACATACTCTATGATAATATTGTGCATATAATACATGTGATTGTATGAACATACACGAATCTTTCGCTATGTAGGACTATACGGGGGTACATTATGTGACGGTGTGAGATCCTCGGCGATGATCCATTCCGCTCCTTCAGTGCGGAGGGTGTAGGAGGGGATTACCCCCTCCCACGGTAAGAACTTTTTGTAAAAACAAGAGTGTAAAAGTCGCGTTTACAGAGCATAGTGAAAATAAAAATACTATGAAGGACTATTACGGAGGTACATTATGTGACGGTGTGAGATCCTCGGCGAGGGAGCGAAGCAACCGAGCGGGAGATGGTGTAGGAGGGGGATACCCCTCCCACGGAGGGACTTTTTGTAAAAAGAAAAAAAAAGAATTCCATAACAATTAAATGCGAGAGAACGGAGTGAGCGAGCTTGAAAATTGTGATATTTTACAATCCCAAACTGCGGTTTGTCAATAGCTATATTTTTTCGCTTTGGAAATGAAGGGGGCGCACCGGGCGCAACTGCTTACAATTACTGGCCACAACATGAGGATAATGGCATAACGATTAAATGCGAGCGAGCGAAGTGAGTGACATTAAAAATGTTGACATTTTAAAGTCCAAAAACTGCCGTTTTTAGGTCTATCTTTTCGCTTTGGAGATTAAAGGAGGGGGGGGGGGGTGGCGCACCGGGCGCAACTGCTCGCAATTACTGGCAGCAATGAAAGACTAGCAGATAAACAGAGGAAGGCAGTCAACAGAAAAGATGCTGATTTTGTGGTTAAAAAACGTTCATTTGATCAAAACAGAAAGTCAGCTAAAAGAAAAGATCTTGAATTTGTGATGAAAGAACATTCATCAGATCAAAACAGAAAGTCAGTTAAAAGGAAAGATCCTGATTTTGTAAGAAAAGAGCGGATGAGTGGAATATCTGCCAAAAGAAGAAAAAGATCTGACCCACAGTACAGATTACAAGAAGCTACGAAGAAGAATGAGAGCAGGCAGGACCCTGAATTTGTCTGTCATGAAAGACTAGCAGATAAACTGAGGAAGGCAGTCGACAGAAAAGATGCTGATTTTGTGGTAAAAGAACATTCATTTGATCAAAACAGAAAGTCAGTTAAAAGAAAAGATTCTGATTTTGTAAGAAAAGAGCGAATGAGTGGAATGTCTGCTAAAAGAAGAAAAAGATCTGAACCACAGTACAGATTACAAGAAACTACAAAGAAGAATCAGAGCGGGCAGCACCCTGAATATGTCTGTAACGAAAGACTAGCAGATAAACAGAGAGGGTCTGTGAAGCGAAGAAATGATAATTTTGTGATCAAGGAGCATTCAGCTGATCAGAAAAGGAAGTCGAGACAAATCTATCATTTCATGAATTCAGACATGCAGAAAGGCAAAAAGACTTGAATCAAAGAAAAAAGAAGAGAGCTCAATCTACTGTCCGCATGCGGGAAAACAGAATTAAGAAAAAAAAAAGGAAACAACAATGTTGTGATGTCACTAAAGCACAGAAAGATTTTAGACAAGCAATTAAGCAAGGGTGCAACTATGTCTGTACGTGCTGTTTACAGCTGTGGTTTAGGGAATCTGTTGTTAATGCAGCAACAGTACATACCACTGATGATCACCTTAAAAGAGAGTGTTTTAACAAAAGGATTAGCATTGGCAACAAAGAATGGATGTGTGCAACATGTGCAAAGTCCGTCAAACATAAAAAGCTTCCTACAATGTGTGCAGTTCCTGCTTTTCCATGTAAGCCTCAAGAACTCCAACTCAATCTCCTGGAAGAAAGGCTCGTAGCACCAATCAATCCATTTCTTCAACTCAGAGAGCTTCCTAGAGGAGGGCAGCATGGCATTACAGGCAATGTCGTCAATGTCCCAGCAAACAACATCACCTGTGTGACATTGCTGCCTCGACATCTTGACAATGCAGGAACAATACCAGTTAAATTAAAGAGGCGACTGAGGTACAAGTCTCATGTGCTTTTCCAAAATGTGAGACCTCATAAGTGTATGGAAGGTACTCAGTACCTCCTTCCGCAACCACTTTATCGATCGTATGTGCACAATGGTGTTGACTCTGACTGGTTGTCCAAGCACATTTCTGAAATGAGAACAACACAGTTGGGATCATTCATTGATCAGTCGGATGCTTCAATGAATTCAAGTTCAGATTCTCCACCTCAAAAACAAGTTGTATGTACTGATGGACATGAGAGTGAACAAGAAACCAATGTTCCTGCTGAGCATCCAGGTTCAGTTTCCCCACCTTGGGAACACATTGCATGTCCTGAAAGAGATCAGATCCTTCATGGGGATCTAGGTTCAGTATCTCCACCTCATCAAGTTGAACGTAATGACAAAGACAAGAATCAACAAACGGCCAATGTTCCTCTTCGGGAATCAGGTTCAGTATCTCATGCTCAGGAGGAGGATGACTGGAGTGAGACAGATGACACTCCTGAGAGTACCAATGGTCCTGCTGGGATACTAGACACCATGATGCAGGAATGCATCACTACAGATTCCAACACATGTTTCAGTGTTGCCCCATGTGAAGGCAATCACCACACTAGCACCCTCAATCCACATATAGAAGAATTGGCTTTCCCTACCAGCTTTTGTGGACATGAAAGAAGAACAAAAGCTGGAGTCAAGTACAGTGACATTGTCAAATGTGAACTGAGGCGAGAGGACAGAAGGTCTGCTATGAATGTAAATAATATATTCTTCAAGGCCAAGAAATTACAACAGAAACAGATTTGTGACAAAGTGTGGCTGTCACTCAAAAGGAAGAAGACGAAGGGAGACAAAATTACTGCTGGTGAGCTGAAAGATCCTACCAATGTTGAAAAACTTGTCACATTTGATGAAGCTTCAGGATTTTCAGGACATTGAGAGCTTCACCACCATACTGGGAATCTGCCAAGCGTGATCTATTTACTATGTTACGCTAGCTTCGATTGCCTACATGGTTCATTACTCTCTCAGCTGCAGAAACCAGGTGGACTGAACTCCTTCAGTGTCTTGGATCTCTTGTCGTCAAGACAAACTATACAGAAGAAGAAGTCTTAGAAATGAATTGGGAGACTAAGTGCAGACTGATCAGATCGGACCCTGTTACAACATCTCGCTATTTTGATCATCGTGTCCAAATATTCTTTTCCTTCAGGACTTCTTCTTTCGTGTTGAGATGCAACAACGCGGTAGCCCTCACATTCATGGAATCATGTGGGTGGAAGGTGCCCCTCTATACAACTCTGATTCCACAGAAGAAGTTGAGGAATTCATTGGCAAGTACCTCACTACTGATTCCACGCAAGTTGACGAGGTAATCAGACTCCAGACTCATCGACACAGCCACACCTGCAAGAAAAAAGACATCTAAATCTTGCAGATTCAATTTCCCCATGCCGCCTATGCCCGCTACAAAGGTACTCAAGCCACTAACCCTTGATGATGCATCACCACAGCTTCTCAAGATGTACAAGGAGACCTGGTCGAGCATGGCTAAATTTCTTGATGACAATAGCCAAGGAATAAATATGTCATTTGCTGAGTTCCTTGATGCTATCAACCTGTCAGAGGAGACATACTTGCTTGCTCTACGAGCTTGCATCAAAGAGACAGTGTTTTCCTTCAGCGCAGTCCAAATGCATTGAGGGTAAATGGCTTCAATTGACATGTCCTACAAGCATGGCAAGCCAACATTGACATACAGTACATCACCAGTCCCTATGCTTGTGCTATGTATGTCATAGGATACATCAACAAAAGTCAAAAAAGGAATGAGCCTACTCTTACACCAAGCATGTGAAGAAGCCAAAAAAGATCCAACATCTACCATCAGAGACCAAGTCAGAAAAGTAGGAAACAAGTTCATGAATCATGTGGAAATCTGTGCCCAAGAGGCAGCCTACTTAGCATTGCAACTGCCTTTCAGGAGGTCAAGTAGAGGGTTTGGTTTCATAAACACGTCCCCACCAGATGAAAGACCATTCATCGTGAAGTCTGCAGAAGAATTGGAAAGGTTACCAGATGATTCAGAGGACATCAAATGTGGAAACAACATATCACGGTATTCCTGCAGACCCAAAGACCTGGAGCATCTATGTCTTGCAGAATTTGAGGCTAATTATGATTCAGTCAACAAATCAAAGAAGCAAAAAAAAAAAAAAAAAAAAAAAGGAAAGCACTCCAGCTGAGTTACCTGAAAGTGACTATGAACCTAACATAGTGGATGATGCTCCAGATCCTGAGCATGGACAATCTATTGATGTCAGACTCACAGATGGATCACTTGTCAGAAAACGCAAACACCAGAAAGTGATCCGATATCGGAGGTATTCTCTAAAGAAAGATCCTGAGAATTACTATAGAGAAATGCTCATGCTGTTTTTATCCTTGGAGGAATGAGGGAAGAATCATGGATGGACAGGAATCTTATGAAGACAAATACAAACAAGTGGAAGCACACATTCTCGTAAAGAAAGCAGAATACGGAAAAAATGTGCAGGAATAGGACGATGCAGAGGAGGAACTGGAAAAAAAATGAGGAAGATGAAAGCATGTGGGATACACTTGCTCCATGTAATATCCATCTAAATCAACAGGATCAAGACAATGACAGAAATGCAGAGGCCAGTGCAGAGGATCTATACAAGCAAAGCGATATGGGAGAAGATCTTGGATTGGCAGCTGGTGATCAATTCCAAGAAACGCTCAGGAATCGGGTTTCTGATGAGGAATTTAAGGGAATGGTAAGATCTCTCAACCAAAAACAAAGAGAAATATTCTATCACATCCTTCATGTAGCAAAGACGGCAAATTCTCAACAATTCATCTTTCTAAGTGGTGGAGCAGGGGTTGGAAAAACACGTGTCCTTCATTCTCTGTATCAAGCTCTTGTCAAGCATTACAACACCAAAGAAGGTAAAAAACCAGAAGAGATCCGTGTTCTTCTGACAGCACCAATTGGGAAGGCTGCATACCTGATAAAAGGTAGTACCCTACACAGTACTTTCCATATACCTGCTAACCAGGGGTTCAAGTATAAGAATCTACATCATGATATGCTTAACTCACTGCGTTGCAAGTATCGTCAACTCAGATTTCTGTGCATAGATGAAATTTCTATGTGGGTCAAACATGTTCCAGTTCATCAATTTGAGATTGCAAGAAATCATAGGAAATAGGTCTCATTTTGGAGGTGTCCATGTTCTTTGCGTGGGTGACCTCTTCCAGCTACAGCCAGTCATGGACAAATGGGTCTTCCAAGTATAAGCACAAGATTATTCTCCATTATCTCCTAATGTGTGGCTTGATCACTTCAGAATGTACGAGTTGACGGAGATAATGAGGCAGCGAGATGACAAGTCCTTTGCTGAGCTTCTCAATCGTTTGAGAGAAGGGATTCAAAAAAAGGATGACGTAGCGCTACTGAGTTCAAGGATCATTGAACCTAGCAGTACTCTGTACCCTGTTGATACCACTCACATCAAATATTTCAACAAATCAGTCCAGGAACAGAACAATCAAGCTTATACCACAGCAACCACAAACAGAGTAATAATCGAGGCTGCAGATATTGTCATTGGAGATGTACCCAGCAGTGTCAAGGAAAAGGTAAAAGAAAATGCTCCAACATATCCTGGCCAAGCAATGGGTTTAGGAAAATTTGTTCAAACAGCCATTGGACTAAGGATGGAAATGACAGTAAATGTGGACACATCTGATGGCTTGGTCAATGGTGCAGGTTGCATAACAAAGCAGTATGAATACAAGCATGCAAAGACTGTTCCATCTATCATATGGGTTCAATTTGATGATTTGGAAATTGGAAAGCAGCTTCGTTCACAGTCCAAACACCTGTATGTCACATTGAAATGCATTTCCAGGTTGTTTCAAGTAGATCACCTATCGGTCATTCAACTAGACAAACTTGTTTACGTGTAGGGATAACGAGACAAAGAGTGCGAGTGAGTGAGCGAGAGAGAAATCGAGAGTGAGAGAGAGAAAGTGCTAGGACAGGTGTAAATGTTTTACAAGTCGCGCCATCGATGACCGAGAGAAGTTCATTTATTTTTGCATGTCAATTAATGTAGAAAGAAAAGACATGAAATAGCTCCAGTTCCGGGAGAGTGCTATATAGGTGTTTTCGTTCAAGTCCTTTTAGTTGTATCAAATATTCCAAATGCCTCGAAAAGGAGTGTCGTAGTCGAGTAGCAATTTAACAGTAGAGTTGGATCCTTTCGTGGCAGACACCATTTTGATTTCACCGAGAGAACATTGAGTTAGCTCCGTGATGGCAGGAAACCAACCTGCCACACCTAGGCGCCAGTTGGCAAGATAATTTTGTGTCTAAGCCCAATTTCGTTTGCGGCCAGGAGCCGTCCGTCCACCTTACCGTCAGCCTGTATACTGGCTGATTAGAGTTCAGATTTTGTTTGCTGCCAGAAGGCGTATTCCAACAGCCTTTGCAGCCTTCCAGTAGGCAAGAAGAAGAGGCATTTTGGTTATATTACACCGGTCAATGGTAAGTTAAATTGCGATTTGATTTCTGCTTTGTCGTGTATAAGGATGTGAATGTGTTTCAGGGCACCACATATAGCCCCGGAGAACCCCGTGAATAAGTGATAAAGTATATTATAATGGTGTATAAGTTTCGAAAACGATGCGGTGATGTTTGATAAGCTATGCACTGTTATGTTTCCAATGTTTGAAACATTTCATTATGTGAATTTTGTATGTTAATTGGATAATAATGCAGTTCTCAAATGTTCACTGTGATGTCAGGATTTTAAGCTCATAACCTTTTTGTGTGTGTGATTAGAACACACCCCATTGGTATATGTTGCATTTAAATAATTTTGTAGATGGCGCCAAGGCCGAGGTCAAGTTTACTCCCAGGCAGACGCATTCCCAGCCGAGTGACTGTGTCCGCCCCTCGCTAGGGAGAAACTTGGACGCCAGTGAATACGGACGCGGGTCCTCGCGACACTTTGGAGCTAAGATAGCAACCTCGCATACAAGGACGCTTGTTGCGACACGGATTGTCGCCCCTACACGGATTGTCGCCTCCTGCTCGGGGCGACAATCCGTGACGGGCGCTGGCGGCACGGATTGTCGCCCCCTACACGGATTGTCGCCTGGCGACAATCCGTGACGCTTGTGCAGTTCCCAGTTTTTGACCTCGAAGGCGACAATCCGTGTTGGCAAAAAATTTGTTGCGACACGGATTGTCGCCCCGTCACGGATTGTCGCCCCGCCGGCTCGGGGTGGTTCCTCCGGTGTTAAGCTTTGGTGGGATGGGTATGACTGGTAAGTGATGCGTATGTGTGTGTGTGTGTGTGTGTGTGTATTGTGAGCTGCATGATATGTGATGTGTATGATTTGTTGTGTGTGTGTGTTTGTGTGTGTGTTTGGAGTATAATAATACAATATGTAGAAACTGTGCATGTGTGGTGGTTACATAGTGGTAGTGGTTTGTTTGTCTGTGTGTATACGTGTGCCTGTATGTTTACGTGTTTATGTGGAATATAGCGGCGCTACTGTGGCAATACAAACGCCTTCAGAGTGTATGAGCACGTGTTTAAAGAATTCACACCAGCGTTGATCTAAAAATAGTATGGGTGTGTCAACCAAATATCAGCGGTGAGGCGGGCTAGGCGAGAGAGAGACCGAGAGAAAATACATACGAGGGAGGTACCCTCCCCAAATGTTATTTGTCTTTGTTCATTTTCCCCTGCAGTCATTTTCTTCCATCAGTCTTATAAACTAGAACGTCCATACCACTATTCTTTGTCCCAGAATAGGTTTGGCATGCTTTATGCATGAGCGAATAATTTCCACACGCCGTAAAAAATTTGTCAATCGTTACTTGATTAATTAGCACAAACGAACTGCCATTGCACACCGCTAATACATACGTAATACATACAAACACCAACAAACACTCAAACAAACCTCGTAATGCAAACAAACCAACTCAACACTTTTTTCCTTGATATTTATTGACTTCATTCAAATCATTCATAAATCGACCCATTCTGGGCGCAACATGAACAAAAAAAGTTACAAATGGCAATTCGAAACAAAAGCAAATCCATGTTTATACCACAAATAATCTCACTTCAACATAGATAACTCGATTATAGACCAACCCTACTAATAATTTCTTCACGAGAAAGTTTTGACATGTATAGGGCCCTACCAAACCTAAATTCCTTGAATATATTGGTTTGGATCATGTAACACCTTCTTACTTAAAAGGGCATATACATTAAAAAAACAAACAAACACACAAATATATTACACAAATCTAGAATGAAATCAGTCATAAAAAACCCCACCACCCCCTCCCCTCCCAAACCGAAACAAATCTAGGGCCTACATCTATCCTAAATATTAAATCCTACCAACATCCGTCATACCATTTATAACTATCCTTCTTCAAATCCAATCCCCAACCCACCAACCCCTGATTAAACAAAACCTAAATCATCCCACACCCACATTCACCGACCCAAATACATACATACACACACACACACACACACGAAGGTTCGTTATTCCGAAGTTTCGTTTTTTCCGAGGCTTCATTTATCCGAAACACACAATTCCCTATGGTATACCTAGTGGTTCGTTGATCCAAAAATGAAATTCGGAATAACGAACCTTCGGAATAATGACCCTTCGGACGAATGAGCCTTCGGACGAATGAGCCTTCAGAATAACAAACTTTTGCAATAACGAAATGTAACCCCCTTCCCACATACCGACGCACACCCGAACCGATACCACATCCTTCCCGATGAAACGATTTCCCAATGTTGATAAATAAGACATAATGGACCGTATGCAGAAAAGCAGCATCCGCCCGCACGCAAGCTCCACTCCGAATTCATGTACAAATCTGCCAAACAAACTCATCAAATTCAAAGCTGCTGATAAAATCAATATCAATGTTTATGCCAGCAACAGCTTACTAGGTATCCCTCCCCACGCGCAGCTAAAAAACACATACGCAAAAAACTGACATAGTAAACACATTCTTCCATCACACACACACACACACACACACACACACACGCACACGCACAAACGGACACTAAATTATCATGTGCACGCGCACATACACACTTCCTTGAAACCTCACCATGAGTTTTTACATGGCATGTTTGCATGGATGTAGCCATGTAAGTTATGTGTTAGTATTTCAATGATTATGTCCAGAACGATATTACCCAGCAAAATGTGCTTCGAGGACGGGCGACAATCCGTGCCGCCAACGCCCATCACGGATTGTCGCCCCGAGCAGGAGGCGACAATCCGTGTAGGGGCGACAATCCGTGTCGCAACAACGCTCCACCCACGAATTATTTATGTTCTGGAAGCGAACAGTTTGACATTTCATGTGACTCTGTGGACAACGCAGGTGAGCGATGAACTTGGCGGGTGCATGACACCCTGTAGACATGATTGGTTATGACGTGGAAGTGTCGCTGAAGTAGAGAGATGAAGGTCATGTTAAATTGGTAAAAAGATTAATATAATGTGCACATAATTCGAATATTGGTATTTATACACTCCATGATAATTGCGGGTTAGCACAGAACCCGGATGTAAACGGAAGCAATGGAATTGAAGACAAGTGTTATAACCGCGGTAAACCGTCGTGCGTGCAGGCTGGTCATCTCAGGATCAGCACTACGGTGGTGTGAACCAAATAGTGTTGCGCTTGATAGCAGATAGTGGTATTGTCAGGGACAACGAATTGATAGTGAAGCTGTTATAATTATTCTGAACAAGTTAGTGTTAAGCCAAAATTACAGGTGAAACCGGACCAAGGCAGGGTCCCGTTCACATGGTTGCCGAATATAAGAGTATTGTAATCTAATTTATCTCACTCGGAATTTTGATTTTGCATTTTATGTTGGTCACAACTCCTTGATTTCAGTCCTGTAAATATTCCACAAATGGTTATATTAAATTGTACATTAAAGTGAATGGCACGAGTGTGATTTATTTGAGTCCGCCCATGTGACACTGTATCACGATGGTATAGATGAGAACATGACACCAATTTCTACTATCACGAGAGAATTCCCAGTTGGAAAGTATAAACATGCAAAAATTCTACGAAGACAGTTTCCTCTCCAGTTAGCCATGGCAAAAACTGTCCATCGATGTCAGGGAGACTCCATGAAAAGTGTAGTTATTGTTGCAGTTATCCATGAAAAGTGCAGTTATTGAACTCCGAATCAGAAAAAGACCCATCTGCACTATGTTGCCTTGAGCAGAATCACAAACCTTCAGGATGTGTTCATTATCAACAGCATCCATGCAGACAAGATCCAGGTGTCAAAAGAGGTTAAACAAGAGATGATGCGTCTGCGAACAGAAGGCAAACTCGAACTGTCTTTTGTCCCACTTTACAGCCTGGATGAACATTTTTTTTAAAGATGTGTTTTCACAATGTTCAAAGCCTCCGCCTACACAGAGATGATGTTGAAGCAGATTACAACTTTCAGCAGGCAGACATCAACATGTTTGTTGAAACCAAGCTTTGTTCCCAGCATGCTGATACTGAAGTACATCTTCCTCAGTTTAGGATGTATCGCAATGATTATGCTCAGCAAAGATCTCCTTATGGAAGTGCCATTTTTCAGAGAGAGGAGGTTTTAAGCTCCTGTACTTCGCTGAATGTTGGGAATGTCGAAGCTACTGTAGCATCTGTTGCAAGTCCTGTCAACCTCTACATTGTCTGTATTTACTGCAGACCCAAGGAAACTGTATGCAACATCATGTCAGCACTGCTCAATCTGAAAGAGTATCTGTCTGAAGACAAAGACGTAGTCATAATGGGTGATTTCAATGTCGATGCAGACCCATCATCACCTCTCTACAAAGCCTTATAGAGGCAGATGAATGATCTCAACTGCAGACAACTCCTCAGCAAGCCTACAACTATTAAATGGAGGAACAACAATTGATCATATCTACACTTCACTTCGAGAGGATATCATCCAATATGGCATTATGGAGTCATACTCATACCACAAACCTGTCTGGATAGGAATCACCAAATCCTTGTAAACCAACACATATTTGCATGTTGATTTTCAAGGGTGTCAAGCTCGAAGTTAAATTGCTTAATTCGCTTCATTCTCATCACTGCTTTACAAGAAAACAAATCATGGACAAATATTTCAGTCAACTGCAGGTTGAGATATCAATAAACAATATAAATTTACAACTGATGAGTATCACAGATACCTTAATGTGATAACCCCTGATGTGTTTCCCTTGGAATGAGCCACAAATCAAGTGTTGTGCTACTGTGTACAAAGGGATGCAGATAAAGGACATGTCAGCAACCCAAGAATGTTGCATCACTTATTCATGATACCAAGGTACCAAACTGCATTAACTGTTTGGAATTGGAAGTTATTCCTCTTTTTTTTCAAGCATGTTCTTTGCAGCTCAATTATTGTTAATTCACTCTTTTTTTGCACGAGCGTTTACTTCTAGTTTCAGTTTTAAGCATTGACGCTTTTGTTTCAGTCATCTTTGTTCTGACTGAATGAATTCCACCTTTGCTAATGCCTTCTCTTTCATTATCCTTGTATAGTTGTTTGTGTATGTTCTGTTTTTCAGCCATGTTTATCCACACAGATTGAACTCTCAACACTTTGTTGACTGTTTACACCTAGCAGAGTTTTTTTTTTTTCCTCTCTCTCTTTTTCTTTATTACTATGAAATTGTATATGTACCCCATTTTGGGGGTAACCATATGACATTCTGACTCAAATGGACTCTCCTGTGTTCTTTTTTTTTCAGCCATTTCCTTGTGAATATTTCTTTTTTATACAGCTTTCTTTGTACTAACCCTTGGCCCTGATTCCACTTCATAATATTTATTGACTTTACGTAAAAAATGTCTTTTATGTTCATGGGCGAGACACATTTTGGCACTTGCCTTGTATTTTTTTTTTTTTGTGATGACTTCATGAAACGGATTCAGTATCGCATAATAACTTGAATTTTCTTAACCGGCTCTGTGTATTTAAACATAGCATGATTCCTAGGGGAACACCAAACCGCTAGTGGAGTTTGCTAGGCTCTAACAGACTCAGCGCGGGGTCTAAATTTTTCAGAAACTAAAGTGTTTCCTGAGTGTCACGGCAATGTTGACACATAGATGGCTAAGCTGTGGTTATCTTCCTCAGTCAAGATAAACAATTTCACAGGCACAGCAACCTCCTCTCGTGATGAGATGAACGGGAGAATAAAAGACCTAATAGAAAAAACTATATAAAAGGAAGGTAAGAAGGAGAAGATAATTAAGAAAAAAATGACTTCTGAAAAAAAAAAACATTACAACAAAACCTGCGAGAAAACAATGGCTTTAACTTTTGATAAACCCAGAAAAAGGACCAAAACGTATGTTTAAGTTCTCTTTCCTTCAGGTTCAGTTAATGTATTATGGTTTTTGTGACTATAAATCAGGACGTGGAAACGACTGGTAGAGCCTATCCAGACAATTTATTTCACAAGCATTATACAAAAAATCCAATTATGCGATGAAGAAAAAAAAATCGTTTCTTTTCATGCACCTGTCATTCCTACTTATATTTTCCTAACTTTCAAGGCAATATAAGTCAAATGGACTCAATCGGGAAGTCATGTTATCCTGACTGGTTTGAATGCATCCTAATTTCTGTTCACGTCATTTAGCAATCGTATGGCGTTCGTGTGTCCATTCTTAAATTTTACAGTAAGAAAAATACAGAAAAAAGATAATGGTAAAAAAATCGGCTTTTTGGTTTGACTCATTGGCCCGATCTCACTAAGGTGATACAATTGAAACCATGGTTGAAACGATGGTTTAAACATGGACTATTACATGGAGCACCAGGTGTCGCATGGTATATTTGGTTACGATATCAGTCATTATTTCGTCGACGAAATGGCAACATTTCGTCGACGAAATTACCATTTTGTGAGCGAAATTAACATTTCGTTAACGAAATGGTGATTTCGTCGACGAAATGAATGATTTCGTAACGAAATAGGCCATGTGACACTTGGCGCTCCATACAAATGTCCATGATTTGAATCATGGTTTCAATTATTGTACAATCTTCGTGAATTCGGACCCTTCTGTCTTATCTGATGCAAATAGTGTCCATGGATTGTGCTTCAAATATTATTATCAAGAGTGCGGTGATTTTTTTTTGTGTGTGTGTGAGTGTATGGGTGGGTGTGTGTGTGTCTTGTTGGTCGTATAGCTGGATCGTGTGTGTGGTAGAAAGGGCCTATTAGGTGCAGATTTTGTCTGCGTGGCGTGACACTATGTCGGTATTGGCACAAGACGGGAATATGAATGTGAAATCTACACTTTTTTGCAAAAATGGTCTGTAACTTGGTAAAGAGCCAATAAACAACCTAAGTAATTACGATGCAATCGCATGACCTTTGGTTCCGAATGTTTTTTTTTTTTTTTTTTTTTTTTTTAGGTGAACAGAAGTACGAATGAATTACGTTGATAGCCTATTGTGGAGGGATATGTGTAAAATAGTATAAATACACAAACACACACACACATATCCAATGCACTCCCGTTACAACGAAATGCTCAGGACCGGAAGTCTTTTCGTTATAACGAAATTTCGTTACAACCGAACAAATACAGCATATAATGAAAAACAAGCAAACTACTTGTGTATTATCCTGTTTGATGAATACTCATCAACACTCAGTACTCCTTTAACGCTATGTCAAATGGGATGCCATCTTTTTAATTTCGTTTAATCATTACGTGCAAAAGAGAACATGACGTTGTTTGTACTTTCATGCCTAGCTGGAAAATAAAAAATTATGATTTATGATTCGATATTACAGTTCGCTTTTTCAAAGGGTCGTCATTACTAAAGTTCGTTATTCCGAAGATTCCTTATTCCAAAGGTACGCCATTCCCGGTATTCCGAAGGTTTGTTCATCTGAAGCTTTGCTCCTCCGAAGATTCGTTATTCTCAAAGTTCATAATTCAAGTAGAAATATATTGCTCGTTTTCCGAAGGCTCGTTGATCGGAAAGTGAAATAAGGTACATCATTCCGAAGGTATGTAAATAAAAAAATGAGAAAGGTTCGCAATTAAAAAGGTTCATATGGTTCGTTGATTCAAAAATGAAGAAAAACATTCGTTCTTTCGAAGGTACGGCTATCTTAAGACGTTTGTAAGGTTTGTAATCCCCAATTTTTGTTGGTGGACTCACCTGTTTCACTTTTGGATTAACGAATTTCTTATGATGTTCCAATTAACGGAGAGTTTGGAATGACGAAGATTCCTGTCATTTTCGAACTAACGAACCTTCGTTATAAGAACCATATTTCATTGTCGAATTAACGAATCTTACAAATTAAAAACCTTTGAAATAACGCCACATTGATCGAGATAGCGAACTCTATTTCATTTCCGAATTAACGGACATTCAGGTGTATCAGAATCTGCGTGTTTCGTAATAAAGAACCTTCAGAAGAGCAAACCTTCATTTCAGATTATTGGATTACAATAACGCAAGTTCCCCTCAGAAACTGTGCGTGGCACACCGAACGAACGTAGAGTGAAGCAAAGAGTTCCACACAGAGACGCTCTGAATAGGCTTAATGCTTGTTCTGCTAAGCATTTTCGAAAGCGATCCGCATTTCGTTTTCACGGAACACATTTCTTTTGTTTGTTTTTTGTCATCGGCGCTTGGAAAGATTTCGTTATAACGAAAATATCGCTACAACCGTGTTCGTTGTAAGCGAATATCATACCGTAATCTTAAATGGCGATAATTTTGGGACAAGAAGTTTCAATTCTTTTTAACGAAATTTCGTCATAACAGTGTTCGTTGTAACCAGAGTGCCCTGTATGTATATACCGGGTGTCCCCCAAAAGAGGAATGGTGGATTTTCAGTACCTTTCGTTCTGAAAGTAATATATTTTTTGCCATCATTAGAAAGAGCATCTTCCGCAGAAGACAATGATACCAAATCATTAAATTTGGTTCAGCACTTTTTATTCTACGCAATTTCTGTAAATGCAGTCATTTTCAAAATTCGCCGGATTTTTGCCACGTATGAGATAATAATTTGGGTGCGCAACACGCGATCCATACGGTGAATTGTGTAGGCTCGGTGATCCATGTCACCAAAAGATACAGTTTTCACATTGGCGCGTGGGCCAGGAAAAAGTGTGTGTGTGTGTTTGTGTGTGTGTGTGTGTGTGTGTGCGCGCGCCCAATGTGAAAGCTGTACCTTCAGTTGACATGGATCAACGAGCCTACACAATTTACTGTATGGAACGCTCGTAGCACCCAAATTATTATCTAATAAGTCGCAAAAATCCGGCGAAATTTGAAAATGACTGCATTTACAGAAATAGGTGTAAAATAAAAAATCCTGAACTAAATTCAATGATTTTGGTATTATTGTCTTCTGCGGAAGATGCTCCTTCTAATGATGTCAAAAAATATATCACTTTTAGATATAGTAGTACGTTTGTTTGTAATATGTACCAAATAAAGAAAAGAAGATAGCTTTCCATGCTCCTGATATAGGCGATTTCTTTTCCAAGAAACATTACGAAGAAAAGAAATGCCCATGAAGCCATGAATTTAAAAAACGTGACTGTGCATGTCAGCCCTTAAGGATAATTTCTAGAGAGATTGTTATAATAGCTTGTATCTTTGGACATGATCTTTGTTGTCTGATATGTCGCTGAGCTTATTTTTGAATAGTTGGTCGTCCGTCATGAAACACAGACAAGGTTCGTCTCTTCTACCTAGCGGGGAAGCTACATGAAGCATAATAATGTATTGCGCATTAAGTTCCACAGCTCTATTATTCAGGTCCATTATCAAGTCCCGTCTCTCACATCTGACGTCTTGACGGTTGCAATTATATACCTTAATATTCACTACTTACAGCATCAAAGGAAATATACATGGACGATGCTTTTTTTTTTTCTAACTTTTCTAACTTTATGTTTGCTAGAACACTTAGGGCCCGGTCACACTGCACAAAAGTCGCGTAAACGCATGAATCACGTAAGAAATTCGAGCCTTTCGCGATACATGCGTGATTTGCGCATTTCGTGGGTTTGTCTGACGTGGAACCTCCGTAGTTGTCCGCCGTTGTTCGCCGGATCGGTGCTTTACGCGATTCCATGGGGGCTTTGTCACACTGCCCAAAAGTCGCTTAAACGCAAGAATCACGTAAGAAATTTGGTTTTGCGTGCTTGTCCGTGGAGAATTTGAACATTTTCGCTGATTTGCGTGATGAAAATCACCGATGAACTGCACAAGAACTACGGAAAGATCACGCAAAATACGGTTTTGATGTGCACCCCTCGGCAGCAGGAATTGGCCTGACGGGAAATGATAAAATGGCCGTTTCAATATAGCGCCTATCATCCGTGAGTTAGTGATACATCAGTGATTCATCGGCATTTCATAAGTATTACATGCGCTTATTTACGTGTTCTGCTACAGATATATATATGCGAATATTTTTTCCAGTGATTTTCAGTGATGCGTAGGTGTTACAAACCCGAAACATGCGTCATGATATCTGCTAATCGTCAGTGGAAATTTAAGTCATCGGTTAACGCAATAGCGGTAACATTTACGCGAACGATCACTGATATTCCATGCATATTTCGCGCATTGTTCAAGGAAGAATTACGCAAACTACGCAGACTAGGCAAAACAGCATATACTGCGTAAACTATACGCGAAGCAGAAGTTTGAGCTGCTCAAAATTGGGAATCGCATAAAGCGCCGCTCCGGCGCACTTCGGCTGATTAACCACAAAGGTTCCACGTCAGACAAACTCATAAAATGCGCAAATCGCGCATGAATCGCGCAAGGCTCAAATTTTTAACGTGGTTCATGCTTTTACGCGACTTTTGGGCAGTGTAACCGGGCCTTGGCCAGGTTTTGATCAGCTCAAAACTCGGCTTCGCGTAAAATTTACGCAGTATTGCGCTGTTTTACGTAATTTTTGCGTAGTTTGTGCCGTTCTAACGCAGATAATGCGCGAAATATGCGTGAAATATCAGTGATCGTCGCGAAAATCCTGCCGCTGTCACGTTCATGCGTAAATAATGCGCGATTCATACGCAGTTCATTAGTGATAAAGCGCAGATTATGCGTCGTTTACCGTGGATCTCAGTCGTTGCGCACAACCACATATTAGCCCATTTTGGGGCTTTCGCGTGCCTATGCGCTGAAAGTGAGTGATTTTTGTTAGTGATTTTTGCATTATCTTTTCGTAGTTCTTACGCAATTCATAGGTGATTTGCATCACGTAAATCAGCAAAATTTTCTTGAAGGACAAGTTTAGCACGGACAACCGAATTTCTTGCATGATTCATGCGTTTACGAGACTTTTGGGCAGTGTGACATCATGGCCCTAAAGGTTTCTATCTATTTGTTTCTAGTGCCATTTACGCACTTGCAGGGTAAAAAAAAAGAGCCAGAGTTCTCCCCCCCCCCCCGCTTCCGCCGGCCCTGATTTTCACTGCCCTTTAATCACTGCCGTCTTCAAGACAACAAATACCACAAAATAAAAGTATTTCCTGATCGATACAATAAACAGACCTCACAAACATAATAATACACAAATATGATACAATATGAAAATATTCAGATAAGATTGAGAGGTTTTTCAGAGGTTTTTGAGAGGTTCTCCAAGACCCATAACATTATAGGATCAACGCTATTTCATGATCTATGTACTGAAATCATCGTGAATATGGTATGTCATGATTCGTCATCATGACAGCCAACAAAGAGTGGCAGATTTGAAACTTGACAAGCCAGTAGCATCTTTCGATTTAAGAAAAATCCACTCTGAATGGTGTCTTAGATTGATTAAAGTTTGTCTTTATTATTTTTTTTTGTCTGAAGAATGTTGTCGTGCTTTTATTTTTCTTCATATTTCATATTCTATTTTGCCAGTGTGTGTGTGTGTGTGTTCAGGTGCCTCAGATATTACTCTGTAAATCGCATCTTGAATTATCAAAACTCTTCAATGGTGCAATTCTGATGACCGAGGAGCCTAATAGTACTCCTATCAAAATAGCAATATCAAATGCCCTGACTAGCTTAATTTCAAAGCATTTTCCTCTATCCTATTGAAGAAGTAATTCTGGTATAATAAGCTTTTGCGTCACCTGACTGGCATACTGTCTATGTGATCCATTTCTCCTTGTATATTTACTTGATTATTCCACTAGGCCCCATGTCACAATGGAAATTGACAAAAGTTGCCAAAAATTGACAAAATTGACAAAGATTGCGCAACATTATGCAAAGTTGACATGCAAGTTTAGGCAACTTTGCATTTGCTTGCGCAACTTTGCGCCATTTCCAGCAATTTTGCGCCCATTTCTGGCAATTTTCCGCAACTTCCGGCAATTTTGCGCAACCTTGCACCATTTCCGGCAATTTTGCGCAACCTTGCGCCATTTCCGGCAATTTTGCGCAACCTTGCGCCATTTCCGGCAATTTTGCGCAACCTTGCGCCATTTCCGGCAATTTTGCGCCCATTTCTGGCAATTTTCCGCAACTTCCGGCAATTTTGTGCCCATTTCTGACAATTTTCCGCAACTTCCGGCAATTTTGCGCAACTTTGCGCCATGTCCAGCAATTTTACGCAACTTCGCGCCATTTTCCGGCATTTCTGTGCAATTTTGCGCCATTTCGGGCAATTTTGCGCAACTTTGCACCATTTCAGGCAATTTTGTACAACTTTGCGCCATTTTAGGCAATTTTGCCCAACTTTGCGCCATTTCCAGCAATTTTGTGCAACTTAGCACATTTTCAGGAAACTTTGGAAAAGTTTGCACAATTTAAGGGAACTTTGCACAATATCAAACATTTTTTAGCAATTTTTAGCACCTGCACACAATACAATGCCACTTTGAGCAGGTTTTCAAAATATATTGACTTTTGGTGCCTGCTCTCTTTCATCAATCAGGACTTTATAATAATACTATTGCATCTTTCCTGTGGTCATGCACTTCTGCCAAACAATCACATAGTTGAACATCATCTTTGAAATTCTGTATTCATACATGTACTTCAGTCACAGAGTATGAGGACACCAAGAATGGTGCAATGTCAGATGTGCATGTATATAAAAGATTTCTTTATTAATTTTTTTTATCCTCTAGCCCTCTATAATATTTTGTTCATATCTAAAGGGATCATAGAGAAAATATTAACATTCATGTGGTTCCAAAATCTCCATATATGCAATACGGTAAAGTGGGGGATGATGCTGCAATGGAACGGATCACCCACCTTTTAAATTCTTTGGGAGATAATTACATGGAACTCTAGCATTAACTAATTAAATATACTATCGCAAATCTAACGATGACATGCAATGCCTGGAGTATTCTATGTGGTACTAGTGAACAAAATAAAAAGACCTGCTTGCAAAAATATTTTGTAATGGAAGAAACAATTTATTATACTTAAAAATGTGATACATGTGATATGACTGCTGGATTTTGTTTACTACCCTTCCTCTAACTGTATTGAACAGTTCGTCGGCATTGTCTCTTAATGACATAAACCAGTTTTGGCAAAATTGATCATGAAGTATAGTAAGGGGGGGGGGGGGGGTCAGGAAAAAGCATTTATCATAGTGAGATATAACTTCCATAATTACACACATTAAGAAGATTTTTGTGGCACTGAAAATGGAGAATTAAATATTGCTGACTTAGAAGGAACTTTTGTCCTGTGGCCATTTTCACCATTAACACTTGTGTAATAAAACACTCGCCATGAGTCCCTTAAGCTATGTGCTTCCTTTAACTTAATCATGGTTAAGAGATTCCCTTAACCCTATGTCCACTGGGGGGGGGGGGGGTCAAATTGACCCCCCCCCCCCCCGCCGTACAAAATTTTCTGCTGCCGCGCGACCGCCGCTGATCGCGTGATAATTTTTGGTGACTTTTTTTTCTTTTGAAATAAATTTTGCGAAAATCCGACCACCGGTCGCGAGGTCACGTGACATTTCGTAAGTGCATGTCTGCCCAAAATTTGGCAAAAACCTGCTTTTCCCATAGGCCTACGTTTGTGTGCAAAGCAGCATATTATTTCATAAATTGCTCTAAAACACAGCTTTTTCAATCTTCTAGGCCATTTAAAAGATGTTATGTGACTTCACATCAACTAATTTTAGATTAGAAAACAAAAAAAAATCTTAAAAACAAAGAAATACATAAGAAATAAAAACAATAGAATACATAAGAAATTCGGAAAACAATACAATACAAAGAAAATGTTTTGAAATTTGAAAATATTACCATATAATCTTGTTGACAATGCTTCTGGGATACTTTCTGCAAAGAATTAGAATCCAATTATAATTTTTGAAGGAAATATTGATATATTTGTGAATTTTATGAAATTTGATGCACCTCATTTGCATAAATTATAATAATTAAAAAAATTAAGAACTTTTGCGAAAAAAAAATGCAGCGACGTTCTTTACACGTGTCTTCAGGCTTACTTGAATACTTCCAAACTGAAGTTAAATTACATTCAATTAAAACAGAAAACTAAACATTTCAGGTAATAAAGGAAACATCAAAGCCCAAACAAAGTTCTGGTACGCCTGCAAAAGTTGTCAAATTTCGCTCCCAAATGTGAACGTATGCTTAGGAAATGAGCAGGATAACGATGTTATGGCAAGATATTCGATGGGTAACGACGAAAATGCGAAATATTAACCAAAAAGGTTCAGTCTCAGAACTTACCCGAACGGGTTCAGGGTAAACTCGGACTCGGGGATAACTCGGCTTCGCTTTGACGGCGGGATGAGCTGTAATGGTTGTCCTTCTGATTGTACAGTGTTGTCCTATGGGAGCGGCCTGTGTAAAAACTAGCGCTTCGTGTTCTGGCTACTCGCAGTATTGTCCGAGTTGTTACAACGCGCGCATCAAAAACCTCTTTGCGCGCATGCAAAATTAGTGTGCGCCGATCAAGCACCTCTAAAACAATCAAAGGCGCTTGATAAACAACAACAAAAACACCAAAGACCGCGCGTCTCAGCAACTGAGGACCGCGCGCTGTCATTTTTGTTTTGTTTGTACAGGATTACGTTAGCACGCACTTTCCTGTCCATTCAGTTAGGCCTCATTTGGTATTATGCAGTGGCCAGTAGAATGTGGCGATCACGAACTGAGTGTGAATTTTCTGAAGTAGGGTCGAATTTTTCCCAAGATCGAGTTAGTCTGGAGCCTTCTGGAATAAAAGTCGGTTTTCCTACTATTATTATTTTTCTCAAAATACTCCAAACCGACTCATCATTCCGGCAAACCGCGTCAGCCAGGTAAGTTTCTTAGTGGACTCTTTCGATATGTTGCAAAAAAAAATGAAATGGTGCTAGACGGGTTCTCAAGCACTTACCAAAACTCAGTTTTCACTTTAAACACAATGATAATGTATACATGTACGTAGACTCCATTTGCTTATGAAGAGAGACATTTGTTTAGCCCTTTTGATTGGGGTGCAATAGGTATACATATACAAATCATCAGAAATCTGCAGTTTTGACAGAAACAAAATGCTTCCTACATGTAGTCAGCTCTACTGTCCCAAACTGGATACATCCTTGAGATCTTTGAAGCATCAGCAACAGATATGGAATACATTATTGCATTTGATTGTAATGTTACTTTAGTTTGAAAGTATTCATTTATAATGGAGTCTTGTACACACATTACCAACACAATATCAGTATGTGGGGGTAACAGTAACTTTGTAAATTGCATTAAAAAGAGTTTTTAAAGGTGAATAAATAAAATATCATCGTAGATATTTACATGTTATGTTAATACTATACTGACAATTAACATACATAAAAATCAAGTAAAAATATTATTCGTCTGGGGGGCAAAAGCAAGGTTAAAGGAAAGGTCAAAGGTCATAGCACTTTAGCTTTCTCCAATAATATGTTTGATACCATTTTTGAATTCCTCTTTGAATTTCCTTTTGAATGGTACCAGTTTCACAAAAATTGGTCAACCAGTTCAGGCGCATTGTGCCGTTGAAATGGAAGGTCACAACCATTTTTGCCAAAACGAATCAAATAGGGCGGGCCATAGCTCGGAAACCGACGGACCGTTAATGCTATTTTTTTTTTGTTGTTTCATGGGAAGGTAATGTTAAACTTTATGTGTACCAAATTTGAGCAAATTCTGAGACGGAAGGGTGCAAAATTGCACTTTCATTGGGTGAATTGGCATGGAATGACCCTAGAGCTCCATTATAGATAATTGTATCATACCTTTCTTTGATTTACAGTCCATCACTGGACACCAGAACATAACTGGATTTATTGTCAGTACTTCATAGGTCTTATCGCCATAAACTTTGCCAGTCATGCTCCTGAATCGGTCAAACTCATAAAGGAGAAACGAAGCATCTGTGCTGCAGAGGAGCTTGTTACAATTTTCTGACCATTTTCCATCAGACTTAAGTTCTCTTACTAGTTCCTGGTGGATTTTAGAAGCTGTCACAAGAAAATAAAAATTAGATAAAGGAGTAAGTGAACAGGCTTTGAGCCAGTTTTGTCATTTCGATATCTTTAAAAAATAAACAAAACAAACAAACAAAAAGAAACTAAGGAATCTAGGGATTCTTAAATATAAGAAATATACTTTTACACAATACACACACCACTGCTTGTGATACATGTACAGCAGGGACATTGTTTATAAACAGTTTTCCAAATGTAAATCCAGGGGACAATAATTTGATTTGGGCTGGTGTAACTGGGAATTCTGACTCACTTTCATTTGCAAATGCAATAGACCCTATGCATAGAATTTCTGCCCCTACAAGATGCCAGAAAACAATGGTTATATTGAAATGTTGCCTGGTCAACCGATTCCCGGTATCAATGGGTTGTCAACTCTGATGCAAACCAGCGAAATGGTGTACATGACAAGCCATGCCCTCCACGATGGCGGCAATTTCAATTGTAATGCTGTTCCGCATGGTGGAATGCATATAGGGTCTGTACATAGCGGATACTCCCATAAAAAAAAGTCCATAAAAATTCTGTTAAAAATGAATGGGTCGGCTCATATGGCCTAATATAAATAACAATAGTGGTATATCTATGTGCAATGGCTACCTGATACTGATTTTTGTTGACATGCACAAGCACACTTTACATAGTAGTAAAAACACAAGAAATACTGTGGTTACCAGTAGTTTTCTCAAGCCATCACTTCATATGCAAATCTACTAGACCTTCATTATCTCATTAAGGCATCAGCATATTTGTGACCATCCACCACAAATCGCTTGTAAAGTCGGCACCGACTTGAGACTAGTTTCTGTTTGTTTTCAGTAGAAGAATTGATTAGGTGTTCTGTACCATAGTGCAATCCCTGGGCATTGTTGATTACGAAGAACGATAAAAGGCAATGGGTGGTAACTGGGTCGGTCATGTAACATACTTCATTCAATCAATGCAAACAAACGCCCATGGATCACATTATCGTAGAGAACACCTGTTCAATTCTTCCACTGGAAACAAACAGAACTCAGAAACCAGACTCACCTTGGTACCAATTTAACGAGTGATTCGTTGTGGACGGTCACATTTTTGCCATGATCCTCAATAAGGGGCTTTCCCCCTGGAACCCCTGCCAAGTAGCTTTGCCTCCTGGTATGGCGCGCCAGAGGGGAATCAAATATTTATGTTCGACACCAACTAAAAAACCATTTCATCAAGTAAAATTTCATTCAACAAAAATATATTCGACAAAATATATATTTGATAAAAGATATATTCAATAAAATATGTATTTGACAAAAATATATTCAAACAAAATATATATTTGACAAAAAAATATATAGGTTTGACCAAAATATATATTTGACAAAATATATATATATTTCACCAAAATATATTTGACCAAAATTATATTTGACCAAAAATATATTTGACCAAAAATATATTCGACAAAATATATATTTCACCAAAAATATATTTGACACAAAATATGTTTGACCCAAAATATATTTGACCAAAAATATCTGACGAAAATGTATTCGACAAAATATATTCATTTCAACAAAAATCTATTAGACCCAAAATATATTTGACAAAAAGTGTTTTACATACATGGCTTTCCATACTTTCGAAAAAAAAATCATTCGATGAACGAAAAACCATTCCATGAAAATACATTTCATGAGCTGAAATACGTTTCATGACAAAATACGTTCGACAAAACGAGTGCGCAATATTCGCTGTGTACCAAGCTGGCCCATGCGACTTGTCTACATGCAGCGCAACACGTACGCATGCATACACTGCTCGTGTACCATGCATAGCACACTACAGCTAGCTAGCCCGTCATCGGCGCGGCGCAGCCGCTGGCCGCCGCGGTGGGATGCTCGATCGAGTGGTGGGTTTTGAGCGCGGTAGCTTTCGCGATTTCGATGTCGATCTAGCTCAAGACTTCACGCATGGGCCATGGGCTTCCACTGTTCTGAAAGTGGGAGTAGGAATGATCCCGCCATGGCGTTATGCAAAAGATTCAGCACAGCTTAATCTCCGCCATTGCCAGTTGGCGAGCGCGAGATCGGGATCAGGTCGTGGCCGTGGCAGAGCAACATCGGCGGTAACCGCATGCAGCAGTGACCCCAACACGTTACTGGTTACAGCGCCCCGCGCCGGGGTTACATCATCACAATACAAATACATGTAGTACTGGTATTTCATCACATCATCACTATACAACCAGCTCTATACCTCATCACTATACAACCAGATACATACTTCATCACTACAACCAGATACTTCATTTGATGAATCTTCAAGTCTGATTGGTTAAGAATTGGGGCATACAGTCAGCAATTACTTGTAGTTCCCACAGTACCCAAACTGACCCATATTATACTAAACTGCCCTCTTGATTTGTAGCAGCACATTCATATGCACATGTAGGGTAAGCACTTGGCTTCAATAGTGAGAGAGGTGACCAATATCCAATACGATGGCAATGCACGTGAAATGGCAGCGCAGATGTGTGAATTGGCTATCCAAGAGCTATTGCCATCAACCTACTAAATTTTCATATACAATTTTCTTCATTATATAATACATACGTATGTACAGATATGAACTGCTTTTCTTCAAGGCAGTTGTTGCTATCAGTGCCCCTGTAAGGTTCCTTGGGTCATAGCACAGAGCCGAGATCCCTCGTGGTAATGATATCAACAATTCCCCGAAGAGCAGTCCATATTTGCACTCTAGGAGATTGTCATTAAAAACTTCATGTCTGAATAGATGGGAGAAGTGTGTGGTGGTTAGTAGAGGTGCCATTGAACTACGGCAAACATATTCCATATGTAGTATCAAAATGTCAATAAATGTTTGTAGAATATGTTGAAGGAATTGAACTACAGTCAACCTTGCCCATGTTGAATCTATTTGGACTGAAGAAATAGCTTCGATCAGAGAAAATTCAACTAATGAGGGATTAAAATTAATAGAATGTACCGGTATAAAGAGAAGAGGACTTGAAAAGGACCTTTGACTTGGGTGATTATTTGACTTATGCGAGGCCAGCTTAAGCAAGGTTGACTGTATTTTCATTTGTGTTGGAACTTTTGCAGCAGTTATCAAAGAATGAATAAAACTGGATACAAATATAGAATCCATGTTATAAAACTTGCAAGGATGATACACTAATTTCATCACAATCATAGTCATGGATTGAAAAGGAACACATATGCTATTATGCGCCAAGTTTTTTTTTTTTTTTGTATGTGAGGGGGTGTGTGTGTGTGTGTTTTCATTTGATTGCTCTTATGGTTTGTTCACTTATAGGTCTCCATACTTTCAACACTGTTATTATTCCTCGAGTACTAGTAGTATGTTGCACTGCATCTTGTATGAAAAAAACAAACAAACACCAAAAGTCCTCTAATTTTGCAGTCATTCACCTGGAGCATATACATTTGTACTGTACTCTTCTGAGCAGCAGTAAACTAATTTGCCCATTCACAATGAACTGGTTGTTTCCAGTCGCACAACTTACAATATATATAGAAAACTTACAGTTTGTGGGATGGCGTCATTCAGTTGTGTACACAGCTATATGATGTACGTAGTAACTATCTCACTTTTTCAGTCATAAATTTATCTTGTGTATCATTCATCACTCACGCATTCAATCACTCCTTTCACTTTGTATGCCAAGTTAACAAGGAAAGATATTCGTGCCATACCAATCACAAGATGGAAATTTAATTGCAGTCATTAACAATTCTGGACACAAAAGAAATACAAAGTTTATGTAAATAACACTGTATATTCAAACTGGCTTGCCATTATTCAACAAGACAGCTCGCACTGCTGTTGTATGTATTCCACACAACCTACTAAAGAGCTCTGAACCACACTGCTTTCACAGTAGTTTGGGTACAGTCCCTTTGTTATCAGTCCATATTTTCCATTCACAACAGACCCAAGAGATGTCACCTGTAGGCCACACAGTTTTGGGGGATAAATTGTTTCCTGTCATGAATCGCCCACTTATGGCCAGAAGTAACAAGATTTCAGAGGCTGAACTTATTTCACAGATGAGCCAGCAGGCAGTATTTCTAACATTATGGCATTGTTATTTCATGTTACTGAGTAAGATCTGAATGTTACTGAGTACATGTATTACCAGGTAAAATTTGTATGCTTACCGTTATGTTGTAAAAGTTGCATCGCAGATTACAATTTGCACTGAAATAACCCCCATATTTCTCCTGTTGAAACATGAGAGATATTGAAACATACATTTTCTTCATCAGACACTCACAGATAAAACATAATAACATATGATAACCAATAATTACAGTATATAGTGCCTTTTCAAAAAAGACTTGAAGCACTTCAACAATTACAACACTGATCCACTTACAATGTAACATGTAGGGGGCTCGTAGGCATGGCACATCCAGTCAATATTTGAAATATTACACTTTGAAAAGTCGCAAGTAATTAATGCAGGTTTGATTCATTTCAGAAGGGATCTTTCTTTTCTATCAAAAACAGATCCCTTAACTTCCAAGCTTCAATCATATTTCTTACATGTCATGTGGTTGAAGCTTCTCTGGCATTGCCAGCTTAATGCCACAGTCAAGGTGTCACAAATTCTAATCTTTCAAATTCATGAAATCAAATTCCAATCTTCTACAATCTAAATGAGGCAATTGGCACAAATGTACATGCCTTGTCACATATCTTTTTTTTTCTATATTTTTCAAATTCATTTCATTTCAGTCTCACAATAATTAATGAATGCTAATTTTGAATGGCAAGTACAATGCTTCTGCTCTGAAATTATGCTGTATACTGTAAACCTGTTTCAATCAGAGGGGGCAGAAATTTGCTTACGACACAAGTTAGCCTTAACCCAATGAGGACTGACTGATTTCCCATAGACACCTGCCCTAGTATACTCCGACTGGTTCTCAATTGGTTAAGAGGAAACTCTGTTAAGCCAGACTTGAAGCACCTCCAGACATAAAGATTCTTACTCGCAAGTGGTACATGTACACTGATCTTTGAAGGCACTGAACACATAATAAAATTCTTGTTAACATGAAAACTTGGCTTATACCAGTCTACTGTCAGCCGCCATTACAGGACAAAGATCATCAATGTAAAGTATTGTATCATCCAATGAAGTCCCATTCTCTAAATATGACTACTGCACATCAATAGTTTATACAGGATCCTGCTGTGTACTTCACTGTGAAAACAACCTACAAACAATCAGAGTTAACATGATACAGACTACAACTGTGTCAAAGATAAGGTGGGTCTGAAAGTCAAGACTACACACAAGGCCCTATGAACATCAATGCTGAACTGTTACCACATACTAGTATATTATTCTGTATGTACAACTTTAATAAAGATGTGGAGTGTAAAACAGATGCATCCATCGTGTCACTGACTTCATTTGTATTTCAAGTTCCAGTGTATATTGTAAGCAACTTTGTTCAACTTTGTCAATAAACAAAACTATTTCACATTGATCACTTAAATAAACAGGATTGAAGTCAACATCCCTTTAAAATTAACTCTGAGACAAATAGAACTATGCAGATATTCATCAGTCTAGAGATACCACACAATTACACTTGCTGTAGGAAGTCTTTAATATTAGAATCTCAGATACGCTGGAAAACATGATCAAGAGAGGCACTCCTGTATGGATTGTACATTGCTAAGTAATTGAAAAATAAAAACTTTATAAGACCGAGGAGGTACTAGTACCTCCTTGATAAGACGATAATTTGTACATTTACGAATAATTTCTGAATCCAAAAGAAAGATTCATATACACTCAACAACACTGACAAACAGACAGACACACAATAAAAACTCACACACCTATGAAGGAACTTTGTTCACAATGTGGACTAAATCACATTTTTGAACTAAGGAAAACCCACTAGAACTTTAGAAGACTGAGAGCTAAACACTATCAATTCTGTTTATGCTCTTCCAGCATTATCACAGCCAATGTGAAAAACTGAATGTGGATTTTTCTTCCCAACACCAGGATGTAAATCCTGCCTTTCCACTGTAAATCTTACTGTTTTCAACAATCTACATATGGCAGTTTATAGTTTACATTCAGGGGTCCTTCAGCTCATATCATGTAATCTGACAATGTAAGTACATTTCAATTGGACCACAGTGATCAAATTAATCTATCATAAAATTTCATTCAAAGTTAAATGGTGCAGTATTTCGAGATATTTACATTGTAACCTCTGGCAATTTAAAGAGTCATGAATACTGAGGAAACACCACAGACAGTATTTTTGTACTGAGCAAGGTGATATCCAATATTCTTACAGAGCTAGACCTGCTCATAATAAAGAGGATAAAATGGGTTTACCCCTTGCATAGAGACTATAAAATCTCTATCCCATTAAAAGTGCTATTCATTGGAGTGGGTAAAAGGAAAGCGATGGAAGGTTAATGGCAGGATGATGTCACGGTTTAGGGACAATATGAAGAATGATAGGAAAATGATGTGATGTCACATTAGTGTCATGATGATGTCACAGTGTTTGGTGATGATATCACAATAATGTGAGAATGATGCTATGATGTTATAAAGGTATAAGAATTATGTCTTGATGACAATGACGATGATGATGATGATGATTTAGTCTTATTCATAGAGGGTAGCCACTTTAGTGATCTTTGCACTGTTCTCCTTGTGGTTCCTGTTCACATTCATGAATGTAATTCAGCTATCAGGATTCTGTCATGATAATCTAATGATGATGATGATGTGAGGATGTCATGTTGATAATGAGCTGGCGATGTGATAGGGATGTAATATTGTCATAAAAATAATACAAACATTATTATGATGTCATGATGACTGAGGATGTGACATAAACACATTGAGTGGATTAGACATTGGAATGATTGGCAATGAGCTATATAATCAATCTTTCGCCTTCCCCTAACATCATCAGCTATCAACCAAAAAAAAAAAAAAAAAAAAATGGCTTGACTGAGAGTGATGGGTTGACATATTGGTATTGGTATTCCTCTGAGTAACCAGTGCTATATAACTTGCAAATATATCAAAGACGATTCTGACAGAGAATGTCATCACAACTATGAAATCTGTATGTTTACCTGGGAAAGGGGAGGGAGAGAACTAACCTGAATTCAGTTTCATAGGGGCATGATTTGTTTTGTCCCTTTAAGCAGCATTACACATTAAAATGTTCTTGTCATCTTATCATCATACAAATCTGTAACTGCTGAAAGACTGCAATAGTGCAGATGAAAGAGTTGGCATTCATGTACCAATTGCAAAATTTCAAATACATGAAATCAAATGCTACAGATTCAAGAAATGAACTAAATATAAATGCATTACTCAATACTGGCAACCTTCATCATCAATAAAAACCATTATCAGTCATAATTGTTTAAAGTAAATGCCCATTACAAGAACCATGAGAAACACTTAAATATAAAACCTTGTGCAAACAGGAACACTTCCATAAGGCAAAAAAAAAAAAATCATTGTATTGGCGTAACCCGCCCGACCCTAGAAAACCCCCCGACCCTGAACTTTTCACACACAAAAAAAAAGGAAATACATCGTTTTTACTGAGAGAGGGCGCGATACGGGTTTGCGAATTATCAAAAACAACAACAACAACAACAACACCTGGTGTCGGAAAATGGCCGTGCAGTACAGCGTGTTGGCGACTGATAAGTCCGGTTTGAAGATTTTATTTAGTATTATTCAGAGAATCGATTTGTCAGTGGCGCTGGGTGATTTAGCCCAGGAATTTCTGACCGGTATGTCGTGACGGCTTTTAAACTGGTTATATAACAAATTTTTGGATGCAACAGACACTCTCTATCGAATGGGGTTTCGTTAAATATGAGTTTTACACCTAAAATACAGGTAGCAGGTACAATTGTACACAGTCTTCACTTATTAATGACTTTCACTGAGTATACCCAACCAAACAAATGTCCATGCACCAGTACATGTATGATGATTTTGACAGATTGAATGCGTCAGAAATACTGCAAAACCACATAAAATTCCTGCCAAGTATCAAGAGACCATCGTCAGGTCAAACAAGTTCAAAATCACACAGTTGCTTGATGATGTGACGCCGACTCAACCGCCGATGACCCTACTTTTAATCTCCGGCACAAGTAAGACAGAGGAAGTCAGCATCACCAAGAAACAGATATCTGAAATGAGCAACAAGAAACAGATATCTGAAATGAGTAACAACAAGGAAAAGTAGAAATCACGCGGTGCGTAATATATGTCCCCGCCGGAAGTAGCATTTAGTAGCAAAATGTACAATATAGGTAAAAAGATCAAGGTCAAAGGTCAAAGAAGTCAAAGGTCAAAATTCTATGTAGAAGTTTTGAAGCCCTCACCTAGTGCCATCACATAAAGCAAACGGAATCGAAATCGGGTTAGAAATGGCGAAGGAGTAGCATTTTGTAGCCAATGTACAATATAGGTAAAAAAATCAAGGTCAAACGTCAAAGAAGTCAAAGGTCAAAATTCTGTGTAGAAGTTTTGAAGCCCTCACCTAGTGCCATCACATAAAGGAAACAGAATCGAAATCGGGTTAGAAATGGCGAAGGAGTAGCATTTGGTAGCAAAATGTACAATACAGGTCAAAAATCAAGGTCAAAGGTCAAAGAAGTCAAAGGTCAAAATTCTGTGTAGAAGTTTTGAAGCCCTCACCTAGTGCCATCACTTAAAGCAAACGGAATTGAAATCGGGTTACAAATGGCGAAGGAGTAGCATTTTGTAGCAAAATGTACAATATAGGTCAAAAATCAAGGTCAAAGGTCAAAGAAGTCAAAGGTCAAAATTCTGCGTAGAAGTTTTGAAGCCCTCACCTAGTGCCATCATATAAAGCAAACGGAATCAAAATCGGGTTAGAAATGGCGAAGGAGTAGCATTTTGAAGCAAAATGTACAATATAGGTCAAAGGTCAAGGTCAAAGGTCACAACTGAAATTCTGTATACAAGTTTCAAAGCTCTCATGTAGTGCTATCATATAAAGCAAACAGAATCAAAATCGGGTTAGAAATGGCGAAGGAGTAGCAGTTTGAACATTTTGATCACACACGGACACACGGACACACGGACGGACACACGGACGGACACACGGACACACGGACACACACACGTACGGAGCCCGTTTCATAGTCCCCTGCTCGAACTCGTTCGGCGGGGACAAAAATCAGTCAATCGAGAGTAAGTCATTAAAAGGAGTTCTATGGAAAAGAGTAAAACTGTGCCTGATTGCCCCTCTAATTAAACAGACATGGAAGTCATTGTACGTAGTGCATTAGACATTAAATTAGTCAATTATACCATCCAGTCAGCAGCCTATGAAACCAAATATATAGCATTATTTTCCTACAAATATCTTATAAAGTGAAAAAAAGTATAAGAAACCTCTAATTTTCTCAAAACATGAAGCAGAGCAGAATACAAGAAATCCTACAGAAGTGCTGAGGTTTAGTTGTGAAGAAGTACAATCATAATGACAGATGTTTTACACATAGTTAACTCATTCAATTTTTTTGCTTTTAAAGGACACATTTGTACACATTAGCGTACAATGGGCAATAATTTTACAATGTGTACAATTAACAATTAGCCTGTGATATTTAAATGACGGCCCTTGGTTTCAACAATAACATGGCAAAAGTGTGCGAATACACCAGTGGGATGGGAGAAGGGGAGGGAAGTTCATGCCACACTCACCTTATACTGACAGTGCTTCCATCTGGAATATTTCCTGTAGTGGTGGGAAGTAGATAACCAACATCAGTTACATCTTGAAGGACAGCTAACCAAGGCATGATCTGCATGTTTGACAACATTACTTATCAAAATTATCACTCATTACTTTATGTTGAAACGTACAGACAAAGTCTGTACACAATTGAGTAATTTCATCACCAGTGGTGCATCAGACAGTATGTATGGTCTTGTATTCATACATGTATGCTACACGTCTTTTTATGACTTTGTCTGACACAGAGAAGGCTGAGGCAGGATTGCATCTAATCGAGAGGAGCAGTCATTATTACAGTGCCATCTGGACTGCTTGACAGGCACAAGTTGATAAATCCCAGCTCAAGATAGTATCATGCTTGTCCTTATACTCTGAAAAGGCTTCATGGAGCAAAACAATTCATTGCATACTGTATGTGAAGATGAATGCTGCTACTGCATGTACTAATATACACAGCCAAGTATCTATAAAGACAATGGATAAATCTAATCAAATCAATACATGCATCATTATCTAATATTACAATCCGTATGACAAAGCATCTGACAGAAGATAGCTTGCTAAATGCACTAATGTTATCACTCGGCACAATGTAGCAAGGGCATAATATTACAATTATGTAAAGGAAGAACTTGACCAATATTAATAGAAATGTGTGTACAGTCATGGACAATAAAGGGAGCACTAACCTTTCTCCAGAAGACCCAGAGGATCAACACGACGATGATGAGGGCAGACATGACTACATAAATAAGAAGAGGTCTGGTGATCATGGGGTCACGAACCTAACGAGGAGGCTTCCTTATTACATCCTTGTCCAATGGCTCCACTCCGAGACTGGACAGAGGAGTGGGGAGAGAATGAAACATTATCATACAGTAATGTGAACTACAGAATGCACAATTTTTTTTTTTTCATGTCAGTATTTGTTCATTATCCATCTTTGATAATACATGTATACACACTCTTTCTTTCTTTTTTTTAAAGAATGAACATATATTTGTCCTTTCTTCCAAATTAACAATAAAATCTGTAGCCATATAGACAGAAAGGATTTCTGGAAACAACATTAATGTGTAGAGTAGAAATAGTTGGCGTCCAGACTTTCCAATAAGAAGGGTCACAAAGAGAAGGAGAGTGGCATACAAATGAGACTTCGAAACACTGCTGATTTGAGAGGTATTGATTTTTACTTTTACAAAATTATTTCCCCCATGACTGAAGAATTATAATGGTACTCACTAAGATGCTGCTTTAGCCGATGAAAAGGTAGAATGAAATATTTTGAAACCAAAGCTTTAATGAGGTTCAAAGATATTTGCTTGAAGAAATTTGATTGATTGATTGATTAATTGATTGATTGATTGACTGATTGATTGATTGTGAATCTTTATGCAGAGTGGCCTGATTAGACTGAATCAGAATAATGACTGCACTGCCGGCATAATTGCCCTCCCCCTTCAGAATACTCTCAGACCTGCTGATGTGTGCACATTGTGGCTCACCCTTGAGCAGGTGGTCCTTCCATGATGACGTTGATCCAAAGGCTCTGCATGGCATTGAGTGGGTTGGGAAACCTCATGATGATGGATAGGGCTATCAGGGTCCAAGGCAGCTATGCTCCTACCAACACAGAGAAACAAACAAACAAACAAACTCATATGTTGCAATCTATCTTCATAGATCCTTCACTTCATACTTTTGCATTTAACCCATTAATGTGTCCATGCAAATTGGTCATTACGGGATAAGTTTTCATCAATAATTCAAATTTCAACTGATTTCTTGCGAAGTAGAAATCAATACATAATCTTATCACAATTTGTATTCATATTCGTTTCAATCAAATTACAAATGATTATAAATGATTACACATATTTACATCATTTGTTATTAAGGGGTCATTTTCAATAAGACTACGTTGTGCTTCTCATGATTTCTCCATTATCATATTTGACACAGTGCATTTTTGTTTGTTTGTTTGTGTTTTTAATACAGATTTTGTCAACCAATAATGAAAGTGAAAATAAATGAGATGAATGAATGAATAACGTTTGTTGGAGAATAAGCATCAACCCATTTTAATTCTTCCGTGAAAACACTGATTAGAGTCTTTAATGCCTATATTTGAATAATTATTCCACCATACAATTATTTTGAACGGAATGAAGTATACAATCTTTCGTTTTTGGCATGCAGAACTCAATTGAAGCAAAAATAGTGAACCATTTTAAGCCAAACATTTTCGTGTGTACACTGTATTCCAATTTTGCAAATTTTGTGAGATCAAAGAGTCACAAAATCAAAATACATGTACATGCAAAAGTTCTTGTTTACACTGTATGCACTGTATGCATTGAATTCAAGTGGCATGCTGAACTAGAAATGTCGCTAAGGCGACTGGTATGCCTCCGCCATAATTCATGATTCTCCTAATAGGTCTACTGTACATGTGGACAATGTGTGATTACATTTTCACACAATTGGCAAAATATTAAAATAACAAGTTTGTCACAAATGTGTTGAATATTCACCTTCCTTGACCTAAGTTTGATTGGATGAATAGGAGAGCATGCATTTGGGGATATAAGGACTTTAACTTGACTTTGCCCATTCATAAGTTTATGCATTGAGTACTTTTCAAGGTATGGAGAAAAAGTGCAATTTCTGTATTGAAAAGTACATTGTTACCATTTTCATCTGGCCTTTGACGGTAAAATTCATAGGATAATCACTGTCAGGCAGAACATGCATAAATATGTAGAAAGTTTCATGATACCTTGAGCCACTTCTGAGATATGGAGGAAAAAGTTAGTTCAGCACTTTCCCTTGATCTTTGACCTTTTGACCTTTAAGGCAAAAAAAAAAAGAAAAGAAAAAGTTTCCAGAGAATCTCTATCAGGTTATACATGCATACACCAAGTGTAAAAAAAAAAAATAATCCCGCTGGCATTGCATAAATATGAGGGAAATAGTAAAATGTTGAAGTGTTGCCCTTTTCTTTGGCCCCTGACCTTTGACCCCATGAACCCTAAATTCCCTAGATAATCATTGTCAGTCAGTACATGTATATATGCTATGTTCCATGAAGATACCATGAACAATTTCCAAATTACGGACAAAAAAAATATTGTTACTTGACCTTTTGACCTTTGACCTCATGACCCCAAACTTCCACCAGAGAATCTTAATTGGGTAATACATGTATACACCAAGTTTTAAGAAAATATCTTCAGGCATTGCATAGATATGTTGGAAATAGTGAAATTTTACGTATTTGACCTTGACCTTTTGACCTTTGATCTTGAGCATGTGCACCCAAAAGTTGATAGGCACAACTTCACCCCCTAATACACATACATGCCAAGTTTCATTAGGATACCTCAAAACGTTTTTTAGTTACGCTGTCCACAAAATTCATTACGGACGGAAGGACGGACAGACGGACAACCCGAAAACATAATGCCTCCGGCACCACTTCGTGGCGGAGGCATAAAAAAAAAGAAAAAAAAAGGCTGTCAGCTGTGATTCAAAAAAATTTCACACTGCAAATATTTCTTGCTTTACAGTATGCACAAAACTACTTCCATTGGGGTGTAAGAACAACATTTTGTGTAAGTAGAGAATAGAGATTGTTAAGAATTGGGTGTGCACTTTTGATTATTGCAACACAAGATAGATACTCTAGAATCTACTTTTTGAAACAAAAATCTTTACAGTATCCTGTCTTCATTTCTTTCTGAATCTACAACTCCTCAAAGATTAGCTGATTGATGTAACTACATGTGTACCTTTATGAGGGTCGTAAAATTTTGATATACACTGATCAGGATCCTCTGATAAAATAGTTATCGCAGCACAAGCATGGCTCCTGTAAGCAATATGTTGATTAAACAGAATTTCCCCACTAGTTAAAGTCAGGGTTAACCACTCTGGAATTGGACTCCAGCTATCACTGGGGTAACATGACTCTCACCTGGTATAGCCATTGAAGACAGCTGCTCTGGTTTGTCCAAAAGATCCACATTCTCTCAACGGAAAGACTTTGACTTGGCACCAGCAAAGTTCCTGAAAGAATACAAGACAAGCTTATCAACAAAGAACATGATACATGTACTACAAAATACCACAAATCATAAGCAATTACATCTGGTACAGAAATCCTATGACCCACCAAACAAACAAATAAACACAAACTACAATAACAGTGAACACATTCTGAACAAGACACTTTTTTTTTCTTTTAATACTGCACAATTTATTCTGACAAATGATGTATGGAATTGCGACTGATTGACAAATTGCCCCACATCGACGTAAATAAGCACTGAATTGATCAGTGTTTTAGTAGTAGCCATGATAAAAAATCATGGGCGTACATACTCGAGCAGGATTCGAACCTACGACCTCCTGATCACCGGACAGGCGTCATCTCCACTAGACCACCGAGCTTTCGCCCGACAGCAAGTGTTGGTTCTAATCCTTATAGCATGCAGCGGGTACTGCTTTGTTATTCAAATTCATGAAATTCTTCCGTCGAGATGTTTTCATTGCGACTGATTGACAAATTGCCCCACATCGACGTAAATATCATGGCTACTACTAAAACACTGATCAATTCAGTGCTTATTTACGTCGATGTGGGGCAATTTGTCAATCAGTCGCAATGAAAACATCTCGACGGAAGAATTTCATGAATTTGAAGAAGTATGGAATTGTTTGCTTGATTTTCTTCTGAACTTAATAATCTATGCTTTATAATAAGGAGCTACAGTGTCAAACCTTGGCAAAACCATCACTGGATCAATAGAGATCAACACAAAGTGACTCCACGTCTTCCAGTCCTCTTCTGTTTCCCAGATCTCGTAGACGGCATAGTTACAGGTCCCCTCATGGCCTCAAACATTCTCACACTGTAGCTGCCATTGTGTATTAGTGGAAACAACAGAAATACAATGCATGACATTACTGGGTAAATACTGTATACCTTTTGGAACATAATTTTATCAACATATAATAAACTTGATGTTGAAAAGATGAACTGAAATGTTTCCAATTAGTACCATATTGATGTACCAGCTTGTTTCAGGTTTCTCTAGGTACTGCTATTACAGTTTGCCTACAATATATTTAGAGGCATATATATTGTAATTCTGCAAGGGGGAAAGCAATGATAAATGATGATGATGATGATTATGATAGTCATGACTAGAAACATCATTTTCATTATTCAAGTAATAACAACAGTGATAATTCATCATGAAAATTTTATTATGATCACTACCATCACTACTTGATTATTCCTAATATTACTAGCTTTGAAAAAACACACCAAATCACTATATTCCAAGTTTATCACAAAAGTAAAAAACATTCACAATGGGGCATAAAGTCTTGACTTCCTAAACTTCATCTTTGAAACTTTAGTTTCAACACACACACACACACACACACACACACGCACACACACACACAAATAAATAACAATAAAGAGGTAAAATTTGAACAACAATTTTCAAACAGTACAAGTACTTGACTAAGTTAGTACTTGACTGGATTAGGCATCCAGAATTCTGCTCTGTTGAAAGATAGGGATGGCTGTTTATATCTATATCCTCTGAGAATTGTTCATTCAGCTTATTCAATCTCATAACTTTCCATAAGAAACATCACATTCATAGAAGAAAAAAAAAAGAAATAAAGTCAATTTTCCTCACTCTGTGATTAGTATAATATTACTGAAGCACTTTCCATTCAAAATATCACACCAGTGGGAATCTAGCAATGAGGACACGATGTCTTACCTCACACATCCATCATCTCTTCCTGCTGCATCAACGTATGTCCTCAGGTTGTCACGGAAACTTCATAGATTCTTTTCCTCCTGTACGGCGAACTACCTGCCGACAATGAATGCCTGTGGAGAGTAATCGTGATCGCGTGAATAACTGCAGTCAGCAACGCGCTGTCGTAATGATATTGACCTGTGTGACAGTAACTCTAATTGTTAGTCTTGTTGTGCTGCGCGCTGTGACCAAAACGCTGCTGTGATGCGCCGTATAAATTGCTTGGTCGCGACGCCTCGCACAACATGGTAAATTAGATAAATGTACTTAAATCCCTTCGCCGTAGTGAGGGAAGGTATACATGGCTTACCTTGCGTGGTAATCCACCGGAGAGACAGGTAGGCGCGGATGCCAGGTAGTAGTCCCTGGCTGGCATACGCTGGTATACGCTGTCGCTGGTCGCTGTGTCGCTAGATCGCTGGTTCCTTGGTTTCTTTCCTTTACTTGTTCCTTGTCTCTCTCGTCTTCAGACCTTGGTCTCCCTTATATAGGGAGGCACAGGTTGAAGTAGCCCGCGCCGACAGCCGCCCTCAACGGGGGACAGGCCGCCCGCGCCGGGCCCGTGCGGGGACCGGCACGCGCCGCACGCCCCAGGTGTGTGTGTGGGCGCGCGCACGCGGCGTGCGTGCCACGCACCGGCGCACCGGTCATCGGCGCCCCGATTATCGCCCTGCATATAGCACAATTGCCGGTTTTAAGCCAGGCACTCTGCGCTGCACGGGCGAACATAACATAAACATGTATATCCCTATGTTGCCTTATGCAACACTCCCCCCGGCCCTATAGATTGGCGACTATACTTGAATTATTATTTCAGGCCAGTTGCCAATCTCAAAACAAAACAAAATAAAACAAAATGTGCTTACTACCCGGACTTTCGGGAAAACAACAAACTAACTCAACTACCTCACCTTACAGTGAGTGACACATCTGGCACATTTCTTCTGTCAGGCCGGGGAGACAGATCACGATAAGATCGAAAAGTGGATGGCCCGTCTTATTCCCTTCTCTTGCAGAAGGGGCAAAAGTATTTATCTATGCTCACTGCCTCACCCGGAGTAATGCCTACACAGCGACCGTGGAACCACTGGTCGCAGCTATCGCATTGAATCATGAGTGTACCATCATCGGGTTCTCTACAGAAACAATACAGAACTTCATTGTGGCTCCTTGGGTGAGTCTGGGAGACTGGGCTGTCATCCTTGCATTTCTTTAGTCTATCGTGATTCACTACAAACAGGGAGTTCCGGTATGATATCCGATAGAGATATGGGGATAGTCTCTTTACAATGACCGCAGGCCCCTTCCAGGGAGGACACAATTTCTTGGTCTTCCCCTTTGGTGTGGCCGTGTCAAGTAAATAGACTCGATCCCCCTCCTGGAACTCTCGGCGATGAATTCTGACATCGTAGTCTCTTTTCATGCGCTCTTGTGTTGCACGGAGCTTAGTCCTCGCAGTTTCATGGGCCTGAAGGAGAGTCTGTGTGAGGCTTGCTACATACTCATCCTTTGAGCCTGATTTTGCAGAGGACGGAAGAGGGAAGATCAGGTCGGCTGGCTGATTGGTTTCACGGCCAAGCATCAGCATGTTTGGAGTGAAACCTGTGCTCCTATTTACGGTGGATCGAATTGCCCCTGCTATTTGAAATAAGAACTTATCCCAATGGCTCTGTGACTTACCTAAATCTGGATTTGAATGCCAAGCATTGAAGAAGTTTTCAGCTGACAAACAATGACATCATCAGGGTAGTTGTCCCCAACGGACGCTTCTCTGGCATCCCCATGGGAACTAGCCCTTATGGAGTCTGTGGAAGGCGGAGGCCATGGAGGGAGCAGCCATGGATGCGTGACAATGGCAGGCTGCTCACCTGTACCTACCTGGGACTGTGGGCTAGGGGACTGTGAAGAGTCAGCGCCACCAACACTCCTTGACTCTGCATTTTCCTTTGACAAGGAGGCAAGCAGAGATGGAGTGAAAGTGGACCGAGAATCTAAAACAGTCTCACTGGCCCCTGCTCCCGGTTTTGATACTGTATCAGCATTGCCCTCCATGTTATTGCAAGATGTCCCCACCGTCAGGGTTTGAGGGCTCTTATCCCCGACTGGAGGGGAGACAACAATTTTGCCCGGAGCTAGGTGGATCGGGGTCGGGCTAGCTCCTCCGATCCCTGCCCGTTTTCCTGGTCATCGCCACATACGAAGGAGACGGTTTTTCCCTGTCCACCTTCGGGGCAGTCCCGCCTAAAGTGGCCGGGCTTGCCACACTTAAAGCAGTGGTTATCCTGGCCTGGTGACCGGAAACCGGCTCTGGCCGGAGATAACCTACCTGGGGATGACCTAGGCATTGGAGCATCTCGTCTGAATTGAAGGGTCGCAACCAGTCCCTGTACTGTTGCGTTAAGGGTACGTACTTGCGCCTCCAGCGAGTCTAATCTGTCATTAACGGAAAACTGAAAGGAATCAAACCTTTTTTCAAGTTTGGTTATTCGCGTTTCCGGTTCGTCCTCTGAATGGTTGGAAGGGACTGTATGTGGAATAGGCAGGTTTACCTTTCTCACATCTCTTTCCAGGAAACTATCTGCGACAACCAACTGCTTTATTTCCTTCCGCGGTTTTCCGTAGATGGCTTGCCTGGCATGTTGAAACATGCGTGTCACACGTAGGGCATCCTCAAGGTTTGGTGGTTGATGATTTAGTGTGTGTTGCCCTGCTTCGCGATCAGTAGATCCCTGGCAGAAACGCAACACCAGCTGTTTCTGCACAAAGTCATCAGGCAAATTGGGGAAAGCCTGAGAAGCTAGAGTTTGAAGCCGCTCCGCCCATTCAATGCAAGACTCATCTGGGCCTTGTCTCGCACAGTTGAACTGGCCTTGAGCAACTTCAGGTAGCTCCTGAGGGGCAAACCGTTTCTCCAACTTGAGAATGATATTGAAATAATCTATGGCTGGCTCCCGTTGGATCAGTGAGGCATAGTATTCGCTTGCCTTCCCATCCAACGACCAGCACAATTGATTCTGCCGTTGTTGGGGACTCCATTTACTCTCATTGGCAAATGAGGTGAACTTGGCAAAAAATGCATGCCAGCTCCCTGTACCATTGAAAGTAATCGTTCTCGGTAAATGTGTCCTGGGAGCGGGCTGAGGAGGTATCACTGGAGTATCGGAAGGAGAGAAACGAGAGCTAGGCTTGGGCCTACTTGACCTAGTACCCGGCTCGGATAGGTTAGAACTAGCGGCCGGTGATGTCTGACCTGGCCGAGGCACGTTAAACCTAGGGGCCGGCCTAGGAGCCGGCTTAGGAGCTACAGGCTGTGGCGGGGTCAGCCGTCGCACGGGTGGTGGGGAGGCCCGCAGAGGCTGCTCACCTCTCCTCCTTTCCCCATAACTCGGCTGAAATACATCCTCGCGTAAACGATAGGAAGGAGATCGATAATACTCATGATCGCTGTCCCGATAGCCAATGAAGCGATCAGGATGTCGATCACAAGTGTCAGTATGTCGATCATAACATTCATATTGATCATGCGCACATTGAATTCGATTGTGGTCATCCTGATACCGATCATGATCATGCTGCCATCGATCCTGCTGGAATCGCTCATGATCATATCGGTATTGATCAATGTAATAATCGACGCTATCGTAACGGTGTCGATCGCTACCCTGTCGAAAACGATCATGATCTCGGTAGCGATCGTTACCCCGATACCTTTCATAATCGCAATATCGATCACGGTTGTCAAAATGTAGGGGTGGACCCGTTGGCCTATATGGAGACGGGTTACGTCGAGGCTCGCGAAATGTCTCGTAACGAGGTTCATAATTTCCCTCGTACCGAGAACCATAAGTGACCTCGTGATGTTTGTCATAATATGGGCGCCTGTCCCCTAACTGACCATACGTCGGGTCCCCTTCATTAATTGTCTCTACTCGGGATTGTACAGCGGTATAGCTTGTACCACCCTGAGGTTCGTCATGATCGTGATCAGGACCCTGATCACGTTCACGGAGCTCCCCTCCCGGTGGCCGCTGTGCGCACTGAGGCTCGCCAGTGTGACTAACACTAGCAGGAGCAGTATCGCGCCTGTCATTCGGCTCCGGTTGGGCTTGCTCTAATTCCCCCTCCCCTTGCTGGGTCTCAGAAACACTCTGTGCGTTTTTAGCGGTTTGGTCGGTAAGGTTAGCAGTTACTGTTGCCCGCGGCATCGCTATGGGCCTAGTTACTTGCCACCTACCGACGTCAGGAGGTAGGGATTGTCTCCCTTTTTCGTAAGGCACAGTAGAGTTTTCTGATCCCCTTGGCGGAAGGGATGCAGCCCTCGGATACCCTGGTGCCGGGAAACGATCATACGGATACGGAGCAATCGGCGGAGAGCCAGATCTGCCCAGCGCACGAGGCCTAGGGGATGGGACTGGAGCTGGCGTAAAATCCAACATTTGAATTATATCCGCTAAATTTCGAATATGCGGAATCGAACAAATAGAATCGGGAGTTATATTTCCCGTTGCCTCGCGTAAGGCGAGGATCCGTGCTGCTGTTGCATCGCCAATGCCTGGTACTTGTAACAGGTCATTTTTGTTGCAACAATTAATACGGATTCGCTCCATCGTCAATAACGCACACAGAGATAACTTATATTATATACAAAATACTAATTCTATCAAATTAATAATTCCGGATCTCTTTCGTGCAAACGCAACCATATACTTCCGGGTCGCTAATGCTAAAGCTATCCGGGCTCATATAACGTAACGTATACACAAAATATTACCGATAGTGAAATATATAATTCTGGTACGATACGAATAACGTAGCGTACGGCTACCCAATATAAATACCGCAATCTCTTCTATAACATCAATAATCACGGATTGTTTACGTACAAACGCAACGACAACGTTACACTTCCCGGTTCGCTAATGCTAAAGCTATCCAGGCTTATATAGCGTAGCGCCTACTCAATAAAACCGATACTGAAATCATGTAAGTATGCTATGAAGCGAATAAATGTAGCGTAGGGCTACAAAATACAAATATATGAAACGAATAACCGTAGCGTAAGGCTACCAAATACAAATATATCACAATCTCTTTCCGCTATTCTATACGCTTCTCTGCTTACCGGTATATAACTCGGCGTAAATTAAGAACTACGTATCGCCGGTAACGCACACTCGGTATATGTATCGGTATCAGTACGGCATAAAATACGAATTCACGAAACAATACGGTATACAAATTCACTCATTCACCTTTTCTAACTTACCTGGAGGCGTTCACTTCGTAAAGACCGAAAGAAACTCCGGAAACAAACACTTCACGAAATACAAACAAAACTCTTTCGGAAAATAACACAGCAACAAAGTTTTTTAAGGAATTCGAGCGATTTTTCACTCGTCTCCCCCAATAACTTCTGCTTATTAATTTCCAAATCACAAAAATAAGCAATTTATTGCTTCTTCTCTGGCTTAAGCCAAGATTGAAGCAAATTATCGCTCTTTTCTCTTCTTTAAGCAGAGACTGAAATAATCATTTTCGCCTTTTCCCTTGCTAAATATACAAAGGGTTAAAGCAATCCTTCGCTCTTTTCCCTTGCGTATATTTGCAAAAATCTAAAGACTCCCGGCAATATAAGAAAACATGTATTTACGAATTCAGTCCAAGGAGTATAAACATCCAAATTGTATCATTGCGTCAATACTTGCACAACATACAAGACATACACTGATGCACACAAATCGACATGAATATAAACTTTCACATCAATATTCACTGTTCAACATCAGTATTCACTATTAACATCAAACTTCACTGCAATGTATATGTAGCGTAAATATAATCACAAAATACATCATCACAAAATACATAATCACAAAAACAGCAATCTTACACCACATTTTATATAATCAATAAATGCAGCAAATATATAAATGTGCGGCCAATAAATGCATCAAGCAGCGCGGCGTAGCCGAGACAAATTTATTCAAACACGCCGGCTGAAAATTCTCCGCAAGCGAGGGAAGAAAATGCAAACACGGACAAAAGAAAAGAACGTCCAATGTGCACCAGCCGGAGTAGCTTCCCGGAGACCACTCAATGATGCACCAATTTCCGCGGCAAAAGACGAAAAGAGCTATAGAATTTGAAGCGCGCCAATTGCTGCGTACTCCGCTAAAGTTGCAGTGGTTCATTAATAATAAGCAACACCTGCGATGAACACTTCACGAGAAGCGAGAAAAAAATATCTAAAACGCTTTGCACAAACTTGTCCGCAAAATAAACGGCAATTGCTCAACACTCGCTTGTACAGAAAATGTTCAAACGAAGGCTGCTATATACCAGCGAGAGAAAAATACATAAGGTGCATAAACGCAGGTCCGTTCAACGAATGAATTCGGACCGCGGTCAAAAACATGAACTATATACCGACTGCCTCACACATAATCTAAGGAAACTATATACGGGCAGTCTAATATGGCACAGTAATTCCCGATATACGGAATACATCGAGTTGCAATACCAAAATACAACTAACGAGCACGATAACGAACAACTTCCAAAAAGACAATTTACAGAAGTACTGGCGTCATCGAATATGTACGAGAAGACCTTGGCCGGAGTTCTCGACTCATACAAAAACTTAATATAACGGATACGTTAACATGCACGTTTCATAATGCAATAACCTACGCAAACATAATTCAACTTGACGAAACGTCCACTAAATTGTAGACCAAAATCAAACTCATGTTCTGTAAGGACACAAGTTTCAACAACGCTAACAATTTTATTACAAACGCAAAAAAAATATTACGAATACCGCAAATAATAGGCCAAACTAAAGCTAAGCTGTGTGTAACATCCGGGTTATATCCCAAGGACGTTACACATGCTAAAGTGATATAAAAACCTAGAAAATAGAAAATATGGACAAGCGACTAAAAATTAGCTCGCCCGTATACAACTATTACTACTTTCCAAAATTACAGTTTGGCCACTACAAAAGTTAATTGAAATTGTGAAATGGGCACCGCTTTGCTATGCCGTTTCACGAAAAAACGGCGCGAAATTTAATAATAGGATTCGCGCCACGGCATTGTTGGAATCTTTTGGAACGCCACACCCAACCAAATAGCGTCTGCTACGGTAAACTCCGCTCACCTCTAAAGGTGAAACAATACCAAATATACGTTAAAACAAAGCAAATAAACACATATTAACGAAAATTAAGTGACGTAAATCAATACTTACTTATACCTTTGCCGTTTCCGAGCAGAATAATTGTTCAAAAACGGAGACCCTGCTCGCAGCGCCATTTGTTGTGCTGCGCGCTGTGACCAAAACGCTGCTGTGATGCGCCGTATAAATTGCTTGGTCGCGACGCCTCGCACAACATGGTAAATTAGATAAATGTACTTAAATCCCTTCGCCGTAGTGAGGGAAGGTATACATGGCTTACCTTGCGTGGTAATCCACCGGAGAGACAGGTAGGCGCGGATGCCAGGTAGTAGTCCCTGGCTGGCATACGCTGGTATACACTGTCGCTGGTCGCTGTGTCGCTAGATCGCTGGTTCCTTGGTTTCTTTCCTTTACTTGTTCCTTGTCTCTCTCGTCTTCAGACCTTGGTCTCCCTTATATAGGGAGGCACAGGTTGAAGTAGCCCGCGCCGACAGCCGCCCTCAACGGGGGACAGGCCGCCCGCGCCGGGCCCGTGCGGGGACCGGCACGCGCCGCACGCCCCAGGTGTGTGTGTGGGCGCGCGCACGCGGCGTGCGTGCCACGCACCGGCGCACCGGTCATCGGCGCCCCGATTATCGCCCTGCATATAGCACAATTGCCGGTTTTAAGCCAGGCACTCTGCGCTGCACGGGCGAACATAACATAAACATGTATATCCCTATGTTGCCTTATGCAACAGTCTCATGGGGGGGGGGGGGAGAACAACTAGCAATCTATATTTCATGATGAGTTACACATTACTCCAGGTTAGAAGGCATAGAGTCTATAACCTTGTTTTTTATGATGTCTATGATGGTCCCCCTTATTTAAAAGCCACCGTAATGTGTAAACGTTAACATTAGACAGCGTAAGCTGTGAGCGCGAGCAGAAACAACCACAACTAAGTCAACGTTGAATTCAATGCTTCCCCATGTCTCATTTAATTCAAATTTATGTGAGTGACTGGAAATGAGATACTAAGGTCAGTAAGGAATCCCTGAAATTTTGGTGGAATTTGGTAGAGTGAAATTTGAGGTATATCTTCTTGCCTCTTAGATACGATATTGGCTTATCCATAGGCCTACTGCCAATACTGCATTACCATTTTACTACCGCCGGAATCTGTCTCTAAGAAGCCCATGACCGGCCGACGGCAACGAGAAGAGACAGATCTCAGACAAATTTCAATGGTCGCGCTCTGTCCACACGTAGTGCTCCTCTACAAGTTAGCGTGGATATGTCTTCCTGGACATTTTGCTGACTAAACCATACAGATACAGATCTCATCGGTCTACGACAGTTTACCAACCTGGGGTTGCTGAGGCTGAGCCCGTATCCGTAGTGCCGGTGCGGTGCCGGTGGTTGAGCCTGAGCCTATTAACAGCCTCAGGCTGTGGTCTTGCCCTTGGCCTGCTTGATGTTTGGGTTGGAGACCGGATCGTCATGGCAGGCGCTGCCGTAACTATACACAGCCCAGTCGCTGTACGTAGGATATTCGCACAGCGTACCTCCGTCTGGTCGGGCTATTCGTAAACGCTGCCGCTGATGTAACCCCCGCCCGGGGCGGCCGGGCGCTGTACCAGTAACGTGTTGGGGTCGCTGCTGCGGTTACCGCTGATGTTGCTCTGCTCGTGCTAACTTAGTCTCCAAGTATGTCCACGACCGGGCGACCTGATCCCGATCGATCTCGCGCTCGTCATCTCACTGGCAATGGCGGAGCTGAATCTCTTGCATAACGCCATCGAGATCGTTCCTACTCCCACTTTCAGAAGAGACAGACATCGAAATCGCTAAATATGCTTTGTATGTATAATAGCGCGCGTACCACGCGAGCGTCTAGCTCTCACCGCACGGTACCCACGGGCTAGCAAGCGCGCGCGGATGTGCATGCGCAAGCAATTTGCAAATTGATGGTGTATACCACAGTGTACACGCAACGACACGTGCAGCGTAAGCTTGCGCTGCGCTGTATTGTCATCGAATGACTTTTTATTTTCATGGAATGATTTTTTGTTCATCGAATGGTTTTTTGTTCATCGAATGATTTCTTGTCGTAAGTATAGAACGCCATGTCAAATATATCTTGGGTCTAATATATTTTTGGTGAAATATATATATATTTTTTGTCGAATATATTTTGGTCAAATATGATTTTGGGTCAAATATATTTTTTGTCAAATATATTTTGGGTCAAACATAGTTTGTGTCAAATATATTTTTGATCAAATATATTTTTGTGAAATATATTTTTGGTGAAACATATATATTTTTGTCAAATATATATTTTGTCGAATATATTTCGGTCAAACCTTCATATTTTCTTGTCAAATATATATTTTGTTTGAATATATATTTTATGAAATATATATTTTATCGAACATATTTTTGTGGAATGAAATTTAAATTGATGAAATGGTTTTTTAGTTGGTGTCGAACATAAATATTTGATTCCCCTCTGGCGCGCCATATCCTGGAATGCATAACATTGGACAGAAATTTCATTGCATCTCAGTCCCAACCCCCCCCCCCACCAATCAAAATCATCATGTCCTAAGCCTATGTACTTCTCATCATGACTAACACTTTTCACAGTTTATATGAAGCGTGTAATTCTAACAATGTTTTATAAAGGTGAAATATTTGTCTCACAAACATTATCACTAAACTTTATCAACCATTCTTAAACACTTTAGTCAGTTCTTGAAATTTCATTGGTTCCTGGCCGTGTTACATGAGATCCATATACACATGGCTGCAGCATGTGCACGTCTACGCAATGCGCACACGCGATGCTCGAACCAATTGGAGCCGCATAGTAATAACGGGACTGATCGATTCTAAAGCCCAAGTAATGTTTTGTGTAAAAAATGTAAAAATTGCCTAGTCTAAAAGTTAGTCTATTTTTATTAAATTAAAACCAATCTTGAATTGAAGTGTTTAAGAATGAGAATAAAGGTATTGTTTTTAGCTGCTGACTTGCATCTATATATCATATAACAAGCGATCGGATTCCATTATTTTTAGCATAGAACCGTTCGGCTACGCCTCACAGTTCTTGATATCGCCTGTGTTATATGAGACGACAGATGCACGTCAGCAACTAAAAACAATACCTTCATTCTCTAATTGAAAATAAGCAGCAACAGTTTTTCAGAAGTAACATTATTAGGCCTACTATTTGGATGTCATTACTCATTAGCAACACCTCTTTTGGCACCTACTATTTAGAGCAAACATGATGCAAACTTAACCCGTTTGAAATCTAAACTAATAAAATCAGAGACTCTCTCTTTGTCTGTTCACGAATAGGCTCCTAAACGATGGACTTTCATACTGAACTGACCCCGTACAATGATAGAACAGGTATCTAAGATGTGCAATGGGTAGGTTAGAGTAGGGGGTCAATCGTTTACTATGCAAATAACAAAAAAAAAAATGAATAATAAACAGCTTGGTTGCTATGCGGTCCTACACATGGATTACGCGTGCAACATCAGGGTCATGTTATACGCGCAATGACGGTGATGCTCGCGTCAGACGCGAATGCACGGTAACTGCGGCGACGCGTTCACTGTGCACAGTGGCCAGCACGGGTACCCGCTAGTTATAATAAAATTGTACATCATGACTTGTTATGTGGAGCAACACTACGGATAATATTTCTTGTTAGGAACGCAAACTAGAGCAACTGTTCTCCAAGCAGAAGTGTCTGAGCATTGAACCAGATAGCCACGAGTGTATATGTTTATGCAGCTGTCATTTGTATGACGCACCTCTTGACCCCCGGGAAAAGTGCGTCATGGTCGCGTCAAGTACCACCAATTTGATGACGCGTGGTACCGTGACCAGGAGCAAAATGTCCGTCACATACTGACCCATTATGTGCGTCATAGTCGGTCATTTAACCAGAGTGTGTCAAAAGGTTCGTTAATAGGACCGTCATGTAATTTTGCGAGGCTTCTTGCATGGTATCCCTCCGTAACAGAATAAAACAAACTCGCGATCGCGAGCCGGGCGAATTCACCGGCTCCTGAAAACGCGAAAATGACACAATTTTCATTCAGTTTTATTATAACATACTGATACTCACTTCATTCTCGTATGTCTTCTTTTTCTATCTGATGTCAGACTAAAGGTCTTTTCATCAGGTTTGAGCACAAATTTGCTCAAAAAACCACACTACCAAACACGATTTGTGATTAAAATCATCACATACAGCCCGCGGCATCGCGAAGCTCGCTATCCTTCAATCGCATTCACTGCTGTAGTGTAGCATCGACCGACCGTCGACCGTGAAATCTGCTGCAAAACCATGTGCGTGATGTGGACCGTGTTGTACTATGTATACAGTACAGGCGTACATACACGTGTACAGAAGACGAGGCATGGCAGAGCAGAGGCCAGGCCGCGATTATTTTTTCCGTAACCCTAACCTGCCGATCGACACACAAACGATTATGGAACTACTGAGAGTCTTATTCATATTTATGAACAAAATATTTACGTCGATGTAGGGCAATTTGTTAATCAGTTGCAATACTGACAGTCTATTATTAACTTAAAATAGTAAATTCTATTCAAACACTAGCCATATAAACCATGTACCTAACTTAGGGTTTAATAAGGTTTGTGTTTAAATATAGGCAGGGGCTTCAATCAAGCTGTTTTCGAATCGGGGAAGGGGAGGCGGGAGGTTACGGAAAAAATTACTGTGGCCATGCCAGGCCGTAGTTTCGCGAAACTATAGTTCGAGGACATGCCATAGCAACGTGTAGGCCTATATATCAAAACACGCGTTTCTATGGGATGTCCATGAACTAGGGAACGGTTTTGAGAAATTCGAAGTCATTCGAAGTTGAAGTGGTCTTTTCCTAGGCCTATGCATTTTTAGGTGATCCGAATATCCTCTCGAATCACCTTCTATATCTGTACGGATTCTTTCTTTCTTTCTTTCTTTCTTTCTTTCTTTCTTCTTCTTCTTCTTCTTCTTCTTCTTTCTTTCTTTCTTTATTTCTCCCCAAAAGTTGTGCAGAGGTTAGCTCAGAAAGTGCTATGCCTATCAAGTTCATACTTATACCATGTATGTATCGTGTCCCAAAGACGACAGATCTGGTTATTTTTTGTTGTTGTTCATATCTCAAAAATTCGATTTCTTCTTTTTTTTTCAACTGGTATTTGGGAGTCTTGTAATATATTTAAAATGTTGATAGAAATTTCTGAATATATTCAGAAAGTACGCCTAGGCGCCTACTGTTTGGATAAACGGTAAACATAGTCTACGTTCGATACGAAGAAATCATTACGTCTTTCACTTGAGGAAAAACATACAAAACAAATAAACAAAAAACACGTACGAACGAATGTTGATAGCCAAAACCAGGGAGGTGGAAGAAAGACCTCCCTGGCCAAAACTTTGATAAGTAATAAGCAGTTATGATGAGCGTGAACTGAAATTAATTGTCACGATTTTGCTGTCTAACCAGGTGATGACTGCATCTCATTGAACCTACTCGTAGTGAATTTCTCTGGGCATACGAGACCTTTTTATTTCTGTGATTGCATTTTTAATTGACTGATTAATCGATCTTTTTTTTTTAGTGTTCAGGGAACATAAGATATTCGATCAAGTACACTATATTCGACTGTTTGATGTTTCCTACTATGCGCCAAAAGAAAGGCTATAGAATCACGATATCTTTGCAATGATTCCTTTAATTCAACTAATGAGCTGGTTCTTCGATCGATATTTCCAGGATATTTACACGCTGTTTATTCCAGCGCGCACATTCTTTCGTCTGGCACGCACCTGGGTGTGGCACCTGCTTTTGTGGAAATTTCCACAAGGGGAGAGAGGTGGGGTGTCAAGTTTCTTCGAGCCGAAGAGACTGCATGTAATGGTACGTTCCCACTGCCGATCAGATCAACTCGATCAATCCCGATCAAGCTTTTTTGGCCTGGTCGGGCTCGCTCGGCATTGGTATTCGGGGTCGATCTACCTTGATCGGCATCGCTCCTGCTTCCTTCACGATAATTTTGGACATGTCCAAAATATTCGAGTAGGAAGCCCGAACACCAACAGCTCGGGTAGTGATCGAGAAGAGATCGAGCTGATCGGGAATCGGTCGTATAGAAATCTAGTGTGGTCGGGACCGATTTTTTCCCGAGCTCAGTTCCCGATCATCTCGAGTTATACTCGAATGCTACACGATTGATTTCAGATCATCTCGATCCAGGATTCATCAGTTTCATGAATAACTCGACCGCTACACGACCGATACAGGACTGCTGTCGATTGATACTCGACTAAACTCGATCATGCTTCGACCGGCACTCGATCAAATACCGAACACTTTTTGACAGTGCTTGCAGCAGGTGCAGACGTACTTTCTTAACACTCATTTATTGTTCATGAAAAATATATGCAGTCCTTGGTCACGTTAAAAAGTTAAATGTCGTCAGTATCTTCAGCCACTCCTGGCCCACTGAAGAAAAGAAAAGGGCCACGAAGAGAGAAAAGACAACAAATCCTAAACAGCAGACATGGCAGAATTAGACTTTCCAGACAAAAATTTCAGAAGAAAGAAAGGAAACACGACTGAAACTGAGAAAAATTCGGTATTCTGGCAATATGACTGTAACGTGAAAAGAAATTTTCTAGATTATTTACTTTAGTTATAAACTGAGAACTGTTTCTTGAATTCTTTAGCTAGCTTGTCTGTTTCAAAGTTGAAGTTGATTACGTTGATATAAAATCTATTTCTTACGCTGACGTGTTAAAACAGTAGTTGTAACTTAGATTCATAAATGCTCAGTGACTTACTTTACTTTTATTTACGTAGATGTTACACTTTTGCTTCGCTTAATAATGTTATTTTTTTATTGAGAGTTGTATGTACATTGCTTGAAGTCCACCTTGATATCGATTGGCTGGGATGAGTTGACAAAAAAATAAACAACCAAGACTTTTATCATTTTTGCTAATGTAAAATGTTATATTGTTTTAATTTTCATAATAATGTACTCTGTTCCACATATCAGCACACTTCATGAATTTAGAAATTAATGTGATACATGCATTTTCTTTTACACACTCTTGGGCTTATACTTTATCAATGAATACATACATATTTTTCATTCACTTTTTCATTCTTAAATAATGAGAACAACAATGACAAAGATAACACGACTCAATAGGGTTGTAGAACAGTCATTTTTTAAACTCTATATAATGGTGCATTTATGGGCATATAGGCCTATGTTTCATTTTAGACAAAATTAATTTCAGCCCACCTATATGTAATGCACATACGAAGCGTGGCGGTGCAACATTTTTTGTTTTGGGGTTTTTTTATGAGACATCAAACTTTGATTTGTTATTCTTCACATCCAATGCAAATAGTGAATGTATAATATAAACGAACCTATTAAAATATGGTGTCCCGGCAGACAGAGTGCTACAAAACTGTCTCTTATTTAAAAAGATATGAGCGACTGAATGAAATCCTTACATTATTCAATGGGAAAAAACACCTCAAATTCTATTTGACACAATGATAATCAATCTTCGTGCAGGCGCTTTGATCTCCATGAAAATTTGTGATTTACAAAATCTGTAACTTTGGGCACTGATATCCTACTTGACTGAGCGATAGTGAAGCCGTAAAAACTGATAACGAATGCATGCGTCCAAAATAACTACTGAAAACGGATAAAATGAATGAATACAAGTGAATGCATTTTTTTTTTTTGGTACCTTTTTGAGTGGCTCACAAACAGAGTGATCAGTCTTTATCATCGTTTTTTTCAGGAAAAATGACTATAGAATCGAAACGCCTGCGCGAGAATTGATGATTGTGGTTTCAAAATAGGAAGTGTTCTTCTATCAACTATAGGTTTTCCCGGCCAATTTCGCACTTTTGTCAGCCCAGTTCCTAATTGCTGCATTCAGTTTAGCAAAATATAGCATAGATGACATGTTCGGTAGTTCAATTTTATGATCTCTTCATTCAAATTCATTTTGGAGCATTCAAATTACCTTTAGCCTCATTCTAATTAACACTTTTTCAAGTGAAATTCGTAAAACAAGCACCATTTCGTTATTCGTTCATTCAGTTTAGAATGATAGTCACGTGATCACGGGCATGCTGCTCTCGTTCATTCAAATTCATGTTTGGCAATCAATTTAACATCTTTTGCAGTCAATTTAGCACGCATGTTTATGGTTTGGTTCTTTCTTTCTTTCTTTTTTTTAAACATAGTTATTGTTTTCCAAGCGTCATTACATTTCATATTTTCGTACTCATTTTAGACATTTTGGCAACATTTTTTTTTCTTTAATGTGCTTAGTGACTCTTCAAGTCCGAAGATAATGCAACATGTGCATGGCCACAACTTATCTCGCCGTTGAGAGCTTTATTCCTTGTGTCGGCCAGTTCTAGGAAGTCAAGGTTATGATCATCAAATATTCCTATAATTCTTTTTCTGTCCCCTTGAGAAATACGTCTGTATCTAACTTGTGCCGTCATGACTGGAAGAAGATGAAGTTAAACTATATATATAATAGTGTTGGTACATGTAGGCCTAAAATGGCATGTATGAAAGAAAAGGGGCGTTGCAGAACAGCAGACTCGAGTAATGGTCAAAAATACGATACTTTTACTGCTTAACAGTGCGTGGATGAAACAATAAGTCACATACAAATACGCGTTTAAATGTTATCAACTTTTCAAAAAAGAAAAACATGACATTAATTTCAATGAGCATGTTAGGAATTTGACTGCCCATACGCGAAATTAAATGACTGAAGTACCCCTTTCGCCAGTGCTGGCGATTTTGAATGACTGAAGAGCACGTGCCAATTTGAATGCCCGTTTTACGAATTCGAAAGGCACATTATGCAAATTTCATGGATCGGAATGCTAATTGAACGAGCAACTTACAATTTTGAATGACAGAATGTGCAGTGACGAGGATTTCGCTAAATTGAATGAACCTTTTATCAAATGGACTGACAAAAGTGCGAAATTGGCCGGGAAAACCTATACCAAAGATAATCATTTCTTTCGTTCATTCATGCTTTTGCAATTAATAGTCAGTTTTATAGCACTCTTTTGGGCCATGCCGTATTCAAGTATAAATACTGAATTGTCTTATATAACCAAACGAATAACTGTAACCAATTCTTCTTTCACTCGATCACTGTACGAACCTGCCGACCCGTTCGATGCAAGATCTTACACAGATCGTGTCATGTCGAGCTGGTCTAAGAAGTCTAGTAGAAATCGAGTATTGACCGTGTAGCGATCGTGTATTGATTGTGTGTAGATCGGGATGTTCGAGTAGAGATCTATGTGGTTGTCGAGGAGAGATTCTGGAGATGTCGAGAATGGTCGGGTGTGGATCGTACAAGATCGAATAGCGGTCGGGAAGGGATCGTGTTGAATGACGATCGAACATTTGGTCGGGATTGCTCTGGTAGAAATAGGTGATCGTGATTGATCTCGCTTGATCGAGTTGATCTGATCGGCAGTGGGAACGGGGTATAACACAATCTCTTCGCTCTGATTTATTGTCATTCGTGCTTTCCCCTTATTCTTTGCTGATGTTGGTAAAATCAGACAACTTGTCTAAAATTTGTCACAAATTTTCTTTAGGTATGGAAGAAGAGAAAGGGGAAAGGAAAAGAGAAAAAAAAAGAGGAAAGAAGAAGAAGGCCAAGGGGAAGGAAGAACCTGGGGTGTTAAAGGACAAGTTCACCTTCATAAACATAAGGATTGAGAGAATGCAGCAATATTAGTAGAACACATCAGTGAAAGTTTGAGGAAAATTGGACAATCGATGCAAAAGTTATGAATTTTTTACATTTTTGTGTTGGAATCGCTGGATGAGGAGACTACTACAGCTTGTGAGTAATTATGCGTACAACAGTATAAAGAAAATATAAAGAAAATTCAACATATTTTCACTTTTTTCGCATAATAAAAGAGCACTTGACTTGCCTCTTTCTAAAGGCAGAGGGAATAATATTACCCATAACATATGTCGGTAACGAGTCAAGGGAATGTGTACTTTTTTCAAAAGATGAAATTTTGTGAAATTCTCTTTATATTTTCCTTATATTGTTGTACGCATGTGACATCTAAGTTATTCATACACTGCTGTAGTCTTCTCATCCAGCGGTTACTGCACAAAAACTTCAAAAATTCATAACTTTTGAACGGATTGTCCGATTTTCCTCAAACTTTCAATGATGTGTTATGCTAATATTGCTACATTCTCTCAATCCTTATGTTTATGAAGGTGAACTTGTCCTTTAAGTTGGATTGACATTTTCGGGGGAATTGGCGACTGCCAATGTTAGACAGTCATTGACCTCTAAAGTCTCTAACAACATGTTAGAGGTAATTTTTAGTGTTTGGGTTAACTGGGGGGGGGGGGGGGAACATTTCTGATGGGGGAAATGCCTCATAACCCCCCCCCCCCCCCACCCTCTCTCTCTCTCTCTCTCTCTCTCTTTAACTTATGTGAATTTTAACACTTCAATCTAGTGCTTTTAGGCCCGTGAAGATTAAACTAGCAGAATTAGATTATTATCCATAATCATATAGATCTAGGCCTTACAAAGAAATACAGTGTCACTCACGTTGTTACAAGTCGCGACGACGTGGAATCGGGGAAATCTCCACCGACTCCCGTCCTCAGATTTAGAAGACGACCCGAGGGTAAGAATTTGAGACGTCACCTCGTACTAAGCTTGACGTTCGGTCTGGCGTTAGAAAGCTGCCTAATGCAATGAAAAACCCCCACCCCATTCCTAAATAATCCAAACTGCCTTTAGAGCCACGTTCTATTACAACCACAACACACAAAAAAAAATGTAAATAAAAACAAACACAAAACAATAAATAAATATGTATTTTTTTTAATTGTTCCAAATTCGAATAGACTAATAGTAATATAAATCTTAGGGCTTACCTTTATATCAGATGCCATGTACATGGCTTCCTGTGTTATCTTGTTCCGGTAACATGTGGGTTATGAAATTATAATCATCATGATTTAAAAAAACAAAACAAAAAATAATTGATCAAATGGAATTATAAACACTTTAAAATTAAATCGCGTAAATCAGAAATAATTTGTTTTATGTGTTTATCATTAATAATGATCAAGTCACTTGGTCTAATATCTAAATGAGACTCCATGAGTTTCTTCAGCAGTGGGCTCGCTTTTGACGACATATTTTTGTATCTTGACTCGACTCGACTATACAGTATTCAGGGGCGTCACCAGCTTTTTTTCAAGGGGGGTGCGTTTTGACTCTAATGTTTACGAATTTTTTGGACAGACATTTGTAATATAGGAATATAGGAAGCGGGGAAAGGGCACCGGCGTAGCTAGGATTTCATCTTTGGGGGGGGGGGGGGGCGGGGGGGGGGGGTTAGTATGCGAGGGAGCGAGCAAGGGGGGGGGGGGGGTGTGGAAGTGCCAGAGGGGGTTGTACCCCCTATAAATGGATTATGGAATGACGATGTGAAACGACACTGGCAGCGATATCAGGAGAATGGCATAACGACTACATGCGAGCGAGGGGAAGGAGCGAGCTTGAAAATTTTGACATTTTACAGTCCAAAAACTGCCGTTTGTAGCCATATTTTTTTGCTTTGTAAATTAAGGGGGGGGGCGCACCGGGCGCAACTGCTGGCAATTACTGGCAGCAACATCAGGAGATTGCATAATGATTGAATGCGAGCGAGCAAAGAGAGCGAGCTTGGAAATGTTGACATTTTACAGTCCCAAAATTGCCATTTGGAGCCATATTTTTTCGCTTTGGAAATAAAGGAGCGGTGGGGCGCAACGGGCGCAACTGCCAGTAATTACTGGTAGCAACATCAGGAGAATTGCATAAACAATTAAATGCGAGCGAGCGAGCGAGCTTGAAAATTTTGACATTTAACTGTCCAAAAACTACCGTTTGTAGCCATATTTATTTGCTTTGGAAATTAAGGGGGAGGCGCACCGGGTCCAACTGCTGGCAATTACTGGCAGCAACATCAGGTGAATGGCATAGTAATTAAATGCGAGCGAGCGAAGAGAGCGAGCTTGAAAATTTGACATTTTACAGTCCAAAAACTGCCATTTGTAGCCATATTTTTTTTGCTTTGGAAATTAAGGGGGGCGCACCGGGCGCAACTGCCGGCAATTACTGGCAGCAACATCAGGAGAATTGCGTAACAATTAAATGCGAGCGAGCGAGCGAGCGAGCTTGAAAATTTTGACATTTTACAGTAAAAAAAAAAAACAAACTGCCAATTGTAGCTATATTTTTTCGCTTTAGAATTTAAGGGGGCGGCGCATCGGGCGCAACTGCTGGCAAATACTGGCAGCAATATTAGGAGAGCATAATTATTACATTTTACATTTTATAGTCGAAAAACTGCCGTTCTTAGCCATATTTTTTCACTTTGGAAATTAAGGGGGAAGGGGCACCGGGCGGAACTGCTGGCAATTACTGGCAGCAACATCAGGTGAATTGCATAACACAAATGCGAGCGAGCGAAGGAGCGAGCTTGAAAATTTTACATTTTACAGTCCAAAAACTGCCGTTCTTAGCCATATTTTTTTCTCTTTGGAAATTAAGGGGGGCGCACCGGGCGCAACTGCAGGCAATTACTGGCAGCAACATCAGAAGAATACGAGCGAACGGAGCGAGCGAGCTTGAAAATTTTGACGTTTTACAGTCCCCAAACTGCCGTTTATATAGCTATATTTTTTCGCTTTGGAAATTAAGGGGGGGGGCGCACCAGGCGCAACTACCGGCAATTACTGGCAGCAACTTCAGGAGAATGGCATTACGACTAAATGCGAGCGAGAGGAGCGAGCGAGCTTGAAAATTTTGACATTTTACTGTCCAAAAACTGCCGTTTGCAGCTATTTCATTTTTTTTTTCGCTTTGGAAATTAAGGGGGGGACGCCCGGTGCGCCCCTCCCCCTGGATCCGCCACTGGTAGTCAAGGGTGTGGGTTTATGTTCATGACTGGGGGAGGTATGACCAGCGAGGTGGCGTCGAAGTGACCAAGCGGGGAAAGGATGTCCAAAATCTGCACTTTAGAGCATCCCCTAAACTAATTATGCGTGTTTGTTTGTGTGTGTGTATTATATACAAGTGTACATGGAAAAGTTAGGAATTAGCCCAGGTCAAGTCTTTTTATTGGCAATGCAAGACATTTTATATAGACTAGTATGTAAAGCAACACTGCAAAATCAATGATCTAGCTTTGATATAACGAAGCGTAAGGTACAAAGGTGTACATTCTACAACACATTGCGCAACATTGTAGCGACTCTTCGTTCGGATGTACGAAGTACACTGCGCACATCCTGCTTATATACAGAATGCCAACCAGGAATCGCAATCTTTTGTGGGGTCCGGGCTTTGTGAACAATGTTTCACACTATATACCTATTTAATTATGGTTAAAAGAAATCACAGAAAAAATATCTTATTTCTGGATCACCCTTTCATTCAAAAGCAGTTTACTAACACTTAAACTACTATTTCGGTATATTTTTTTTTACCAGCGGATTGGGAGGGGGCGCACCCCCCCCCCCCCCTCCGTAGTTACGCCACTGCTTTTTGGTGAAATAATTGGACAGATTTCTTGAATTCTAACAAAAAAGCAAGAAAATCTTTTCATCGCGGGAATTATGATTATGTGGGGTGGGACAAATGGTGCGCTTGCCTTCCAATATTTTTATGGGGGCAACATTTTTGTTTTCTTTCAAAAGCAAGAAAATCTTCTCATTTTGGGAATTATCAATTATGGGGGGGGGGGAGGGCAAAACTAAAATATGCCCCTCTATTTTTTTTTTTTTTTTTTTTTTTTTTTTTTTTTTTTTTAATGAGGCTAAGGCTCGCTCTTGGCCTGGCAATATGGATTCGTCAGAAGTAACGTACATAGACCCTACATACTTGTAAGTATACGCGTACATGCAAAACGTGTATAAGTGCTCCGTATCATACGGATGTGCAGTACGGTCGATAAATAGTAAACACTGTAGAATACTAATAGATATGTATAAAATCAGTGCTGCCAGAACCAGGGGTGCGAATTGTTTTTGCCGACGATTGTGCGTGTGTGTGTGTGTGTGTGTGTGTGTCCCTGGTGCAGACTGATTTTTTTTTTTTTTTTTTTAGGATCTGAAGGGGGGTGCGTTCGCACCCAACGCACCCCCCCCCTGGTGACGCCCATGGTATTCGACTTGAGAAAAAGAATGAAGATGGCGTATCGATATCTCTTGTGAATATCGATACAGACCTCATTTTAACTTTCAACCAATGAAACAGCCGCAAATTTGCAAAGAATCGTTTTTCAAGTAGTTCAAGTTTTGACACGTCCGGCGCACCATGAATCGAAATGACGTCATCTCTTAGTTTGTTTGGGTTTTATCCTTCGATCTCTAACCACTGGATATAGCATAGTATACCAAAAGGGCTTTTTACACTTGTGTTTCTTAACCCCGGACTTTCTCTGACCCAGGACTATCGTTAGTCCCGTACCAATTTTTTCAGCTTTTTACACTCGCCAATTAGTCCCGTACTATCTCTTGTCCGGGGCTAAGGAGAAAACTGACCTTTTTACACTCGTCTTTCTTAGCCCCGGACTTTCCAAACCACATGAATATTCATAATTACGCTGTGTACTGTACACGTACACGCACGCACCGGCAGCACTTGATTACCTCGTTTCTGATTGGTCAGTGAGGGTCGCACTTCGTCTCCGTCGCTTAGCCCAGGATTATTTTTTCGTTCTGTTTACACTCACTTGCTTGGCACCGCAATTGCGGTGCTAGCACCGCAATTGCGGTGCTAACCCCTGCTATTTTGCAGGGCCAGATAGTACCGTACTATCGGTGGGGCTAGCCCACTTTGGCAAAAACGAGTGTAAACAGAAAGTGGGCTAAGGATAGTCCCGTACTATCGGTGGGGCTAAGGCCCCCCCTTAGCCCCACCGATAGTCCGGGGCTAAGCAAAAATTTACAAGTGTAAAAAGCCCTAAAGACGCTTAATTGAAAAGACTGGAAACTGCGCGATTTTCATGTACAAAACAAATGGACAGCGCGCGGTCATCAAGCGTGCTAATTAATTCATACGCGGGTATACTCAGTCGCACTTGGTGGGTAGTTTCTCAGTTATAGTGGTACGCAATATCCAATTAATGTACAATACAAATGGACGCGTGCGCAATCACCCATATATTGCGCAGTGAAACTTGATCATGGCAAGGCGCGTGATCAATAAATTCGACGCAACTGATTGGTGATTGATGCGCGTATTTCTTTTGTCACTGATTGTGTTTTGGCGTATTGTGGCATTGCCTATTTTTCATGTACACGAATTAATCCTTATTTTTCTAAAATATTTTGTTACGATTCAAGCACTTTATATCACAAAAATCGTGTATAATTTTAAAATCTTTTTAAGATAATATTAACACCATTTATCTTATAAATAATCAATGCTTGCGGGCGGACTGAGTTGTATTCTTAGCCCTGTGATTATAGTTCTGCCCGATCAGTCAGGCGCAAGATCGATTTACCGATCTTATGGAAAAGAATGGTTTTTGGCTGTTTTCAATCACCCGCCGCGTGATGGCGTAGAATTTGAGATCGTGCTACATAGACTCTACGCAGTCGTTTATTCAAAACAACCAAAAACATCAAAATTATTAATCGATCTGCACGCAAGAATGATAGGAGTTGCGTATACGTGAACGGGTGACATGGTAACTTCATTCACACACACACACACACACACACACACAAACACACACACATGCACAGAATATTTCTCAGTATAGTTTCTTTTTGAAGGTATTGCAGTTTTGTTACGTTATTAGTAGTATACACACACGCACACACACACACATACATACATACACACAAACACACATATTTTTAGTGTCTCAATATGTAGCGCTTTTATTCTAAGACAATGCAGTTCCATTTCGCGATTACTATGGTCCAAAAACTACCTGGCCTGATGTGCATGCTTGGTGGGGGGGGGGGGGGGTCAAGTAGGAGAAGCAAACCCCATAATTTGAAAACCAAACAGGGTGTTGACCCATTATTATACGCAGAGCGGGAGATGTTTTTAGTACCGTTTTAGAATGTTTTCCCCTGCTCGTTTGTCATAATTCAATTGCATATCTTGGTATATAAGAAATCAAAACAAGTACAATTACATAATCTTACCCCCCGGTTCAATAGAGGGGTTTCGTAATGTCAAATTTTATGCACACACCTTTGTTGAATTTCGATAAGCAAACATTTGTTCACCTGATAACAAACAATAACATTGTAATGGATGGAATGATCGTCACCCGCAGTGAATGTTGCTATAGGTTTGACAAGCTACAATGTTTGTCCGACTTGGCAATACTAATGTATGCAGTTCGCCTTCTGACTATTGTGATGTGGTTGTATTTGACAGGTGAATACATAGTTTGCCTACATTACCAAATCATCTATTCTGCTCCACCCCCCCCCTTCTACTCTATGTCTCTGAGCTTCACGATAAGATGTTACATTGATAAACATTAGCGAGTTGCAACCTAACTGATAACAAACAATACCCTTACCAGATTGCGTTATTTGACAAAGCGCCTGTTCGAACACGTCTATAAGGAACGGTTCGTTCAAATCTTCAAAAATATCGAGCCTAATTACGTATTCCAGTGGAAATTCTCAAAAATGTCATGGCTCATTTTTTTTTTATATTAACAGAGAAGTATCATTATGTATTCTTCATGATTCATGCGCTTTGTAAAAAATATTGAGCCATGACATTTTCCGTAAATATTTTTTGAAAAACGGTACTGCAAACCAAACATTTGTTGGCCATAGGTATAACACGCAACGCATCGCAAAGCATGACGGGACTAAGGTTTATGTATTATTCATCAGGCCCCAAAACAGCCATAAACCGTTCTTTTGGGGAAGAACGGTATTTCGATCTTGTGCCTGACTGCCGATTGCGGTCCAAATGTGCTTGCTCCATGCATACTGCACGCTTTCCTATCTTGTTAACTCTTTGATAGTACCAAAGATATTAGAGTTAACAAGATAGGAAAGCGCACAGAATGCACGGAGCAAGCACATTTGGACCTCATTTGGGGAAGGGAGAAGAATTAAAGTGGAATTTTGTGAGAAGTTAACCCGTTGAAGACGAGTCCCGGGTATAATCGGGCTGGGGTCATAAGAATTGCGTGTAATAGCAAAATCAGCTCGTCTTCAACGGGTTAATGGAACTTAGTACAATTTTATGTGACTTTGTGAACCTTTGCGCAATTTTGCATAACTTTGTGAAAAGTTAATGTAACTTTGTACAACTTTGCGCAATTTTTTGCAACTTTGTGAGAAGGTCATGCAACTTTGTACAACTTTGCACATTTTTGTGCAACTTCGTGAGAAGTTTATGCAATTTAGTGCAACTTTGTACAATTTTGCGCAATTTAGTGCAACTTTGTACAATTTTGCGCAATTTAGTGCAACTTTGAGAAAAGTTTGTGCAACTTTGTACAATTTTGCGCAATTTAGTGCAACTTTGAGAAAAGTTTGTGCAACTTAGTACAATTTTGCGCAATTTAGTGCAACTTTGAGAAAAGTTTGTGCAACTTTGTACAATTTTGCGCAATTTTGTGCAACTTTGTGAAAAGTTTATGCAACTTTGTACAACTTTGCGCAATTTTGAGCAACTTTGTGAAAAGTTTATGCAACTTTGTACAACTTTGCGCAATTTTGAGCAACTTTGTGAAAAGTTTATGCAATTTTGTACAATTTTGTGCAACTTTGGTCAATTTTGTCAATTTTTGGCAACTTTTGTCAATTTCCACTGTGACATGGGGCCTTCCACTGGTCCTAAAGGTTTCATATGCATTCAATTATATTCTTTATTTACACTTTGGATATAGCCAGAAGACAGTATCGAAGAACACGAATTGATTGAGATTCGGAGGTTCAACAGACAATCTAACCCCAATAATTATTACGTACCACAATCAAAGACGGAACTCTATTACCGTAGGCCTATAGAGCAAAGCATTCTTTTGAACTCCAGCTATTTCTATGTTTGTTTGTTTTTTTAACCAGAAACCATAGAATGCACAATAAAGGTTGCAGTCACGTTTTGTTCCGACCAGCTTACCCCACGATTTGACCGTAAGAAATATCATAGCTGTATTATTATGCAATAAAACCCAAATTACTACAATCAGTCAGGCACAGGCGCAGAAAACTGCGTCTCCCACCAGGCGCAGTTTTCTGCTACTTTGGGGTTATCCGCCCGAGCGACAAGCAAGTGTGCCCGCTACAATCGATTCTCGTAGTTTCTGCGAACAGTCGGTTCCATTGATACCGTCTGTATACCAGGCGCTCGTTACTGCTTTTCTACATCTCTCTCCCTCCCCTCTATGCCTCCCCAACCCTCCCAGCCTGTTCCACTGATGTGCAGTGCACTCCTGTATGCATGACAGTCGGTGACAAGTGTTAAACGTCCTTTAGAACAAACATGATAGTATGTACATATACTACATTGTATCACCATGCTATCTACCGAAATACGGCATGTATCTGGCACATCACAGAGCGAGAGCCACACGCTCTCACAAACAAACGCCATCGCCATGCACAGAATATAGCTCTCCACACACCCACTGACCATACTTAGCTCATTGATACATCAAGAAATAGGCTAGTAAGAATGAAAAGTAGGATTAATTGTGATTACCTTGCTGGATCTGCCTCAATCGCAGAATCATCTGCAAATAACTCTGATAACTCTGGTATATTATGGGCTCTCTGGTATAACTCTGTCTCTCTGGAATCTCATCTAAAACTGCAGTGTAAGAGCCCTTCATACCCATCGCATAGTCCCTGCCTCTGTGCTTTGCCCATGATCAGGGAGGTATAGGCCCCACAGAGATGAGGCTGGCACTTTCACAAAAAGTTCTTTGTTTTAGACTGCTGCCTTATGTTTACATAATACCGATAAGAACCCAACCTGCCGGGGAGAGTACTAGACCGAAGAGAGAGGGGGAAAGAGATGATGTGTTAAGACATGGGAGGTGGCTGTGCTGGGGGAGAGAAAGGGAAAGAGTGTCCCTACCAGTTGTTAAAGATAACATTTCTGTCTTACACTTTTCGACGCCTGTTGCGAGAGGCTAAAAAAGAAAGCAAACCGTTGGTCATTCAAAAAACATTAACCTAATTACGTATTCCGACCAGAATTACGCCAGATGTCATGGTTTTTTCCTCCCTAGAAAAGGATTATTATGCAAGATTAGGTATTTGGCTTACTACAGATGAGAAATCAGAAAAGTGTCAGGGTTCAAATTTTCCTGCAAAATTAATATCGATTTGGTGTCTTCATCACCAAAATTTTCTCCATGCCTTTTACACTACGAGCATCGCGTTGCATGATGGGTATTGTCATTATAATATTCATGATAGCAGAATTCGGCGCTTTTCGACAGGCGCAGTTTTCTGCGCCTGGGCCTGACTGACAATAATCATGTCGTTCCTAGTGTTATGAATACATACTTTGTCATCATTATCGTTTAAGACCCAATATTTATGAATTAAGCAGTACTGTCCTTTCCAGTACTTTGAATGGGCATTTTTATTTTTTTTTTATTTATTGATATTTTGCTAAACAATAAATGTACAAAAATAATCTTATATGAGGAATTCATTTTTCTCCGTTCTATGGTTGAAACCTGAAAAAAAAAAAAGAGTCATCCTCATCTCTACACACCCTACGCGTATCTGGGCGACTACCCCCGAAGGCAATTACCCACGGCTAAATACTGGTTATAGTGTTGTAAGGTTAGAGCAAAGATTAGGGTTAGGGTTAGGAGTTAGGAGTTTTGGTTAGGGCTATGAGTATAGATTTAGAATTACGATTAGGATTAGGGCCAGGGGGAGGGACCGGGGTAATTACCATGGGGGTAATTACACTAGACACACCCTGCGTTTCCCTTCCAGTTTCTTCTCATCACTCGATCTTTATATCTGATATTTTTGTCATGTACTACCAGTAACTACCGTCTTCCTCTTTTCATTTTGTCCATTCTAGTCTGTGTGATCTGGTGAGCTGAATATCATTGTTGCATATGAGGAGGGGGGCAAAGGGATATTACATCCCTCTTTAAATTTGAATATAAAGGAAGAAAAAGAAATGTGACTGTATTAATTTCGGCATATTGTATGACGTTCTTTCGTCTGGCTCGAGAGATCTAAACAGCGCCAGTGTTGTTAATGATTATCAATGTTACAAGTCGTTTGTTACATAGCGCCACCTCATGGTGATTGTAGGGTTAGCCTCTGCTACACACTGCTGGTTATCTGGTCTGCAGCTGGGTTCTATTGAATGCCTTCAAGGTGACTGTTTACTCGGAAACTCGATTTGTGTCTGCTTCACATTTACGTGGTGGCAGCTCTGGAAACGTTACCTACTCCTGAGGATTTGTTTTCACCTGCACAAGCAGACGTTAAGCTTGCTGAGCTCCAAATCGGCCAACGATCCAGAGTTGGTGTAAGTTCCTTGTTTTTCTCTTACATTACGGTCCCACCTATAGGCTTTAGTGATGGCCTCAGCTCCAAGAGCACCCAAGCAATGGTGTCTCACCAAACGTGAAACAGTCAATTCATTCGAAAATTGGCGACAAAACTTAGTGTACACTCTCACCCTAGACTCAAATTTTGCGCCCTTCCTAGATGACGATTGCTCATGGGCTTAAAAATCTAAATCTTGCCCACTCCGTGGCTTTGTTGATGACCCAGAAAGCGTCCCAACCGGGTCTCGAAAATCAGCACACCAGAAAGCCAGTATGCTTGAGCTTATGCTCGGACAGATTGCTAATTATTGTCCCATTATCTCACGCAATTCCATAGTCAAGACTTCCACCTCCCTCAACGATATTTGGGGGAAGATCAGGCTTCATCATGGGTTTCAAAGTACCGGCGCTCACTTTCTTGAGTTCAGTGACATCAAACTAGAGCCGGATGAGCGTCCTGAGGACCTCTACCAAAGGGTGGTGGCCTTTATCGAAGACAACCTGCTCACATCCGCAGGTGGCATAACTCACCATGGTAAACGTGTTAGCGAAGATGAGGAGCTTACTCCCACCTTATCGTCCTCACTTAGCTCCAGCTCATTCATTCAGATCTTCCTCGCCTGGTCAAGCAGCGCTACGGGACAGAATTGCGCTCTCGTACCTTAGCTTCACTGAAACCCAAAATCTCTCAGGCATTAGATAGTCTTTTGGATGAAATCCACACCACAGAGAGTTCTCGTGCTATGCGCACCCTGACCTCCCCTTCCCCGCACCCCGTAGGCCTACGCCCCCAGCGTGCTCCAATGCCCCGCAGTCGCCGCAATCTGCAGACTCGCACCCCCAGCGCAACAGTAAATACTGTCCTCTCTGTCGTGAAGCGCGCCGGCCAGACACTAATTATTTAAGTGAGTGTGCGTACTTACCCGAAGCAGACAGGCGATTCATTGCTAAGGCCCGCCAGGTTGCACATATTTTAGAGTCTGATGATGAGATTGATGATTTGTGCCAAGTTGAACAGGTCCACCCGTCTGAGCCTGTCCCTCTGAAGGATGATACGGCTACCAGCGACTCTTCATCGGCCCTCAGAGTCCAGGTCCGTCAGTCTCCATATTTTGATGCGTTTTGCGGGCACCAGGTCGTTCGCATCACTGTCGACAGTGGTGCTACTGGTAACATGATCAGAGCTTCTACCAGTCCCTCCAGGGTGTCATAAAACCCAGCTCGCAGTCTGCTCTTCAAGCCGATGGGTCTTCCCCCCTTGATGTTGTTGGGGAGACCACTCTGTCCTTCACTCGTGACGGCAAGTCATTCGTGTTTGAGGGTTTGGTCATTGATAATCTTGATGTAGAAATACTCGCAGGTACCCCATTCATGGAGCACAATGATGTGTCGGTTCGTCCTGCTAAACGCCAGGTGTGTGTGGGTGATGACATGATCATTCCATATGGTTCTCGCAGGCCTTCGGACAATGTGACACATGCAGTTCGCCGTGCTCATGTCCTTCGTGCCCCATCTCAGTCTACTGTGCTTTTGCCTGGTGAATTCGTCGAGCTGTCAGTTCCTGATGAGCTACTGTCTCATGACACACTTGCCCTTGAGCCCAGGATTGTCCCTCAGAAGGGTGTTCCCCCAACTGATCCATCTTGGCCTGAACCGTGCATGGTCTCCAGTGCAGCAGGCAAAGTGCGTATCCCTAATCTTACGCCTCAACCCCGCCTGATCCGTAAACATGAACATTTCTGCCAGGTTCGTCCGGTCTACGTTCCTTCAGAGCCTCAGTCTGATGACCACCCCTCTGTACCCAATAGGCCCGTGCCCAGTGGTGTCTCACGTGATACTGAGCATCGTTTTTCTGACCCAATATTGCTCGATCCTGATTGCATTATCTCCATTGGTACGAAACATGACTTTCAGTCTCTCCATGCGGAGTTCGATGATGTTTTTGACCCTGCCTTCACTGGGTATAATGGTGCTGTTGGCCCATTTGAGGCCGTTGTCAACATGGGCCCGGTTCAGCCTCCCCAACGCAAGGGTCGCTTGCCACTTTACTCCCGTAACTCTTTGGTTGATCTCCAAGAGAAATTCGATGAACTAGAACAACAGGGTGTCTTTGCTCGCCCAGAAGATGTGGGCATCTCTGTTGAGTACCTGAATCCATCCTTCCTTGTGAAGAAGGCCAACGGCGGCTTCCGCCTTGTTACAGCTTTTGCCGATGTAGGCCGTTATGCCAAGCCTCAGCCCTCCCTTATGCCTGATGTGGATTCCACCCTCAGAAAAATTGGTCAATGGAAACATCTCATTGCCACAGATCTCACCAATGCTTTTTATCAAATTCCCCTGTCCAAGGCCTCGATGAAGTATTGTGGTATTGCAACCCCCTATCGTGGAGTCTGTGTGTATACACGCTGTGCCATGGGCATGCCAGGCTCAGAAACTGCTCTTGAAGAGCTGATGTGTCGCGTGCTTGGGGATCTACTTGTGGAAGGTATTGTTGTGAAACTTGCAGACGACTTGTTCATTGGTGGTAATACCCCCGAGGAGCTCCTCCAGAATTGGTCACGTGTCCTGCATGCCCTCCGAAAGTCAGGCCTTCATCTTTCAGCCTGTAAGACTGTGATTTGCCCAAAGTCTACCACGGTCCTGGGCTGGATATGGTCCCAAGGGACCCTACAAGCGAGCCCTCATCGCATTGCGGCGCTTGCCTCATGCCCCCTCCTACTACTGTGAAAGGAATGCGTTCCTTCATTGGGGCATATAAGATGCTCGCCCGTGTTCTCCCACATTGCGCTATCTTCCTCACACCACTGGACGCCGCAATTGCTGGTGGTCAGTCGAGTGATCGCATTGATTGGTCCGATGACCTGCGTTCATTTTTCAAGACCGCTCAGGAAGCCTTAGCCTCCCCCCGTGCCATTACCCTTCCCCGACCATCCGACAAGCTCTGGATTGTTACTGATGGTGCTGTCAAAGATCATGGTATTGGTGCCACATTGTACATAACACGACAAGGAAAGCCACAGGTAGCTGGTTTCTTTAGCTCCAAACTTCGTGATCGACAGGTTACTTTGCTCCCATGTGAGATAGAGGCCCTTTCTATTGCAGCATCCTGCAAGTATTTCAGCCCGTACATTGTGCAGTCCAAGCACCGGCCATGCATTCTCACAGATAGCAAGCCCTGTGTACAGGCTTTTGAAAAACTCTGTCGTGGTGAGTTCTCTGCCAGCCCACGTGTGTCAACCTTCCTGTCCACAGTTAGCCGGTTCCAATGTGCCGTGCTCCATCTGGCCGGATCCGCCAATGTTCCGTCAGATTTTGCTAGCAGGAATGCCCCAGAGTGCACTGATTCCTCTTGTCAGGAATGCTTCTTCATTCGTCAGACAGAGGATTCTGTTGTTCACAGAGTGTCCCCTACGGACGTGCTCACAGGAAAACGGAAGTTACCCTTCACTTCCCGGCCAGCGTGGGTCAGCATACAATCTGAGTGCCCAGACTTGCGACGCACTCACGCTCACCTTCTCCAGGGCACCCGACCTTCTAAGAAACTGACCAATATCAAAGACGTCAAACGCTATCTCCGTGTTGCTACCGTAGCTAGAGATGGGCTGTTGGTTGTCCGCCGTGAACAGGCTCTCCTGTCACCTCGCGAGTGCATCATCATCCCCCGTAGCGTTCTTGATGGCCTGCTTACTTCACTCCATCTCCAACTTGATCATCCCACCCACCACCAACTCAAGACCGTTGTCAACCGGCATTTTTTTTTTTTGCCTTGGACATGGACTCTGCCAGCACACGTGTCACCGACACTTGCCATCAGTGTGCATCCCCGCGGAATGCTCCACACACGGTTGTCCCTCAGACCACTGGCGATCCCCCCGCGGCCGTGGGTATGTCGTTCGCCGCTGATGTCATCAAGCGCTCGAAACAACTGATTTTACTTCTCCGCGAATGTGTCACTTCCTACACCGCCACTTGTTTCCTTCCAGATGAGCGCAGAGATACTCTTCGCTATGCCTTGATCCGTCTCTGTGTGGAACTTCGCCCGCTCGATGGGCCCCCTGCTGTCATCCGCACCGACCCCGCCCCTGGTTTCGCCTCCTTGCAAGATGATGCCCTGCTCGCCCAGTTTCACCTTTCCATTGAAGTAGGTCACGCCAAAAATCCCAATAAGAACCCGGTTGCTGAGAAGGCCATTCGTGAACTCGAAGATGAAATCCTGCGGCATGAGCCCTCCGGAGGACCACTGATATCCTTGTCCCTGTCCCTCGCCACTGCCAGTCTCAATAGCCGTCTTCGCTCGCGTGGCCTTTCAGCACGTGAAATGTGGACTCAGCGCGACCAATTCACGCACAGCCAAATTCCACTGTCGGATGCGGACCTCATCTCTTCACAACATGAACAGCGCCTTTTGAACCATCCCCACAGCGAGCGTTCCAAGGCTCCCTCCCGCATCCTCCCCAATGATGACCCTCTCGCAGTTGGGGACCTTGTTTATCTCCGGTCAGATCGCAGCAAGTCCTCCGCACGCCCTCGATACCTTGTAACATCAATAGATGGCAGGTGGTGTAACATTCGCAAATTCATTGGCTCTCAGCTCAGAAAATCGTCATATCGTTTAAAGACATCGCAATGCATGAGGGTCCCTGTTCCCCTTGTGGCTCCTCCCAGCACCAGATGTCCGACGAAGATGAGACAGACTTGCTTTCCCCAGACGACGAGCGAGATTTGCTCCCCCCAGACACCTGCAGAGACATTCCACAGGAACTCTCATTGCCTCCTGGGCCAGATGTCCCGTGTGTCCCCCTGCAGGAGCCTCCTCCTGAAGCCCCCTTCCCCCTCTGCCCCAGGAACCTGCCCCCACTGCTCCGACTATTAACGGTCCAGGTTGTCCCCCCACCCATGTGATCCCCACTGGGCGCCCTCAGCGCTCCCGACGCCTCCCACCTAGGTTTGATGATTATTTGATGTATTAATCAATGATATACAATGTACATGTATTCTGTTTTCTGTGTGAACTGCTGGCTACCTCAGACTAATGCCCCCCCCCCTTCACTCACCGTGTATCCTTACAATGTACCTCTCTTATAGCCATGTTATCCTGGTGCCACATATGTTATTTCATTTCCCTCATCTGGTTTATTACATTATGTCCCTTAACATAACCTTTTTTTTTCTGAGGTGTCCGAACTGGCGTTTTTTTTTTAAATCTGTACTTGTATCATGTTTATTCTTCATTTCTACCAATCCGTCTTTGTATGACATCCTTGTTTATCTTTATTGTCTCTCACCTAGCTGTCTTGGTATGTTCTCCGTATAATCTAGTCGTGGATATGTTCTATAGGTGTATTATTGTTCAGTCACCCCGCTTATGTCTCAGTGATTTGCCCCTTTGTGCTGTGTATAACATATGATGTTTATATCCTTAGTGGGTGCATACACCTTCTTGTTTCTGAGTGTAATACCAGGTTTATTTTTACCACATACCCTCATCTTCTTAATATTTTCCAGTTTACCTTTATATATTTACATCTTTGGTGTCTGTTTGGTGCCTGTCCCTAATTGCACCTTTACTCGTACATATCAATGTTTTCTGCTACGTGCATATGTAATTCTATTTTCATATAGATATGTGTATTTCCTGTGTCCCCACATGAACATTTTGTACATCATTTCATATTTTTGTTTATACTGTGTAAGTCTATGCCTTTGTAGGAGCTACTTATTTCATGCCATCCTAGCTTGCCCCATCAGGTCGTACATGATTGTCAAACCTGTTGTTTTTGCTGAACGGTATGTTTCATGTCAATCAGGACTGTATGACTCAGTGTCAGCATGTCTGAGAGAGGCATTGGTATGATGTGATGATTATATGCTTGTAACAATTCGTGATTGATGGTAGAATGCGTATCTGGTGTTATTGTTAAACGTACGGTACCCAATAAGTTTTTATGATTACACTCTTGGTGTCTAAGTCAGGTGTTAGTGTAATTGTTATTTTCAGGTGTTAGCTTAGTGTTTTTATAAGCCAGCCTATTATAGTTCATGGCAGTTTACTCTTGAAAGCATCATAGGTCATGAACAGTGCAACTACTTGTATGTTATAATAGTTTACACCCTTATTCATTTTAAAGGTAATGGTTTGTTAAGCTCAAGTAAAGCTTTTATATTTTCTTTATCATTCAGGTAAAAAATGAAAGAGTAAAGATGAAAGAGTAAAGAAGAAAGGCAATCACGCCAGTGTTGTTAATGATTATCAATGTTACAAGTCAAACTTGTTACATAGCGCCACCTCATGGTGACTGTAGGGTTAGCCTCTGCTACACACTGCTGGTTATCTGGTCTGAAGCTGGGTTCTATTAAATGCCTTCAAGGTGACTGTTTACTCGGAAACTCGATTTGTGTCTGCTTCACATTTACGCAGAGGTTAACAATTATACTTTTTGCCCTTCATATCTAAGCCCACACGCGTAGTCCGTGAATCCCCTTCTTTTATAGATTACATTTTTAGTAATATCCTTTCTCCTCCCGATTATTTTGCAGTACTCTCAGATCATTATGTCAGATATTACGGATCATTTTCCCATCTCGACTTTTCATTTTTTTTTCTTTAAATGATTCAGTTAATGACAATTCCAGCTGTTTAACAAAACGAAGAATCACATATGAATTATATAGCCGTGCTTGGTGCTGGTTTAGAGACTGCAGCTGGCCCCGTATGTTTTGATATAAATGATTATTTGTCTTTTCAATATCTTTTAAAAGAATTTTACCCAACATTGTTGGAGGGGACTAGGGTTCCCCCACATTTTTGGCCCATACAAAGAAATACATAGATTCAAAAGATTCAAGATTCAAATCTATTTTCATTTCCATTGAATAAACAGAAAAAAAGCCAAAAAATTATGTATATAGAGAGGATATTTGTAATGATTGCAAAATACGATTTACAAAGCACATATGAAAATGACTAACAGACAAAGAAAACACAATATACATATACAAATGATAAAAGTTAACTAAGGATGGGGATGAAAATGGAGGGTCCCATTAAGAAGCCAAGCTTGTAGATATGGGACCCTCAGGAAAATAGAAAAGACAGCGAATAATAAATGAAGCTACAGACCGATATAAAACATAAGGTGTCACCACTCAAGGCTTTAAAAAAAATCCGGAAGTGCATAGGCGACACTAGAAAGAAACAGATAGGAACCTCGAGGTGTGAGCGCTGTAAGGTGTAAAAACTTGTTTCAACACTGTAATGCCTATTCACATAGAGGGCTCACTCTATGGAATAAACACTCTCCACACGTCATGATAACTAGCCAGTGTCATGTCCACTCTGTTCGTCTAATGTCAGACCCCATATAGTAGGATCCAAGGCTTTTTACATGGTGACAGTGTTGGTTTTCCGCCCACCGAGGATTCTTCTTCCTACTTGTTGACTGGATGGATGCCTAGTTCATCTGCTTATCTGTCAAGAAACCGGCAAGTATGCTATGCCTGTGCCTGATTGACTCTGCATACTACACTCCTGGTCCTACGTACTGACATTCGTGTAACTGTGAGAATGCCTTTGTAAACTCATGACTAGTGCTATCTGATGCTACATTACACGTGTGTAAACTGTATTCTGCTGTGATTACTTGCTGTGCTGGTGCTTGTACGGTCTAAATCACACATGATGGCAGAACAGCCAGGCCCTACTGAGGATGTTTCTGTTACTACTGGCAGTGTTACAGACATTGGTAGCTCATTCAAAAGACCTAACATAAATCCTCTAGCTCCTTTGAATACGTCTGCTCGTGATGCTGCTGATGAATGGAAAATGTGGAGACAGATGTGGGATAACTACTGTGTCCTGACATACCTATCTTTCCAGCATGAGAGCTACCAAACTGCACTCCTGTTGCATTCCATAGGACCAAATGGTGTACGTGTGTACAATGGCATGAAGTTTGCTACTGAAACTGACAGCAAAATGTGCAGTGTGATTCTGGAGAAACTTGGCTCTCACTTTCTTGGTGAAAGGAAGGAATCTTCGAGCGCTTCAAATTCAATAGGCGCAACCAAGAGCCCGGAGAGAACACTGAGCAGTACCTCACAGTCGTGCGCACGATGAGCAAGACGTGTGGATTTTGTGACTGCATGAAGGAGAAGTTGCTGTTGGATCGTTTCCTCCTATCTAGGCATTAGCGATGACAGGATGAGAGAAAGGATGCTGGCTACATCTGATCTGAACCTTGCTCGAGCTACTGACATAAAGCTGGAGAGGCTTCTGCACAAATGAAGGCTCTCAAAACTGATGAGACTGTTCACAGAGTAACCACAAAGTCTGATGGACATGTACCTCCTATCTTCAAGAAGTCTGGGAAAAGCTCGAAATCACAGACTCAGCCTCCAACAACAAAGAGACGTAAGTTCTGCTGTAAGGTGCACGAGATGAAAAAGGAAAAATGTCCTGCTTGGGGCAAAACATGTATGGCGTGCAAGCTGCAGAACTACTTCCTCAAAGATCTGCAAAGCCTCAAAGGTACACGGTGTGAACGCAGATGATGATACAAGCTCTACAACTGAACGCATAGACAGCGTCACCACTCGAGATGTCCACGCAGTCGCCGAGGACAATTGTCCCATCTTCTGCAAGATGCGACTCAACGACACTGATGTCAAGTTTCAGATTGACTGTGGTGCAACAGTTAATCTTCCAAGCAAGTACCTCACACCAGAGAATGAACTGACGGATGAACCTGTGAAGCTCCAAATGTGGAACAAATCGACACTCACTGCAGCTAGAAAGTGCAAGATTAAGACTCAGAACCTAGTCACAGGCAAGAAGTATCTCGTGGACTATGTCGTGGTTGACGAAAATTTGACTCCTCTCCTCAGTAAGAAGGCGGCAGTGAAAATGAACCTGATCACTGTTAACTACGATGCCTTTGAACAAATACACAACCACCGTGGCTGATGCTATTGCAACGTATCCGGAAGTTTTCTCCTCGTCAACAGTTGGCATTCTACCTGGTTAATTGATCCATCTCTCTGTGGATAAAGACGTGAAACCGACTGTTCAACCAGCCAGGACAATCCCTGAGTCCATGAAGGATGCGGTGAAGTCAGAACTGGACAAGCTGCAGAGTAAAGGGAGAGTAGAGCCCATCAACTCTCCTACTGACTGGGTGAATCAGCTTGCAGTAGCGACAAGTATGTCTGGACGAGTGCGACTGTTTCTAGATCCCAGACCACTCAATGAGGCGCTAAAGAGGGAACATTATCCTCTTTCAGTACTGATATCCTGCCGTCGTTGACCTCGGCCTCTACCTTCTCGGTGTGTGACCTGCAAGATGGATACCTCCATTGCCCACTAGATGAAGAGTCAAGCAAATTGACTACATTTGCAACTCCTTGGGGGAGGTATCAGTGGAAGCGGCTGACATTCGGTCTGAATGTGAGCAGCGAAATCTTTCAGAAGAGACTACATCAAGCTCTCGACGGCCTAGACGGGGTCAGATGTGTGGCAGACGACATCATCGTATGGGCATCGAGTGATTCTGAACATGATGGCAGACTGCACAAACTACTTTTACGATGCCAGGAACTTGGAATTGTGCTGAACAAGGAAAAGTGCCAGTTCAACGTGAAGGAAATACCATTCCTTGGGCACATCGTGTCCAACTCAGGACTGAAGATGTACCCTTCCAAGGTTGCGGCCATATTCAACATGGCTCCTCCCAAGAATAGGGACGATGTGCACAGGCTTCGGGGCATGGTAAACTACCTGGCGATATACCTGCCTCACCTCTCTGAAGTGATGCAACCCACCAATGAACTAACGCACAGTGATGTGGCGTGGACCTGGGACGCAAATCACGACCGTTCCTTAAAAACTCTGAAAGCACTCTTGACCCAAGCTCCGGTCCTGGTTTACTACGACCAAACCAAGCCCCTTGTCATCTATACAGATGTCAGTGCTCATGGTATCGGTGCGCCGTCATTGAGAAAGAGATGCTGGCGATCATATTTGCGCTCGAGAAATGGAATCAATTCACCTTTGGTCGTTAGGTGACGATCTACTGTACCACTTGAGAGCATCGTAAAGAAGCGTAAAGAAACCAAAGAGACTGCAAGGCATGCTTCTGCGTGCCATGGCATACGATGTCAATGTCAAGTACCTGAAAGGGAAAGACAATCTACTGACCGACCCACTCAGTCGCTCCTGTCTACCATTTGAGGGAGGACAAGAGGAGTTCGAAGTGGTGAATTCACTTCACCATCTGACGATCCCAGAAGACAAGATCAAGGAAATAAAGAGACACCCTGCTGTAGACGCGCCACTCACACAAGTGAAAGATGCTGTTCTTCAAGGCTGGCCAGACCACAAGGCTCGACTCCCTTTGCCACTCACCCCATACTTCCATGTCAGAGATGAACTCACTCTCAGTGATGGCCTTGTGTTCGGGGAGGGGGGGGGGACTCCTAGTTATTCCCAGGACAATGAGGAATGCCATCAAGAAGGACCTACATCTGGGGCACAATGGTGTTGAAGGGACACTCAGGCGAGCTAGAGAGTTGGTGTACTGGCCCAAGATGAACCAGGAATTGACAGACTGGATCCAGACCTGTGATACCTGTCAGGAGAACTCCATATCTCAGCCATCACAACCACTGATGTCCTATGAAATCCCTGAAAGACCATGGGAAAAGATAGGTGTTGATCTCTTCCACCAGGAAAAGGACACCTACCTTATCACTGTCTGTTACCATTCCAACTTTTGGGAGATAGACAAGCTGCACAAGACCATGCAATGCTGTGGCAGTGATCAACAAGCTGATATGTCACTTTGGACGCTATGGTATCCCAGACACCCTGATAAGTGACAATGGACCGCCCTTCTCCTCCAGCGAGTTCGCAGCATTCATGAGAGAATGGGGAATTACACACAAAACCATTTCCCCACACAACTGCAAGGCAAACGAGAAAGTTTAATCTGCCGTGAAGACAGGAAAGAAGCTGCTCATGAGATGCGGTTCCACCGGTGGAAGTAAAAACTTGGCTCTACTGAACATCAGGAACACACCAACACAAGGAGTAGACAGCAGTCCTGCACAGAGGTTCTTAGGACATCGCACAAGGACCATCATCCCGACAGTGCGACCACTCCTTTAACCCAGAGGGAGTAACCAGACTGACATGAGACAACTGAGACACAACCAGCAGACGCAGGCAAAGTACTATGACAGAAAAACCAAAATTCTGCCTGCTCTCCAGGACGGTGACGTCGTGCGCATAAAGCCGTCTCCGCCAGGGGATGACAAATGGCGTAAAGCTCGTGTCCAGCGACGAATTGGACGAGCGCTCCTACGAAGTGTGTTCTAGTGGACACACATACCGCAGAAACAGAGAACACCTCCGAGCAGCAAAGTCAGCTCGGATTCCCGATTCAGATGTCTACATCCCAGACATCCATGGTAGCATGGATGCCAGCAGCAACACAGCTCATTCCGTGCCAACAGCCCAGGCAACCCAACCAGGTGCTGATGATTAGAAGGATGGCTCTATCGCTGCAACCACAACGCAGACATCCAGACCACCAGCTGTTCCTGACATCAACAAGCCGAGAAGGTCCAGCCGTATTAAGCAACATCCTCCACAACTGCTGAAGGATTTTGTTACCTATTAAAAGTTTCTTAGTGCACAGACAGGAAAATGCAAAAGGAAAGAAACCTTTTTTTTTTTTTTTTTGGAAACCGTGGTTCATAATACCTAACTAGATATTGAGAAGACACTCATATGCAGTATTCTCTAGAATACCTGGATTTCATACGTTTCATACCCAATGGACTCAGTTAAAGCGAACCGCGTTGATACAGCGATTTTCAACATATGCATTTAAAGAAAATATAAAGTTTTGGTACTTCAAAAGTTTCCCCGAGTTTCTCTGTCTTAGTTTGTGTTTCAGGTTAAAGTACCTTTCATATGCATAAACTAACACTGTGCGACTTACTCGCCCCAAAGTGCTCTCATGTCTTAGTAATCATGCAAGAATGGTTTCGTGCAGTACGTGTATATTGATTGTCGCGGTACCGCGTCGAGTCAAACTAACGGCTCGTTCGAATTTTTCAGAGCCCGCTCTGCTCTGGTACGAAACCATTATTGCGTGATTACTAAGACATGAGAACACTTTGGGGCGAGTAAGTCTCACAGTGTTAGTTATATGAAAGGTACTTTAACCTGAAACACAAACTAAGACAAGGAACCTCAGGAAAACTTTTGAGGTACCAAAACTTTATATCATCTTTAATATGCTTACATTGTGAAAGTCTGAAAAACCGCTTTCTTTTATCGGCTTATGACTACGGGAAAGTTATTTGACTATGGCTTATGGTTGATATAGACCACAAAACTGTGTACATCCTTTCACATCAAAAATCAAAAAGGGGAGGATGTAACAATATCTGCTTTTTGAGATTTATATGTTTCAACACTGTAATGCCTATTCACATAGAGGGCTCACTGTATGGAATAAACACTCTCAACACTTCACGATAACTAGCCAGTGTCATGTCCACTCTATTAGTGTAATGTCAGACCCCATATAGTAGGATCCAAGGCTTTTTACGTAAGGCTTTGTTGCTGCGCTATCCCCTTTTTTGGCTTGTTAGCTGATGAAATCTAGTGGAACCAGAGTTCTGAAGAGACTCCCCCCCCTTGCAAAGTGCATGAAAAGTTTTCCAGCAAGCAATGAATATATGAAAAGATGATAAATTAAGCGCGTTATAAATGTATTGTACTATTATTAAAAGATGAATAAAATATCATTCAAATCAGATTTGATGATGAAATGTTTAAAGATCCTCATTATATTTGTTATTTTCTGAATAATTATTTTTGTTTAATTGGAGAAAATCCTTCAAAGAACAGTTTTCCATCAACGAGACCTTTTCATTTTTAGGGCCACCAAATTCTAGTTCAATGTTCTTACTCCAATATACAAACAGGAGATAATTGATATTTTAACTGATCTTAGCACTCCTAAATCGAAGGACACGATGACATCAGTAATTTTCTTTTTAAAGGGGATAATGATGTTATCGCCGATTGCGGATCTTTTAGCTCACATATCTAATCCATGTCTATTAATGGCATCGTCCCGAAAAGTATGAATACTGCAAAAGACATCCCTTTGTTTGAAAAGGTGATAGATTAGATGTGAATACTTTCTCACCCATTTGTTTGTTGAGTAAACTTTCCAAAGTTTAAAAATATTTGTAAAAGAACTTTCATTTTTTTTTTAAATCCAATAATATGTTTTCAATTTCCCAGTTTGGATTTAGTGAAAAAGGCATAGTACTACAAGTGCATTATCGAGTTTAATAGAAAAAGTGGCACATGCTATCGAAAAATCTTCTCATGTAATAGGTTTGTTCCTGGATTTCTCCAAGGCCTTTGACACTATTAATCATGATATTTTACTTAATAAATTGCATCATTACGATCTTCGTGGGAAGGCCTTGGAGTGGTTCAGGAGCTACCTCGTAATCAGGTAGCAACATATCTCTTTAGATGGTTGTAACTCACCAATGTCTAACATCAAGTGTGAGGTTCCACAGGGAAGTTTATAACGTTCGCTTTTGTTATTGTTTATTCTTGTTGATCATCAGATGCTCTTTCTTTTCTTCTCTCTTTCTCTTCACTCAAACTTAATTTTTCCAATGATAATCCTCTTACTTTTGTAAATACTGTAAAATGAATTTAGAATTAGAAAATGTCGTCCAACTAATAAAAACAATTCGATTATCTTTTAATTTTCACATAACAAAATATTTGCGTTTTAGCGACTCTACTGAGGCACCATCTGCTCATATTGTTTTTAATGTTACTGCACAGGAAAATGTTCCCCATTTTAATTTTTTTTTAGAGCAACAGTCGATAATAAGCTTTCATGGAAATTTCACACTGACAGCATATGTAAAACTATTTCGTAAAACATTCGTATAATCAATAAGCTGAAATTTTGTCTTCCTTGCTTACATTATATGCATCCTTATTGCCATATTTAGATTATGGTATTCTGGCGTGGAGAAATACATATCACACATTCTTCCATAAATTCTACTACAAAAGATAAGACGCCGTATCATATGTCATACTGCATTCTTGTCTCATACTGACCCGTTATTCTTCGAACACACACACACAAAATGCAAATCAAAGATTATGTATTTACATGATCTAGGTCGATTAACGTATAATTATGATAAGAAATAATCGTTCAAATATATTTGAAACAATATTTCGAAGAAATCAATCGATTCACAATTATTCAACAAAGCTATCGTCAAATAACTTTGTTGGCTCAGCATAAATTCATTTACGATAGGCTAAAGCATTGGAACTCACTCAATAACAAACAATATGATAGCAGCTAAAACTTTTATTTTGAAATCCTCTAACATGCAAACTATGTTTTAATTGATCAACTGAAAGCATAGAACTCCCCTTTATTTCTTTCAACATATACAATATAATATACAGTTAAAAATGAAATATAACATAATTCACACATAATGAAACAAAATAATGACTAAGGTCATAATATGACAAAGTGGTAACAAGTCAGATTTTTAAAAAGAGAGGCAGACTTAGAATAAAAAGAACAAGAAAAGAGAAGTGGAGTAAAGTGAAAGAAAAAGGTGTCCCGTGAAAGCCTCAAGGGCTTGAAGTGATGAGATCACTTGACAATGAAGAGTTACATAATACAAGAATAGTAGAAAATGCAACGCTATGTCGGGTGAATTATACAAGCGGTGTATCAAGTGTAAACAACGTGAAACTAGTATTGTCGAGGAGAAACGTTTTGAGTTGTTTTTAAACGTCCTGTTAAATTGCGAATACTGGGCGGTAGTGAATTCCAATTTACCGGACCAAGGTGTCGAATTGATTTTGAATGGATGTTTGTTTCTATTTTAAAGCGGTGAAATTTAGATGGCTGACGGGTGTTTTAACTATGTACTTTATCATTCAAACAAAACATTTCAGTGAGGTATGGGGGAAGACTTTTAATTGATTACCTATGCATTAAAGAGGCAACTTGCAAGACGTTGCAATCATGGACATTCAATGTGTGCAAACGGTGGAACAATGGTTTTTGACGGAGCAAGATAATGTGTGTTTGCACAAACACGGAATGCTTTCTTCTGGAGTCGTAGCACTCTTGACACTTTATAAGGATGTAACGAAGCCCATAACACTTACAATGCATTATATGGGGTAAAATGAATGAGTTATATATCAACAAGAGGACATTACAGGGAAACATACTTTTCACATTTTTCATAACTCCAACAATACGGGGTCTTTACCACAGACAGAATTTATATGCGAATACCAAGACAAACAGTCATCAAGTTGTACCCAAAGGTATGTGACAACAGAGCATTGCTCTGTCAAAATATTGTTAATATAAAGTTTGACATTATCATAACAAAATATTCTATTTTGTCTGTTTCTTTAGATAGAAAAATTCGTATTCAAAATATTCAAATATATTTCATTACAAGCAAGCCAATTATATACTTTATCCAAATCAGTATTGATCCTACTCACCAAAGTCTCAAAATTTTGATGGGAGGCAATTAAAGTCGTATCATCAGCGATTAGAACAAACTCAAAAATTTTGAACAATTAACCAGGTCATTTATGTAAATAAAAAATAACAATGGGCCCGGGATCGAACCTTGGGGTACACGTGATGAAATGATTTTGGGATTTGATGAATGTCCTTGATACACATAAAACTGTTTCCCGCTACACAAGTAACTTTTAAAACAAAGATACGGTATACTTCTGATGACATACTGTAGCTTTGATAACAATTGAGTGTGATAAGGTATCGAAAGCCTTCCATAAATCCATAAAAATGGCGACTGCATGTTTATTGATATCAATATACTTCAAAATTCGATTATATACATTAATGATTGCAAATTCAAAGGAACAATTGTGCCTCGCTGCAACAAAAGGATCCAAAAGTCGGGGGAGGACAATTTTCTGAAAAATGGAATGACGTTTTCCCCTTACTCTTCTACTTTAACTTCATATACAGCACAACCCATAAAAGTACTTGGTTGCGGAGATATCAATGATTTTATTAGCGCATGTCAAGTGGTTGAGGAAATCAGAGTTTCGAGAAAAATGCCTTCAAAGTTTTCCTTCCGACGTTATCATGATCAAGGGGAGGCGAGACAGTTTTTACCGCTTGACAATAGAATGCATGCTCCTAGCGACCACCACGATGTTCATTCAAGCTTAGCGCCAGCGGTCTACACACGACCAATCACTAATTAGGATGCCACGCACTGACCAATAAGATCACTCCCTCGTTGCTAGGGGCGGAGTATAACTGCAGCGCTAAATCCAAATCTTCGGACACATTTCTGTTACGTTGAAAGTCGGAAAATTATGGCCCAGAAAAACGCGGGTTTCTTGACTTTCCTTTAATCATTTAACTTCGAAATTTCGGCAGATGATAGACAAAACATTATACTACAAAATTATGCCAAAATCAGAAATCCGATTGGTTAGACCAATTTTGATGATATGTCTTCAAACTCGATTTTCTCGGCTCAGCCGTCAGCGACTTTAGGATCCTTTTGTTGTAGCGGGTCAAAATTTTTCCTAAATCCATACTGCTGAGAGCTGAGCAAACTATTACTCATCAAATAATTGTATAGTCTATTATAAACAAGTCTCTCGAGTATTTTAGAAAATAATGGCAATGCAGAAATTGATCTATAATTCACGCAGTCAGACGTGGAATTCTTCTTGTGGACAGGTATAACTTTAGCTGGTTTCATTTTCGATGGAACAATACCAGTCTGTAAAGATAAATTACATTTATAAGTCAATGGTTAACTTTTGAAATATATACTCGGTTTAACAATATCGATAGATACATTATCATATCCCGGACTATTACTTTGATTGATGCTCCTTATGACATCGATGATTTCATATTCTGAGATGGGATTAACGAGCATTGCTTTATCAAACATTTCTGGCACAAAATTAGAAAAAAAGAATCGCATCGGTAGCAGATAATGATCACTATGATGAGGTACCGATACTCACAAAAAAAAAATCATTGAATGTGTTTTTTGAATCATGTATTTCTTTGCCTGTATCAAATAAACCATGTGATGTTTTCGCTGTATTTCCACCAAGTAATTCATTGAAAAACATCAGGTTTTTTTTTTCTATGTTAATGTAGGTTTTCCCGGTCAATTTCATACTTTTGTCATTCAAATTCATTAATGTGCATTCAAATTCACGCAGCACACCCCCGCGAAAATATTCGGGCATTCAAATTCAGAATCCGGGCGATCAATTGCATTTATGGGCGTCCTATTTCGTTTTCGTGAAAACAAATTCACGATTGGGGATTCAATTTAAAAAATGCGAGCACCGGCTTTCCTACTCGTGCATTCAAATTCATGAGATAGTCACGTGATAGTCCCAGTGAGCTTGTTTGGAGCGTTCAAATTCATTTTTAGGCAATCAAGTTCCTACTTCGTGCAATCAATTTAACGAAGAAAATGGAGTAGACTTTTAAGAAAGGAAAAAGGGCCAACACAACCAATGAAGGCTTGCATATATTGTAATTATGATTGTTTACAGATTCTACATTGTTCTCTGATCATGTATTCTTGTTTTTTTCATCTCAATAAATTTCAAATTATAACGTCTAATCAGCAGTGCATCCAAACAACACAACGACAATTCAATCATATTTCGTGATGTCACTGCATTCTGACAACGCCCAAACACCAACCACATAATGACCATTCATCAATTCATACAAACTGACACACAATGATCTCACATAGTCCGGCAAAAGTAGACCAATAAGACAGCAATAAACAACAAGAAAGACGTGTTAAAAGTTCATGTATAGGTTTTCCCGGTCAATTTCATACTTTTGTCATTCACGTTCCTATTCCGAGCATTCAATTTCACGCGTTCCACGCTCGCAGCACTGAATCAGCAATCAAATTCAAAATCCGTTCATTCGAATTCACTATCGGAGCATTCATATTCACTATTGGAGCATTTGAATTCACTTTCCGAGCATTCAATTGTTCATTAGCGTCATTCAAATTCCAGATAGGAGCATGCATTTCAGCAATGAGCATTCAAATTCATTTCATGGCGGCGGCGGAATCTCGTTGGTCATTCATATTCGTGAATAGGCAAACAAGTTCCAAATAAGTGCATTCAATTTAAATGAATCATTGCTTTACTTGAGCTTAGGGGTTTGTATGTCTTTTTTCACTTAGTTTTGAATAAATTGGCTCAATCATCAATACAGTTGCTTTGGGTGGGGCCCATATCTGTTCATTCTCAAGTTAAAGCTTGTTCAGGTATATGGCAGCTCAACGTGCTCAACACTACAGGCGCATTTCAAACGAGGATAGGGGGAGGTTGATCGACGCTTTCGAGAACGGCAATCAGGATTATATTGCCCTGGCAGACACGCTTGGAATAAATCGAGCAACGGCCAGATCGATAGTTGGAACCTATTTGAGAGATGGTCGACGTCATAAGCTGCCAAGGGGAGGAGAAAGACATCACAAAATGGATGATGAGATGAGAAATCGTCTGCTGCGTGCCTTTTAATAGAGATTAACCCCCTGATGACTCTACAGCACCTGAAAGCAGACCTCGAAGCTTCTCTGCAACAGAAACCGCCCGTGAGCACAAGCACCATAGCCAGATCCCTAGATGGAATGCTCATCACCATGAAGCTCACAGAGGATGTGCCCGACGCGAGGAATTCTCTGCGAGTTATGGACCTGCTCGCTGAATACGCACAGTGGTTCATGGAACGAGGAGTTGTGGCTCACTGTGCATACATCGATGAGACGGGCTACAGCATCTGGACAAGGAGATCGTTTGGCAGAGCAACGCGTGGTGTTCCAGTGAGAAGGGTGGTACATGGGCAGCGTGGGAGAAACTGCAACATGACTTTCGCCGTATAATCTGCGGAGATCGGCCTCGTTCATCATTCAATATCGCAGGAAACGGTGACAAGGGAAACGTTCGAGGCCTTTCTAGCGGAAACAGCTCGTCACTGCGAACAGGCATTTCCACAGGATGATTCCATCTTTCTAGTTTGTGACAATGCGCGTCCGCACGTCAGAGCACAGCTTCCTGAAGGTACCAACCCACGGATCCAGCTCAGGTTCCTGCCACCGTATTCGCCCTTTCTGAACCCAACTGAAATGGCTCATTCGGCATTCAAGGCTGCACTCAAGAGAGTTCTTGCTCGTCCAGAATGGCAACGTCGGATCGGGGACCGGGAAGCGGCTCAGCAAGCAGGGATGAACCTTCAGCAATTGAGGTGTGATGAACTCATCGAGCAGGTTGGTAGGATGAATGTCGACGTCATCACCCAAGAAAAATGTGCGCAGTGGTACCGCCATACTCAAGTCTACATGCCGCGATGTCTCGCTCGACAGGAGATCGAAGGTGAAAGGACCACCCCTTCACTGTTTCAGGGGGTTTGTGGAAGGGACTGAAGTGCGTTTATCTTCTTAGGAGGGTTTCAAGCTGGAAATGTATCTGACAAGTTGAGCAGCGTATATTTGATATGTTTGTTCTGTTACACTACGAAATAAATGTTTCCGTTAAAAGTTGTGACGCGAACATTAGTTGTCGATTGGTATACATCTTTCCACCCGTGTGATTGTGATATCTTGTTGTTTATCAGTTGGCCTTCGGATTTATAATTGCTGTTGTTGTTGTGTTACCAAGGAGTGTTACCAAGGAGTGTAAATTAGAAAATGACATTGTGTTGTATGGATGTACTGCTGACTTAGCCTTATTTAAAATTTCGTCGTTCACACCACGAAGTGGCACTTCGGCGCGTGGTTCACGAAAACCGCGTTTCGAGAAAAACGCAATCAAAGTTTTACAAATTTTGAAATCGTCAACTCGAGTGGATTTCTGTAACTAAACGTGATAAATTGTACATGAACGGAAAGAGGAGAACTTCTTCTTTACATTCACATGACAATGCCAATTTCAAATAATAAAGGTGAAATATTGCGACCACGAGGCAGGGAACAATTGTGCCGGTTCGTGGAATAAATCATACGCGTAAACCGCGGTTCGATTGTTTCCACGAAGTGGCACATTGGGTCGCGCCCCATTGTGTCCTGTGTATTCGCGAGTACAATACGAGGTTTTCTGAGATGCGATATTGAAATTGCTCTTACGATCGGTTTTGGGGGATATATATATGGTTTACTGATTAGAAAATCAAGAAGGATATTTCTCTCACCAACTTCTATGATTTTTTTCAAATCGAGGAGATAATATATTAACACCATAAAGTTGCAAACATAATGTGTCACTTCGTGAACGAAATCATACGCCCAAATCGACGTTTCATTAATTCCACGAAGTGGCACATTGCACGCGCGCGCGACGTACCGTACGTGCGCCTTGTTCACAACAATGAGGTATTCGCGCGTGTTGCAATTTCCGAATTACTTCCAATCATTCGTGCAGCCTTTACAGTGAAAATTTAAACAGTTTCGCTATTTTATTATAATCCCCAAATGTCTTCTTGGCTATATATCACAAGAACAATTCCATGTAATAAAAACAAGCAGTGTTGCTGTTATGTTCAGGACTTTCTGTGTTTATGATGACAAGGGGTTGATTCCTAATCAAAATTATTCACCTCATCTGTACATTAATACTCCAATGTATACTGATCTTTTTTCTTGCTTAATTCTATGTTTCACCATGCTTACAGTTATGTTCAACGTCTCATAACTTCACATGCAGACTTTATTTTACAGTTAAGTCTACTTTCTCTCCCTCTCTCTCCTGGAAGCAATCTCATGCCTACCTCATCCCCCATCAACTGCCCGTATCCAGTCTCTTTTTTATCATACTTATTATTCTAAAATAATACTCACTACAGTTGTACTTTCAATAGTCTATATAAAAAAAAAAACAAACTAGCAAAACAGAAACAAATCCACGTGATAAAGGTTGAAGAAAGAATGTACGAAAGAAATGATAAAATCAATCCCCATAAATCATTTTCTTGTTAAGTGATGAAAACACTTCATATTTTATTTCGTTCTTCACTGACAAAGAAAAATGGTCAGTTGATAAAGCAATGACAATGATCTTTTACACCATTTCAGACTTGAAAAAGTGCTTACATTTCAAAAATGTAATCGAAATTAAGTATTAAAAAATTGACAGTACATTTCAAAACTACATTGTCAGCTTATTGTTATAACATAATTATATTTTGAAGGTATTTGAAAGAATAGGCCTAGATAATTATATTTCTATACACACGTTATAGGATAGGCTAGCTGCGGAAAGGGTTACAAATAACACTGAAGAAGTTTCTTTTTTTTTTCTGCCAGATAAGACGAAGAAACTTAATAATTCTGTGGAACACGTACCTGCGTCCCCTTAATTAACACCAACGTCCATTACCCTGCATATCAGCACTTTAAAACGCATCAGCGATCACTAATTCTACGTTTAATTAGATCATTGACTTTCAGCACAGTGTATTACGGCTCAGGAGGTGAAATAATTAAATGAATAGATCAACTTTTTTTTCTGAATGTCCAATATATGGGGTATATGTTGTACCGCCAAATCAAGATGCGTGCTGAAATTAACACAAGCGTGTAATTTACAACCCTCCCATACACTACTGGAAGTAGAAGGGAACATCTATTTATTGTTCTTTGTTGTTGTTAAATTCTCAATTTGTCATTTTTACTCTACTTGTAACGCCTGCAAACATCTATGCTGTGTTTGTATCAAAGATATATTAGGATAATTTTCTTATAACGTTCCAGGTTATGTACACTGTCATTCTTGCTATAAAAAAAACAATATGATAAATTGCCTTGGTTCGTAGATTTTGAATATTTTTTAATTGAGTCTAGTAGAATACAGTACATGAGGTGCTTTTTTCCATTATTGATTGTCATGATATTCAAGTTCTGCTTGAAACTAACAAACATGCTAATCATAACGGTATTGCAATAAACATGTTTCAAATTACAGAAAATTGATATTGATATGATACATCCATAAATGGTATCAGTCATGGCATTTAAAAAAAAAGATATATCAAATGCAAGATGCTGCACTAGTATATTTACACGCAAGAAATTTTTTCATAATGATAGATGATTAATGAGACATTAATGTTGTATCACATCTAAACCCATTCAGTTGTGATTATGATACATTTCTCACAAAAGTGAAACTTGAAAAGGCCACTCGAGTGTATATGCCAATGTAGCGAAGTACCCATATGGATATTATCAAAACAAACTGATTTGAATTATGGAGTGAACAGTAATGTGTTGTGCATTCTATATTACATTTTGAGCCTGCATCACAAAACCAACAAAAAGTCGCCAGACATTGATTTTCAGTTGAGGGCAGATTCTTATAGAGCAGACTTTGAGCTTTAAAATGATGAATAACTAAATTCAAATGGACTCCCCTAACCTATCTAAATACTAGAAAGCACACACTCTGAAAAAGATTGAACTGAGAAAAGAGGCTATGAAGAACAGAGTCTATTTAAGCACTTAATCTTCACCAAGTCGTGCTAGCTGTGCAATAAAAGGGACAAGACACACCGGAACAACAACCACCGTAACAACAATAAAGGAATTATCAGATTGAACTGAAATTGAGCATGTTCTATTAGCACATTCTGCCCTCGATTATTGCCAACTTTCAAAGCAGTACAATTATCCTTTCAAAAGTTATTAAATTTGAAAGTGAATAGTGAGTAAAGGATTTCAAGAAATGAAAAGAGGACTATAAGACATACCTGATCATTCTGTTCTCCCCCAAAAATGGGTTGTAGAAAACTGCTGAAAACACACTCTCTCATTCATGTTATGATCCCAAACTAAAGAATAATACAGAAGGATAGCTCTTTCAGAAAATATGAAAAACTCAGGACTGACTCGGTTGACCCATTTTAACTTTTTGAGTCCTCACGTAAAATCAAGGGGTGCGACTTTTAGTTTGCTTTGTGATGCACGGTCCATTTACAGTGGTGAAACATAGTACATTTGTATCACCGAATTTTGTTTGATTCATAGTTCTTGGAATATTTTTAATTAAATAAAATAAAAAAACCCACATTGCTCTAGGCAGGTGCTTTCATTTGCTAAACATGTCTTTTATCATCAATCTTACGACAATAGGATAACTGAACCTAAAGATCATTTGAAATAATTACATGGACACATGAGTTAAAGTAAGGCCTGACATCACTGTCAACCATTGGTGGTAAAGATGTTAGGAAGGGGTGTTTATGCTGAGAGTCTTGAGGAAAAAAAGAAGAAAAACATTGCAACGGTTGGCATGTATAATTTCTCCACTAGTTACTGAAGTACACTTTCGTTACACAGTACTGGCGGTGAAACATTGTCCTCTGAATCCGAACCGCTTTCTGTAGAGGTGGGATTCTGGAGATGGAAGTACCCTGCACTGTTGGTATCTGGATTAATTAGATTGCAGAAAAACAGACATGTAAATTATTACATGAATAATGTATCTTGGTGACCTTGTAAATCTTAACACATCCAGGGCCTTTTCTATCAAGAAAATATATAAACGCAATTTCAAAAATTATTCTGGATAGCTCTGTTACTTTTCAAATTGGTAAATGCATTGTCAGAATAATTGCAAAAAAAAAATACATATATATTCAACGATGAAGTAGCACAAGACTGTGAAGATGTTTCCCTGAAAACCTGAATGCATAATTCTCTAGAAATTAGGAATCTATCTTTTTTTTTCCGGCAAACAGCCTGTGATTTTTTTGTTTGTTTCATTTTTAAATGGGTGTCTAGAATTTTCTTTCATCGTGCTATATGGTCTATCTACATCTTGATAAGGTCAAGTGAGGGTGTAGGCCTAAATAATCACATTATGTTTCGCTCCCTCGCAAATCAGTTTCATGTCTTTGTAAATTGCTAGACTGTGATCCGTTTCATGAAAGCCTTAGGAGAGACTTTTCGCTCATAAGACACATCTATGAGAGATTTAAATATGTGATGACTCCATAAAACGGACCCGTCTGAGCCCTTGTTAATATTATTCCTAGTATTAGAGGTTCTACTGAACTTCTAACTGTTACAGATCATCTAGGTCTAGAAACTAGACTTTTCTACAGGCACGAACATCATACACATTGACTTCTACGCAACTGACAAGCAAATAAAAAGGCGGAAGGTCTAAATAGGCAGACGTTTCTCCAGAAAAATAAAAAGGGTAATGCTGGCAAAGCGTGAATTTAATTTATGTTTTCTTGGGGGGGGGGGGGGTGTTGATAACTCATAGCATACACGGATCACAGTACGTGGGCCTAGGTTAACTTGAAAGTTGCGTTCTACAGAACAGTATGAACATCAGACCCTTGTCTTGAACGTCTCTAATGTTACGTTATAGCGTTGTAATGTCAAGTCAAAATAAAAGTATGCCAAAATAATTTAGACCCCTAAAATCCAGGATAGCCAAAAGTACGACAAAATAAACACTATTTTCACAGATGACTAAAATCTACCCAGAGTTCTTACCTTCTTAAAAGCACGGTTATTGGTCTTTCACTGGATATTGACGTGATATCGTAGCTTCGCTGCAAGTGGTCCGCGTACGGTGCGCGTAGCACGTCTTAACACAGGGCGTCTATGTACTGTGCCACTTCGTGAACTAAGCAACACACAGAGCAATTAATTCCACGAAGCGGCACATTCGTTAGTGCCACCTTTGTGAAATTACTGATCTGCGTTTTTGTGACTTGTAGAAATACTTGTTTTTGCATAAATAAGCATAATTCTGACCTGAGATTCTGTGAAATGATAGAGAATAACAAATACATAACAAAAATGAAGAAAACAGAAAATTGATTTTCTACGCGATTTTGGCCAAAGTGCCACTTCGTGGTGTGAACGACGATTTCATGGAATGAAACGAGACTACATGAACATATTTTATGCAAGAAATGATATTGATGTGATATCTTGGACACACAATAACAGAAAAACACAGAATCTCACACAAATACACGCACACACATATATATGTATATGTGTATACATGTATATAATTATATATATAATTTTATATATATATATATATATATATATATATATATAAATATATACATATAATTATATATATATAATTATATACATATACATATATATGTCATTATATATAAATGAAAAAATAAACTGGTAATGCATTTTTGGCCAATAAAGAAAAATTATTTTTTTGGCCAAAATGCATTACCAATTTATTTCTTCTTTTTTTTTTTTTCGCGGAGCCAACTTATAAAGAGCTTGCAACCAAAAGGCGCTTAATCCATTGAAAAATGACGGATTCAGTGCCTTTTGGAGGCAAGCTGTACATGTATTATGTATATACATATATACAGTTAACAACAAAAGTATTCATACCCCTGGAAAATTTGTAGTTTTGAGCAGATTTCTTACAAGTAAAGGATGGAGTGACAGTGATTGGGTGTTATATTTCAACATTTCTATTGTTATGCAAATGAGGTGAAACTGGAATTAATGTCAATTTATAGAGGACGAATATGTATATATATATATGTGTGTATCGCAACCAATCATCTTTAGCGGCCACCTGTCTGTAACAGCCACCTTTTTTTTGTCTCCCTTTGGTGGTCGCTACAGACAGGATTGACTGTATATAAACATGTATGTAGGTTAAATCTTGTTGAGATTTCACGTATTGGCTCCACGAAGAAATGAAGAAACAAACTGAGTGACATAAGAATTTTGCGAATGTGTGTGTGTGTGTGTGTGTGTGTGTGTGTATGTTTGTATGGGAAGGGGTGTCGGTGGGCTAAGTAGTGTGGGGTTCGTTTTATGAAAATTGTTCGCCCCTTCACCCCCCCCCCCCCCCCCGCCCATTACCATTTTCTTAAAAAAGTCTGTCCTCTCTTCTCAACTAAATTGAGTGCACGAAGCAGGAAATTGATCGCATAAAAATGAAATTGAATGCCCGAAACAAGCTCCTCGTGATTCTCACGTGAATTTGAATGCACAAGTAAAGGCCGTGTCACACCATTCCGGGCAAGCTACGCGGGCTTGTGGCGAGGAAGTAGTTTCCAGCACGTAGAAGATTTTCAGCGGGCGAACAAGAATGTTTGCAATTTTCATTCATGCCTTGTCATACCGTACGGGGAAACTTCTGCGGCTTGACTTGCGGGGAAACAAATTTACTCCCCGGAGCTCTCCGCAGTTGGTCCGCACCTGACAGTATCTATCGCGTAGTTGCCCGGAGGTGTTCACGCAAGTCCGATTTAACCGCAGCCAAGTTTTGAGCATGACCAAAACTTTTTCCGGGTGAGTCGCGGGAATGCCCGTAGAGGTCAACGCAGAACGCCAGTAGGAGACCCTTAGCGGCAGTACTTCCCAGGCAGTTCCCACGCAGGTACTTCGCGCTCCCGTACGCAGCCAAGATAATGAAATTCTGTGAGATTTCAGCCATTACATTAGAGGAATTCCTTCACTGAGTTGGCAGCCCCCACGCGACTGGTACAAAGGTCACACAGTATACTCGCAAGTATAACGCGTCCAGCAAGTAAGACACATGCGCTGACTCGCACAAATCCTTTTCCGCCCTCAGGAATGTCCGGTATGCTAGAAAATCCCTACACGTAACAAGCCCGAGTAGCTTGCCCGGAAAGGTGTGTCAGGGCCTAAACACGGTTGCGGGTAAAAAAATATGCGTGCGCACCTCCGGGCGACTACTTTTGAGATACATGCTAGGTACTGTCATGTGCGGATCATCTACGGGGACCTCCGGGTAGTCAAAATTGTTCTTTGCAAGTCGCACGCAAGGCTGATGTTACACGGCCTTTAGAAATGCAATGCTTGCGTTGGGAAATTGAACGCACATTCGTGAATTTGACTTGCCAAAAACGAATTTTTATTAGAGTGCCCGTTAATGAAATTGATTGCTCGGATTCGGAATTTGAATGCCCGAATATTTCTGCGTGCGTGCGTCGCGTAAAATTAAATGCTCGGATTAGGAACTTGAATGACAAAAGCATGAAATTGACCGCGAAAACCTACATTATTTTCAATTAAGTCGACATTGTTTGTTTGTTTGTTTTTTCCTCGAAGGTGTCAACTAACCCTCCGTATTATGCTCGTCTGTAGGCCTACAGTGATTATTGTCTGTTTGTTTATTTCATTTTCCATCAAATAAGATGGCTGGATAACCCATATTCAGCTGCAAAAAGCTGGTCTTTCATATGGGGTCTAGTTGGCTGTAAGCCTTTGCACCCTGCTCTCTGCGATGAATAAATGAAGTGGGATCTTTTACGTGCATGAGTTGTGACTCTCTCACACATGGGACCTCCATTTTATGTCCATCCGAGGGACGTGTGCCTGTATATTCATTTTCGCTAAGCGTGAGTGCAAAATTTTCAATGAACATGTGGACCTCTACAGCAAAATAAATAATAATCATAGATAATCCCAACATATTCAAAGCCAAATGAAAAACACATGCATACAACGACCCCAAACTAACTAGATTCAGGACTTCTTAAATTGAATGCAGTTATTTGGAACATGGTTGCCTATTCACGAATTCACGACGAGATTCCGTCGCCAGCTTGACATGAACTTGAATGCTCACTGATGAAATATGTGCTCCTCTCTTAAATTTGAGTGCTCCGATAGAGATTTTGAAGGCTCCGTTAGTGAATTTGAATGCTCCGATAGTGAATTTGAATGTTCTGATAGTGAATTCGAATGCTCCGACAGTGAATTTGAACGCTCGGATAGTAAATTCGAATGACCGGATTTTGAATTTGATTGCTGATTCAGTGCTGCGAGCGTGGAATGCGTGAAATCGAATGCTCGGAATAGGAACTTGAATGACGAAAGTATGAAATTGACCGGGAAAACCTACAATTAAACAAATTTGTATGGCGCAGCTACTATGTAGATACAATGTATACTCTACTGCGCTGTGATGTAACAGAGCTCCTGACATTGTTACTGGCAGACACACAACAAATTAATCAAAAGCTTCTGAAAAATGTTACCTTTAAATGCATGAAGTTTGTCATAATAATACTTTCTTTTCGCAGAACGCAGTAAAAAGAATTAAAAGTTTATTACGATGTTTTTTTTTTTATAGATAATTTCACTTTCAACAATGGGGCAAAGATGAAATCGCTTAAAAAGAGTATTTCTTCCTTCTTGTAGTATTAAGTAAAGCTTGAGTTATCCATGTTTTTTATATTTCTATGAATCTTAGGATTTTGTTGCAGCTGTCGTATTACGTAAGAGCATGATAAGGATATCTGCCTGTGGCAGACCATTCAAAGTGAACTCAATTTTCTCTATCCTTTCTAAAGTTTTCAGTTTTATATTCTATTGAGAAATTCTATGGTCATCCATTTTACATTTCGAACGAAAAAAATTGACCCGTAAACAACGAAAATACAGGAATAAGAAGGAGAGCATTGCCAGTTTGCCGGTGCTGACAATGTGCTATTTGGCAGTGAGTTACAACGGGGAGGTGAGACTACCTCTCTGGTTACAATCAGCCTGCTGACTGGATCATTGAGAAAGAGAGAGAGAGGGAGGGAGAGAGAGAGAGGGAGAGAGGGAGGGAGAGAGGGAGAGAGAGAGGGGGGGGGGAGAGATGGGGGGGGGGAGACAAAATGGAATGACAATAGTTCCGGTCACTGCAGTACAGGCATGCTCTGTCTGCATACGCTGAATGTCTACACTCACACACACACACGTACACACACACACGCACCATGGAGCTACATAGCCCATGCCAAAACCAAAACAATTTCCTCCTCTCGCGGTGCCCCCCCCCCCCCCCCCTGTGGCGCTGTGGCGATGACTGATGCTTAGATTAGGCCAGGGTCAAGAAACAGGTGTTTTATATCTTTGATTTTAAGTCATTGATTGCCAAGATATACATGTACACTGGCATTATTTACGGGGGTGTAGCCTCTTCAAACGAGAGATTTGCGTCATGTACTGTCAAATTCACTAAAAAAATCAAGTACATTACTGGAGGGATTGCGATATATTCAATATTCATGTGATTTTAATGCTCAAAACTTACAAATAAAGACTCCACACCTTGAACATGGAAATATATACTTTCTAAAATGAAACCTTCAAGTGATCACTTACAAACACCGCAACTCCACCACCACGTCCAGAAATTCGATTAGAATTATATAGAGTGTAACCATCTAAAAAAAAAAAAAATGTAAATATTGTCTCTATATAATATATGTGGGTTCAGACAGCCATACAACCAAGACACGTGGACACAAGCAGATATATGTGCAGAGCTTCTTTATTCCTCAGCTTCTGGAGTGCAAGTGAAGTTAACTGCTGATGTGGGAGCGTACATGAGAGGGTTCTCTTGGTTCCTCACAGGGGTACATGTTACATAATAGGTGCCTAGCAACTGCATCTAATTTGGCACTGATAAACTGTGATTGGGCATCTCTTACAGATGTGCATTGTTGCTGGGGCTATGATAGTCTGGGTTGCAGACTGCGCTACATTATTACATCTTCCTTTTTTGGAAAAGCAAACTTGTTTCTTTTCAAGTTTCATTTTTGCAAAATGATTTAAAACCTTTTCTAAATACCAATTTAGATTTACACAAAATAATAAGAATATAATGAGTTACGTTAATACACACTGTCATAATGTTTTTAAAGCAGAGATAATCAATATCTCAGTTGTATGTATTTAACTGTTGACATCATTAAACTCAACACTGTACTTAAATTCTCATGAGCTGAATGGCATAGTATCACTGCAATTGCTATTGACTCCTATTTTTTTTTTCACTTGTTAAATTTTCACATTATATATCAAAATTCTGAAAGGGTTGCTATTTGGAATTTTCATATTGTTCATTACATGTAACTTCTTGTCCAAAGTATTATAAAGTTACTGACAAGTAATCATAAGTATCACTCTTCATTAATGTACCTGTTCACGATTCATATCATTACATCTGATATTACTTCATAATTCGTATACAGTTAAACAATCTTAAACTTAAACCTACTACGTATTCTACATGTATTTACATTAAAATAAATGAAATCACAGTCATTTCGTTCCAGGTCAATTCCATGTTCAATCATTTTTGTGACAATTTGAAATACATTAATCTGACCAATATCTTCGACCAGATAGCGTTGCTGAGTATGAATTGTCATATGAAGCATTGTTCCTCATACTCTGTGGTTTATCATGACCAGCAAATGTTCGTAAGTCACTTCTGTTTCGACGGTAATGTTTACCTTCACATTCTACCACATAGCTTCTAGGAAATGTACTTTTCTTTGCTACTGTTTCATCTTTCTAAAGTTTGTTTGGCATCCTCACCTTCACTTTCTCTCCTTTGAGCGATGGGAGCTGTTTTGTACCTCTATCAAAGTACTTTTTCTGTACTTGTTTCACTTCCAATTTCTCTTGGACATTTTTTTACAACTTTTGGCATTAACAGTTTTCTGGATGTTGGAAGAGTAGTTCTTGTTCTCCTTTGGAAAAGCATTTGTGTTGGGCTGGCATCTAGTCCATCAATTGGCGTGTTGCGATAATCTAACAATGCCAGATATGGATCTGTGCCATCTTTCTTTGCTTTTTTTCATGAAGTTCTTTGCAATTTGCACTGTTTTTTCAGCCTTCCCATTGCTTTGAGGAAAGTGAGGTGAAGATGTGACATGTCTGAATTTATACAGTTGAGCAAACTCTTGAAATTGCTCACTACTGAATTGCGTACCATTGTCAGAAACTACAATCTCAGGGATTCCATAACGTGCAAAGTGTTGCTTGCAAACTTCAATCACTCTGGCAATTGAGATTGAACTAAGCTGGTTGACTTCAAAAAAGCTGGAATAGTAATCAACGATCAGCATGTATGTTTTTCCTTCAACTTCGAACAAGTCCATTCCCACTTTTTGCCATGGACTTTCTGGTTTGGGGTGTCCAAGCATTGGTTCATTTGATTGTTTTTGCCTGAATTCAGCACATGTACTACATTTCTCAACCAAGTCTGTGATTTGTTTGTTCATTCCTGGCCAGTAGATTACATCTTTTGCAAGGCGTTTGGTTTTTTTCTATGCCTCGATGAGACTGGTGCACTTTTTTCCAGTACATATGCTCTCATTTATTGAGGGATTATGACCCTATTTGACTTGAAAAGCAGATCATTTTCTACTGTCAGTTCTTCTCTTATTGTCCAGTATTGCCTGATTTTTGGATCTGTTTGGCTAATTTTTGCAGGCCAACCATTTCGGATTGTTCTTTTCAGGACTTAAAGTTCCTCATCTTTTTCTGTTTCTTGTTTGAGTTCAACCAACTTTGCAATGTGATTGGTATGCAGTCTACCATACACACTGGTACATCTTGATTTGTCACAGGTTCTGTTACATCAACATAGTTCCTGCTCAAAGCATCAGCTACATACAGGTATTTGCTCTCGACATACACAACATTCAAGCTGTACTTCTGCAGTTGCAGTAACATTTTCTGTAGCCGCATTGGTGCTGTGTAGAGTGGCTTTTTGAAGATCGCCTCTAGAGGACGATGGTCTGTTTGCACAGTAATTGTCCTGCCAAAAATGTTGTTGTGGAATTTTCTACATCCAAACACTATTGCTGCCAACTCATTTTCGATTTGGGCCCAAGTTTGCTGCGTGTGCGTGAATGCTTTGGATGCATAGGCAATCGGTATCTCATCTTGAAGGAGCACTGCTCCTGTTCCTGACTGAGAACTGTCTACACTTAGCGTTACATCTTTGTTTACATCAAAGAATTGCAGAGTTGGAGCTTGAGTGATCATAAATTTCAGTTCCTGAAAGCTGTTTTCTTGTTTTTCTGTCCAATTCCATTTGGCATTTTTGTCAAGAAGTTCTCGCAGAGGTGCTGTCTTTTCTGATAGATTTGGTATGACCTTACCAAGGTAGGTGATCATGCCAAGGAACTGTTAAATACCACTTTTGTCTGTGGGTGTTTGTATGTTCCTAATTGCCTCTTGTTAGTAATTCTCCTGGTGGTTTTAGTGCTTAAATGAACTGTGATTGGGCATCTCTTACAGATGTGCATTGTTGCTGGGGCTATGCTAGTCTGGGATGCAGACTGCGCTACATATATTACAAAAACAAACTACCATTATCAGTCATCCTTGTCTCACTTAATCCAATAACAGAAAACGGGAAATTCAATATCGTCAAATCACCGATTATATTATCAAATTAAATGTATGTATACAAATCGAAAAAGATTCAAGATTCAAATTCATTTTCATTTCCATAAAAAACGCAGAAAAATTCTATACAATGTATAAGCAGAACATATTTGTAATAATTGCAAAAAAGGTACATTGACAAAAAAGTAAAAAAGAATACAAATGAAGAAAATGCAATCGTATCTCCAAATATATACATATGCATATCGTACAAGCAAATAAAGGATTCGAATGAAAATGGAGGGTCCCACTATCAAAAAAGCAGAGCCGGTATGATGTGGGACCTCCTCCTCCCCCCCCCCCAAAAAAAAAAAAAATAAATAAATAAATAAAATAAAAAAAAATAAGAGAAATACATAGAACAGCGAATGATGAATTAACGAAGCTAGAAATCGATATAAAACAAAATCAAAAGTTTGTCCTTCCCCGTCAACTTCCATACACTTGGTACATCGTGATTTAGTCGCATATGCCGATAAAGAACTGACATACCGCGATTTAATCATTCACCTATCTGTGAATATCTTTTTTTTTTTTTTTTGGAACTTTATGGAAAAAATTCAAGATTTCCCAAAAGCGTGCACCAGACGTCTGAAAATCAGATCTGGAAAAGGCAAAATTTTCCTAGTGTTGGAGTTGGAATCTCTCCCCACATTCTCAGAATTCTTGTTTATATTTCACAATTAATCGTTTCATAGAAATCAAACTCGAATATCTCACCAAAAGCGTGGACATACACAAACAAACAAAAAATTCCAAAAGGTTTGCACCAGACCCCTAAATTTCAGATCTGAAAAAAAAAAACCAACAACAAAATCTTCGTTTTGTGGGAGTTGGTATCTCTCTCCACAGTCACTCCCCCACATTGTCAAAATTCCTATTTATATTTTACAATTATTACTCTTTCCATAGAAATAAAACTCGAATATTTCATAAAAAGTGTGCACCATATCTCTGAATTTTAGGTCTGAAAATGCAAAATCGCCCCTTTTTGGGGAGGATTTTTTTTTTTTTTTTATCTCTCCCACATCTTTTCATAGAACGTGTTTTTTTTTCCGAATACGAATGTTTCTTACTTTTTTTTTGCAACAAGCAAAACTGGAATATTTCATAAAAATGTGTGGACCTAGATCTCTGAAGAACAGGTCTGAAATTACAAAATCTCCCTCAAAACAAATATTAGAGCGGCAAACGTAAAATTTTGTCCTCCCCCCTCCCCATAAATTCCCGAGTTGTGCTTTTTCGATAGAAAGTTATCCATATATTTCACTCAAAGTGTGCGCTGGACTGCTGAATTTCAATTAAAAAATGCGAAACCTCTCTCGTGAGGAACTGGGATACCCCCTTTCTCTCCTCCACTTTTCCAATAGCTTAAGTATACTCATTGACAGATTTCAACACGTTTTAAAGTGTGCACCAGGTCTGTCACTTCAGTTTAAAAACAGCAACAACAACAAACGTTCCGTCGGGTGGGAGGGGATTTCTCTTTTCAATTTAACCTTTCCCTACTTTAATTCCCTTTATAATTTCAGTACACTTTGGGGTTGACAGCAGTCAGAAATTCGCACACCCTCCCCCTTTAGTTCTCTTTCAATACACTTAGTACACTGGGGAGATTTTCAGGTTTCTGTATACAGTATTTCATCAATAATTGTGCATCATATCTGTCACCTCAATTCTAATGAGTTAAAAAATCCCATCCTCTTTTGATTTTCCTTCCACCGCTCGGTTTATTTCCATTGACTTAGACTCTACACACTTTAGTGATTGACAATTTTCCGAATATTCCACAAAAGTGAGGATCAGATTGTTCTATATTATATCAATCGGGAAAAAAAAAGCTCCGTCGAGTGGAAGTTGGCTAACCCATCCCACCCCCCCCCCCCCCTTTCCCTTGACAACTTCCAAGTATCACTCTTCTGGATTACACAGTGATGACGCACACGCAGAGCAAGAGCGGGGACACCACGATTCAGTCATTCAATTATTTTTTGATTATTTATTTTCTTTTTTATATCTATATATCTTCCACGAATTGTAGGGGGAACCCCCTGTCACACCCCCCCCTCCCCCTCGTGAAAACGGATCGACACCCATGCCTCTCCCATTCCCTTCCTCCTCTCCGTTGCCCCACTCTCTCGCACATATTTTCCAAGTTTTGCCCCACCCCCATCATTAAAACGACGCCCATGGGTTTGATTGCTTCAATTGACTTACATCAAGAAAATTAAGAAATCTAATCGACATAAATAAATGTCTAGTACATTAGTGCACACAAGAGAATGGATATCCATATTGTCATTTATTCAATTCATTTTATTTTATTTTTGTACATAGACCTACATATCGTTGGAGTGTGCGCATTAAGCAGGCAACACCAGACGTTTTAGGAATGGGGTGGGTGTCAACCGTCTGTCAAACGAAAAGGAAAAAGGAAAATAGGAGGAATAATAAAACAGTGTTTTCTTTTTGCTGCCGGTTCCCTCCCTCCTTATAAGACTTTTTCTCGCAAAAAAAAAAAATCGGGATGAAAAGCTCCCCTCCCTGTATCTTCTGAAGAAAAAAATGGAGGGGGAGCCCCCCCCCCCCCCTTTCCCATGGTTGCGCCGTTCCGGTTATTGGCTTGAAATCGTGATTGTTTGTGATGTCAATCGCCGATCACCCACACTCAACGATCTACACCGTTGCATTAGAATGTCGGTCAATTAATTCAGAAGCGGTTTCATTGTCTTCTCCTCTTCCTCCAGCTCTCTCAGAAGGTACTCTCCCTGCTGACAAGAAAATAATTCTGAATATCAATCACAGATTTTGTTTTTTTGCACATGCCATTATACCTTATCATATTATAGTACTGAATCTCGAGAATCTCCTTTGTCTCAGGCTTTATATGCATCGATTCTATTCCTGATCAAGACACCCATAATACCCCAGTCTGTTGAACCGATATCAGGGACCTAATAGACCAATGGAAAAGGGTATATATGAAACACAGAATTGATAACATAAGTCCATGGAACGATTACGACCTAAAGTAAATGTTTGGTTTTTGTTGGATCTGCATTTAATCAAATATATATTCAAAACAATTTTGGAGATGCAAGAATTACAAATGCAATACCTCAAATAATAACAAAACATTTCATAAGTAGAGCCGAAAAGTAATGGAATTCTGAAATATGAATGAACATTTAAAAGAATTAATCATATTGGGTGTTATCAATCCGAAAATCTGATTATGATTTTTTTGGGGACATACTGCAGTAAGTCGCCCCAAAAATTACAATTAGATCTTTGAATTGATAACACCCAATATGATCGACCTGTCGTGCTACTTCAGGGTCTTGAAATAATAACATCTTAGCTCTATTTTGCAGAAAACCCAATTCAGTTTGATTAAGCGGTCACAGAGAAATGTGGATTGTTGTAAAGCATGTCATGACTCTGATTCTTCCAATTATAGCAATTCAATGCTCATTTCTCTTTGACCACTGAAGCAAATCGAATGGGGTTTTCTGTAAGATTCGGGCGATGAGTTGTAGTTTCATCCCCTGAATTTGTATTTAGATTGGTACACTATGTTTAAAGATATCATTGCGGAGGGCCCCGTTGATTTTTTTTTTTTTTTTTGGGGGGGGGGGGGACATACTGTATACCAGCAAAATGTCGTAATGCATGAAGACATGGTTACTGAAATTGAATCACGCACACCCTTATTAGACCTATAAACATACGAAAATACCTCTTCATAACACAATTTAAAATTGTGAATAACTGAACAATAACACAGGTACAGTTTTTAACACGGAAAGTTTGAACCCAGCATAAATCTTTCGATTTCAAGGTTTTTTTTATCTATTTCCACTAGCTTTCAAGTCTAATATATTCTTATTTGAATATTCATAAATAGGCATGAATATTCGGAATAACGCCACAAATTTTCGGATTAACGAACCCTTTTTCATTTTCGGATTAACGAACCTTTTGTTATAGGGAATTAGCGTGTTTCGGAATAACGAACAGCACCCATAAGAATGTTCTGTTGACGTTCATAAAGGATGGAGATGTAGCAGATATAATATAGGTTTTCCCGGGTAATTTCGCACTATTTTCAGTCCAATTCCTAATTTGTGCATTCAATTTAGCACAATTTAGCCTAGATGGCATCTTTGGTATTCATATTTCATAATCTTTTCATTCAAATTCATTTTGGAGCATTCAAATTACCTTTAACATCATTCGAATCAGCTCTTTTTCAGTTAAAATTCGTAAGACAAGCACCATTTCGCAAATCGTTCATTTAATTTAGCATAATATAGTCACGTGATCACGTATACGCTGCGCTCGTTCATTCGAATTCATTCTTGGGCATCCAATTTCGCACTTACTGCAGTAAATTTAGCAGACATGCTTTTATTCCATTTTTACATTTTAATTCATCACAGGATTGTTTGCAAGCATCTTAACATTTCATATTTCGCATTCATTCTTTATTCTGATATCACCTTTGCAACCGTACTTTCAGAATATGTGTATATGTGTAATATGTTCGACAACATTATTTCATTCACGGGTACTTTAATCTTAAGTTTGTTTTGACATGAATTGGGAGAAGGTGGTTTCAGTTTACATTGTGATTATTTCTTTCATCTGCATGTTTCATCATTTTCTTTGGCGGGTGCTATAATTGAGTTAATCATCATTAGAATAAAGTTCTTGGATCAGCTCTAGCCATCAATTTGAAGAGGTTATTACCCTCAAATGCTTCTATGATTCTTTCCCTGTCTTCTTGAGAGATACGCCTGTATCTAACTCGTACTAACATGACTGGACATAAGAAAGTGAAGTGAATCTATGGTACTGGTGCATGTATAGTTCTGATGACATGTATAAAAGAAGAGGGGCGTTACAGAACAACAAGCTTGAATTATTTAGGGTCCAAGATGCCTTTGCTATATACTTAAAGGGATGGTACAGTATTGGTGGAGATGAGAATTGGCTTATAACTTTTCGTGAGATACCAAGAAAACACTTATGATATAGTACAGAGCATACCATTTTAAGAAGAATTCAAAGTTTATTTGATGAAAATCGGGTTTGGAATGACTGAAACATCGAAAAATAAAGTGAAAAAGCCACAAAATATCGCTCCTTTTGATATCTCAGCCATTTCAAAACCAATTTTCATCAAATACACGTTGAATTCCTCCTAGAATTACATGCTCTTTCATATTCAATAAGAGGTTTCTCATTATCTCACCAAAAATGTTGGAAACTACGTGTCAACTAAAGCTATACGATCCCTTTAACAGTGTGTAGATGAAACAAAAATTCACATTTAAATACTAGTCCAGTCAAAATATGAAATGACCCACAACTAATTGCAACAGAAACGATTCCACTTGCATTTGACCCGGAAGAGCTATTAAAATAACATATTAAAAGTTCCCTAAAATTCGAGTGGTTGATCAGTGTCTAATTTGCATAAATTCAAAATGGCCGCCATACAACCTATTTATGCCTATATCTCGGGATATATAACCCACAGAAAGTAAATTCCAGTGTCTAAACCTATGTTTTTTAGGTCAAGGAATACAAATATGTTATCTTTATCAACTTTCAAGCATCCCTTTATATAGTTTGTGCATATATTTGCATATAATTACATACAAAATGGCCGCCATATTGCCTGTGCAAGCCCGTATCTTCGTATATCATTAATGTAGTATACACTCAGAATTAAGTCGCTATATATCTGGACATAAAACCTGTAAAAATAGATTCTGGTGTCTAAACCTATGCTTTTTAGGTAAGGAAATACAATTATGATACAAGCAGTAACTTTCAAGCTTCCCTTTAAACATTTTCTGCATATATTTGCATTTAATTAAATGCAAATTGGCCGCCATTATAACTCCACAGGCTTATATCTCTATCTGTAAAAGGTACCCAGTGATGGTGTCTGTGGTCTTAATTTTACTGCTGAGAATCACTGATGTAGAATACGTTCCACTCAGGAATAATTACCTATATCTCACTAAAAATTTGCATAGCTATATTTAAGCATAAATCTATTCAAATTTTTATCGTGAATATAATTTCTGATATTCAAGATTTCAAGATTCAAGATAATTTATTGTCATGTATAAAACATACATAAAATTTGTTTTCGGACATACATAAAGATAGAGGTGCATAAATGAAGAATATAAATCATGAAATAACTTAACATGAGTTTTATACCATACATACATAAAATACATACATTTAATACAAAAAAAATGAAATATTGCAGGAGAAAATAAGCGTATATAAGTATGCAAACTGGTAGTGTATAGTTGCAGGGCAAACAGATTTGACTGCACGCAACCCATATCAGTGGCAGATGCGGGCCATTATAGATCAGACACTTGTAATGTTGTATTTCTAAAATATCTGAGGAGTCAGATGATGCTGTTCTAATTGGTGACTAGGAATGAATAACATTCTTGAAAGACATCAACACAGTTTACAACAAATGTGAGACTTACCACTCTTCTTTTCGTCAGTATGAAATGAAACCGGGATCCTGTTTGCTTTACATTAATCAACTGCAATTTCACACTATCCTAGTCCAGAGTTTGTGGTATAGAATACTTTGAGTGTAAGCGAGTTTTCATGTTTTACACTTTTATCATTGATCTATATTTTCAGAGATCACATTACATACCTTAAGTATCTGTATTATCGCAAGACAGAAAATGAAAATGATGTACTTGAAACGGAAGAAAGTTTTCTTGAAATCCAATGACTGTGATTCATTAGATTTTAAATTCATCTTAGCCAAAGGTTCAAGACAGCAAAAAAGGTTCAAGCTAATATTGCAAATAGCCATCATTTATCTTCTGACGTCCGTCGACAGTCATGCATGCATTTTCAAAAACCACTTTCAGATTCTCTTTTAAGACCCCATGTAATGACAGATCTTCAACAAACTAGGCAAGTAGCATCCCAAGGATGACAGACTATCAAGTTGTTCAAATAGACGCCATGTCCAAAAGGTACCAGAACCCCCAAATTAAGGAATTTATCATAAAAAAACCTCACGCACACACACACACACACACACAAGTAGAGCCAGTTATAACAGAGCTAGGTAAAAAGTACAAAGATGAATATCTTGGAGACTGCATAGTTTCGCAGTTTTATCTTCCTTCTTTTCAAAATTTTACACATTATATATATATATATATATATATATATATATATGGTACCAGTACAGAAAATATGACGAAGTTGGGTGGTAATGCATTTCAGTCCAGCAGTGCTATTTAGTCACACCAAATTTTCGACGAATACATTCGTCTTTCTTCAGAATTGCCATTCAGGAAGACAAATATATTCGTCGAAAATTTGGTCTGAATAACTAGCACTGTTGGACTGAAATGCATCACCAATCTACTTCGTCATCATATATATTTATATATATATATATATATATATATATATATATATATATATATATATATATAATTTTTTTTTTTAACGTGTGGGCACTAATGTCCCCATCTGTATCTAGAGTTGCTGCTTTTATAAAACCAGAAGGGCATCGAGTAAATACATCAGTGAGTGTATTAGCATGCTTTCAAGATTATTATGGCAGATGCAGGGGTGACCTCCTTGGGGCTAGTGCCAAATAGGTACCAATTTTCACTCTTTCATCTTCAAAAAAAAAAACTGTTCAATTTGTTATCAAACTTGGCTGGTAGAATATTGGTATATAAAATGGGAACCATCCCCCGGCCACAGAATGCTCAAAGGCACCTCAAATCTGATCTAGGTGCGGCCACCTTTGGGCTGGGACCAAATTATTGGAGGCCACTTTTGATTTTTGATCCTCCTTTTGAAAACACATGGTCAAATTTACAACAAACTTAGTACTGTAAGTGCATTTATCGCTAGTGTCATGCATATATGGACATCATGCCTCCCTGGGCCCTGGAGGTCCCTAAAGGCTTCCAGATATGGCCCTACAGTTTCCCAACGTCTTCCAATTTCCTTTCTCCCAAGTAATAGTCTGTAAACATGCAAGGAAGGGGAACTTGAGATGCTCGGATGAGGGCTGGACCCCTGGGTCTTTTATTCAGAAAGTGAGTGAGTGACATGGTACCCTGATCTGACAAGATCGTCATCTAATGTCCAAACTCATGAAACTTTTGTAGAGTAGCTTATGGATATAAGCTACTCTTAATTTGAATAGATTTATGTATGAATATACGCAAATTTTTAGTGAAATATAGGTAATTATTCCTGAGTGGAAGGTATTCTACATCAGTGATTCTCAGCAGTAAAATTAAGACCACAGACACCAACACTGGGTACCTTTTACAAATGGAGATATAAGCCTGTAGAGGCATTGTGGCGGCTTTTTTGCATTTAATTAAATGCAAATATATGCAGAAAATGTATAAAGGGAAGCTTGAAAGTTACTGCTTATATGATAATTGTATTACTTGACATAAAAAAACAAAGGTTTAGACACAAGAATCTATTTTCTGCGGGTTTTATGTCCAGATATATAGCGACTTATTCCTGAGTGTACTACATTACTATAAAGATACCTGCTTGTACAGGCAATATGGCGGCCATTTTGTATGTAATTATATGCAAATATATGCAAAAACTATATAAAGGGATGCTTGAAAGTTGATAAAGATAACATATCTGTATTCCTTGACCTATAAAACATAGGTTTAGACACCGGACTTTACTTTCTGTGGGTTATATATCCCGAGATATAGGCATAAATAGGTTGTATGGCGGCCATTTTGAATTTATGCAAATTAGACACTGATCCACCACTCGAATTTTAGGGAACTTTTAATATGTTATTTTAATAGCTCCTCCGGTTCATATGCAAGTGGAATCGTTTCTGTTGCAATTAGTTGTGGGTTAACCCACTTTTTGTCGTATTTTGACTGCACTATACGTATAAATCACGGTTCTCACCGTTTCAACATAGTAATAACATTACACCAATTTGGATGAACATGTTTGGAATTTGACTGTGCCCATACGCGAAATTGATTGACTGAAATACCATTTTCCGCCAGTGCTGGCGAATTTGAATGACTGAAGAGCACGTGCCAATCTGAATGCCTGTTTTACGAATTCGAAAGGCACATGTGCGAATTTCATCGATCGAAATGCTAAATTGAATGAACAAGTTGCATTTTTGAATGGCAGAATGTGCAGTGACGAGGATTTACGCTAAATTGAATGAACCTTTTATCAAATTGACAACAGCATGGAAGGAGAATGGACGCGATCAGCGCCCTTGGTATTGAAAAAGAGGCTTTCCGTAATACGCATTGCGTGCCTTTTTTTTTCTTTCTGTTTCCAATTGTTTGTGAGTAAAAACTTGCAGCAAACTACACCGCAGCCGACACACAACGCGTACCGACTCATTCATACAGCAGCGCGGACACAAACGAACCGAAGTTTACATTCAGGCTCCCCTATTGGTCAGAATCGTTAATAGTAAACCTGTCCTGTGATTGGATAATTATCGTACACACCCACCCAAGTTGTCGCCTTTACGGTAGTGCGTGCGATAGAGCGTAAACGCCGTCGATAAGCAGGACTGCTATCGTTTCGTCCGGGGAAAGAAATAAGTTATGAGCTTGAACGTAACTTTAACTTTGAGAGCGATTTTCTCCTTTTTTAGGAAATCGACTGATATCATTTGAGAAGTTTAAAATCGTTTTTAACATTTCTAGGGATGTGGAAATTGGTCATGCTTTAAATCGTTGTAAAGCTAAGAGTGTGTATAATTCACATATAGGCATAACTACAATTTCACTTGTTGCGACTTATGATTCATTTTGACGGAACGCATCACCTTTTGATGTTTTCTAAACGTTTTTGAAGCGTTCCAAGTTCGTTTTTTTGGACGTTTTGTCAAAACGTTTTCAGAACGTCTTTTTGAGAGAGGTTTTCGACGTATTGTTTAAAACGTTTTAAATGGACGTTATAAAAGCGTGTTTTTTTCTTAAACGTTTAAAAAACAATAAAAAAAAGCCTTTGGAAATTGTTAAGGACCTGCAGAAAACCTTTGGACGTTACAGACGTCAGACGACGAGCGTCGTGCGTCGTGCATATACTGTTTCATTTTTCTTCTCTTCCAGAATCGGTGGGTAGATTTCAACAAAACTTGGTGGGGATCATCCTTAGAAGGTAAGGACCAAAAGTTGTTCATGTGGATGATGTGGTACCAGGGGGCCGGGGGGGGGGGGGGCAGGAAAAAGGCTTAAACTTCTCCAAACCCAAAAGCAGTACAGTCCAGATATGTTGTATGTAGATTGTAGATTTCATGAAGAATGTACTTTGTTAATGGCAGGACCCAAGATGCGCCCTATAGGTGGCCAAATTTTGAGGGTCGGGGGCCAAGGGGGAAACACACATTATCATCTTTTTCTTCACAACCAGTGGGCGAATTTCAATCAAAGTTGGTGCGGTTCATCCTTAGGGGGGTGGGTCCTAAAGCCGTTCATGTTTATGTTGGGCATGTGGCCCCAAAGCGGAGCCGCATAGCCCTCCCATCCCCCCCCCCGGAAAATAGGTACAAATTTGTGCTCCAGACCGAAAAGAATTATACTTACGATATGTTGTACGTTGATATCTGTAAAGCTGGAGAATATAATTTGTTTAAGGGGGTATCTAGGGTATCCCCCCTGGAGAGAGAGGGGGGGGGGTGGCAAGTAGGAAGCACAATTTCTTCGTATCCGGGCACTTACCCCCTGGGCAACTACCCTCCGGATAACTACCACCCGGATATTTACCCCCCAGGTCTATTCCCCCTTAGGGCAACTACCCCCCGGACAATTACCCTCCTAGGGTAATCACCCTCCAGGGC